>NC_060141.1:157000274-157307627 GCF_021461385.2 Schistocerca piceifrons
CACAAGCTTTCTGTTGCACGTGAAATAACACTGTTTCCACAACCACTTTAATATGCTGCTCTCCTCTCTCATTTCCGTCCATCTTATGAATGAGTACGGCATGCCGTCTAGACGCATTCCTCTAATAACATCAATGGTGACACGTACTTTCATTAGTTTAGCATGGGACTATCTACAATATAGAATGGGGCTGTCTTTATTTTTCAGTTTTTTTGGGTACAAAATTATTTTTGGCTGTCTGTTTGATTGCCAAAAGAAGCGTATGCAGTAGCTGCAGGAAGTTACCACCACTACGCAGGGAAGGGGCAGGGATGGCACGATCGTCGACTGGGAGCTTAGAATCGCTAGATTTGGGGTGAAACCGACGCCAATCCCCACCTAGAACCAACAAGTTAAAGCAGAAACTAGCCATTGTCCTATAGTTTTGTGTAAGATTGAGGTACACATAAATTATTCAACTTGAAACTGGTCTGTCACCTTGTTCAACAAAACATGTCACCTGTTTCCTATTTCCTTCATATCAAGACCATTTCTGCTGCTGCTTCTCGCTTTTAATGGTTTCAATGTGTGCGTGTTGGTTGCGTCTGAAGTGGTGTGTGTGGTATGGTGGCGCCCCCCTCTCTGGTTAAAATGGCTCTGAGCACTATGGGACTTAACATCTGAGGTCATCAGTCCCCTAGAACTTAGAACTACTTAAACCGAACTAACCTAAGAACATCACACACATCCCTGCCCGAGGCAGGATTCGAACCTGCGACCGTAGCAGTCGCTCTGTTCCGGACTGAAGCGCCTAGAACTAGAACCGCTCGGCCACAGCGGCCGCCCCCCCTCTCTCTCTCTCTATGTTTCCCTCTTTCTCTCTCTCTCTCTCTCTCTCTGTCTCTCTCCGCGCGCGAGGACGAATGTTAACATTCTCCGCTGAGCGGAGTTGCCCTTCACTGCTTACTTTGCAGCCATATCAGCGAACTCATTACTTGTCATTCTAGTAGTCTAGCCAATCTAGGCAACAAAAACGAATCTTTTGGTGTGGGAAACTACGACTCCTGAATGCACAGTCATTCACTGAACAAATCGCGACTCACGCAAAACAGACACAAATACGTGGATCAAAGCAGCATCATTCCCAACTTAGTAAGTTGAATTATTTATTGGATTATGCAAACAAAAAAACTGTCCCCTGCGGTCAGAGAGAAGCTCCCTCTACTCCATGCCAGGGACAGAGGTCGTCTGGAGATCGGGAACGACTAAGAGGGCATCCTGTGGTAGGGAATCGACCAGTGGTGAAGAAGAATGACATAATTGAAAGAGAACGTAAGCAACACGAGTGGGTTAACAGACTCCTCCTCAAAGAAGTTTGGGGGTGGACCCGTTAGGGTATAACCAAACTTGGAACATGCAATGTAGCTAGCGTGCCTGAAGGAGCCAGCCGTCCTTACCACAGCTCTGAGGCATGTGGTGCGTGTCGGTCGTGAGTACGGGAGAGACATCACCTTTCCGGTAAATGGAGGCTGTGTATAGGATACAGCACAAGACAATGAATCTCCCCTCTGACTTTGGGGCCCTGTGGGACTAAGTCAAAAAAGTTGTCGAAAGAAGAAACGAAAAGTTCGACCTGGAAGAATTCTACAATCAATCTGTCCTAGCAAATGGGAGGATAGCCCATGACTGGAGGAAAATCTGGCCAGAATCACATATTCACACATACTTCCCAACATGACCAGTCTTAACATGGAGCAGATAAACGTACATAACAGTAGACTGGTACCGCAGAATCTTCGAAGAGTGTTGGAGGAGAGGGGTCTGGATGTGCTCTGTCTGCAGGAGCCGTACTCCCTCGCTGGGCAGATCCCATTCATGGCGGCTAATTGGAAAGTGATTTCAAGTGGAGCTGACCCAAAAGCAGCAATTGCAGTGATAAAGAAGGCATTGACAAAGTCACGGTCCTTTCATAGCTTTCTGACGACCACTGCAACATCCTGGAACTTCAGTCACCTGTTGGGGTATTATAACTCATTAACATGTATTTTCAGTATGGGAGAGAAATTGACGAGCTTTTAGACGAGCAAGTTCAAGTGGTCATGGCGTTTGGGGGGGCATAGATTCGGAGGAGACTATCATCACGCTACATACAACTCATGGTTGCCAACAGACGCCTTCGACCTACACTGGCGGAGGAAGCGATGGTACAAACATCTGCGTTACGTTAGTAACGCCAAATCTTGCGAACAATTAAAAGGAATGGATAGTCTTGGACAAAGTTACCACAGTGACAACAATTTCATAACGTTTTCACTGAGCGATAGTGAATTCCAGTGGGAAATACAGCACAATTACAATAGGACCAATTGGGAGCGCCTAACGGGGCAATGTGACGTTGCGATACTGCCGGAGGGGGACGACAATGTAGAGGAGTACGCTGAGGAACTGGTGAGAGTAGTTACCAGGGCAGTGAAGGCAGCCATTTCAACCAGGAGGAGAGCAGTTGCGGCTTCTCCGTCACCATGGTCAGTTGAAATAGGGCAGATGCGTCAATATTTAAGGAGGGCAAGGAGGTACTACCAGCGGAGTGTCGTCTAGGAGGAAAAACAACGCTGGTTGCACGTATAACAGGAAGCAAAACAACAATTACAGAAGTAGCTAAGGGCAGTGAGGCTAAGGAGCTAGGAGAGGTAAGTACAGAGCCAATTGACTACAGACCCATTGGGCATCCCGTACAGTTGGTACGGGAGAAAATAAGGTCGCCAATGGCATTGTCCACCGTCAGGGATGGGGACCAGATGACGGAATCTCGGCGGGAGACCGCCGAAGTCCTCCTCCAAGCTCTTTTGCCTGACAACGAGGAGGATCGGCAAGAGTACGAGAACAACACCTTGGTGTATTCCTTCTCAGAAGAGGAAGTTGCTGCCCAAATCAAAATCTCTCCCCCCCCCCCCCAGTTGGTGGCACCTCTTACTAAATTGTATAATGAGTGTTTGAAGCTCAATAGATTTCCCTCTATATGGAAAAAGGCATGTGTGGCGATAATAAAGAATGGTCCAGACAAAGATCCGAGAGACATAATCGTATAGCCCATGTGTTTGCTGGACCTGCTGGGGAAACTTTTTTGGAAGCTGCTAGGAGACAGACTAACAGTGCACCGTGTGCTGCGTGGGATGAGAGACAGACAGTTCGGCTTTCGGTCGGGACGATCGGCGTCTTGCAGCTGAGGTCTGTGACTCAGACTCTCACAAGTACATAGTCAGCATCGTGGTGGATAACAGTGTCCCTTTGACAACCAGTGGTGGCCTTCGCTCTTCCCCTGCCTGCGGCAGAAGTGCCGAGGGCCGCTGTATTGCTGTTTTAGGAGCTATTGTGAAGAAAGAAAGAGAGGTCTGGCTATCGTACCCTAGCGATAAAATTAGTGAGAGGACAACAAAAGGGTGTCCACAGGGCTCTGTCCTGGGCCCACTCTTCTGGGATGTTAACATGGAACCTCTTCTGGACAGCTTGAGGAATTCTGATGATGTACTAGAGGTCATAGCCTACGCAGGTGACCTCTTCCTGCTGGTTAGCAGTCGTAGCTGAGTGAATCTTGAACCAATAGTGGAAGGGGACCCAGAGAAAAGATGGCGGAAGCACCTAGCAAGTCCACTTATTTACTACTGAAGGGACAACTCATCAGAAGTCCAACGGTCAGAATAGTCGGCTCACCAGTTCTTCGACGCCCCGAGGCCTGATACTTGGGAGTATTCGTCCACGAGAAATGGAACTACGCGACACGTATCGACTCAGTGACCCAGAGGTCGTTGGAGACACTTAATAATCTGGTTGGAATTGGCTATAAACTTTACCACCTACCAGCAAACCTAATAAAGCTGTACCACAACAGCGTCCTAACATCGATTGTAGGGTACGGTTCTTATGTCTGGACGCACAGGCTCATGAGGCTCATGCCTGCCATGGCCGTGAGAAGGGTGCAGCGGAAAATTCTCCTGCGCTCGGTAGGGACATATCGAACTTCTCCTGGGGGGGTTCACTGTTAGTGGCAATGGGACTCCGTCCGCTTGATATCAAGATCAGGAAGCAGGCAGCATGGTAATGAGCAAAGAAAGAGAAAAGAGAGAAAATAATTCAAATAATGTGACTCCAAGTAGGAGACAAAGCAGCAGTCAGAAGAAGGGCTCAGGAACTATGGCAGGAGAAGAGGGATGGGGATGAAACTGGGAGCAGTACCTGCAGCTCAGGTACTTCAAACCAACCAGGGGACAGCTGCACTTTCTCACCGGACATGGACCGTATCCCGCATAAATATGCTGGTTCGGGAAGCGGGCTACACCATCGTGTGACTGTGGAGCCTTGCAGGCCGCTCCAGACCATGTGGTGTACTAGTGTCCTCTTTTTGACGACGTAGCATCACAACGTAGGCAACAGTTACCCAGTCGCGACACGCACCATCTGCTTAGGCAACATGACACATTCGAAACGGCCGAAAACGTAGGTTTGTATACCACACTGGCACATCTGGAACGCTGCAGATAGTGTAGACTAGTTTTAAGTATTTGTATAACGTAGTATAGAATAAGAAAACAGACACTAGCGTATTAACCACGTAGATAGCTTAGTAGTAAGAGTAACAGGCAGAATGAATAATGATATCATAGGGAAGAGAAGCTCGTAGTGGAGCAATAATACAGCGAAATACACAACCTATAGTAAAACAATGTTGCTGCAGTAACTGTAATATATATGTAGAATTAGGACCCATTAATGAGTAAGGTAGTGGGTTGTTTATGTATCAAATTATTCAGAATGAAATTTTCACTCTGCAGCGGAGTGTGCGCTGATATGAAACTTCCTGGCAGATTAAAACTGTGTGCCGAACCGAGACTCGGACTCGGGACCTTTGCCTTTCGCAGGCAAGTGGTCTACCAACTGAGCTACAAAAGCACCAAGTTTCATATCAGCGCACACTCCGCTGCAGAGTGAAAATTTCATTCTGGAAACATCCCCTAGGCTGTGGCTAAGCCATGTCTCCAAAATGTCCTTTTTTCCAGGAGTGCTAGTTCTGCAAGGTATGCAGGAGAGCTGCTGAGAAGTTTGGAAAGTAGGAGACGAGGAACTGGCGGAATTAAAGCTGTGAGGACGGGGAGTGAGTCGTGCTTAGGTAGCTCAGTTGGTAGAGCACTTGCCCGCGAAGGGCAATGGTCCCGAGTTCGAGTCTCAGTCCGGCACACAGTTTAGATCTGCCAGAAAGTTTCATATCAAATTATTGTTTTGAAATAAAGAAAAAAAAAATTTTATATAAAAAAAGAAAGATCAGTTTTATGCAGGACGCGTCCGAATGATAGTAACGATTCTCACCGCATCCTCTGTTTCCCATTGATGAAGTACGTTCAAGAGGAATTGATTATAAAAGTATTGTGCTTGTGGCCTCACCGATTAATGGGCAGATAAGCTTTTTCGTCTACTGCATTTTGATTGACAGAGTAGCAGTTGTCAGACTGGCAGCACACAAGAAACAAGTAGGAGGAATTTGAAATAAGTGAGGCAAAGAGCAGAGAAACCTAGACAACCGACCATTAGAAGCATATTACCTGGTCCAACGAGTCTACTTTCATAATGTGCGTTCTTCTCTACGGAGCACATCAAGATAAGCGTACATACTCTTTTTTCCTAACGTTTTTGGTGCTGCAATGGACAGTGTAGCCGAAATCTGTGAAACGAAAATTGATGATCAGCAAGGGACTGCCATTTTTCTTTACAATAACTTATCTCACTTACATCGTTGCAAATGGGCAAGATTGGTCTGATGACAATGTAAATGGCGCAGCACAATCGTCAGCCTTGAATATTACCGAGCCATTGTGATATGTAATGGGAAAACAGGAGTCCCTTAACTTCCTCTAGCATCCCTCAAGGAATTTAAACTGTTTCCTGTTGTAATAACTACCGCACCTAAGTTATTCCCAGGAACATGCAGGTGGTTTTGGATGCCACATGTGGCAGTGCACCATATTTAAGACAATGGCTTCATCGAGCACATAAACAACATAGGCACAAACAAGACATTTAAAGACAATAAAGAAAAGGATGGAAAGCTATTATTCATAAGTGTGTTGCTTGAACCAGATAGACGGGTCGGCAATTTTGTGTACCAAAAGCCGACACATACGTACCTGTATCTCAATAACCGTACCTCCATCATGCGGCTAAGAAAAAAACTGTGTTGAACTCCTCGCCTTAATACAAAGAGTCAGATCAATTTCGGATGAAGAGTAACTCGGCTCCGAGATCAGTCATCTGCCGACGGTGTTCAGAACAACTGGAAGAAACATTTGGGTCAGTAGAGATGGAGCACAAACTCGGATTCTTTCAACAGGAGGAAGGAAATGGACCGTGCCCTCTTAAAGGAACCGCCTGGAACGATTTATAGAAATCACGGAGAACCTATAGCAGGATGGTCGGAAGCGGATTTGAGCCCCCATCCTATAGAGTGTGAGTCCCGGGTCCTAACAAGAACAGTTGCATATTCAGTCCACGTCACAATTTCGACAACGTCTAAGAAAAAAGACGCGATGTCTCTCAACAAAGTCGTATAGCTGTGCGAATGTGGCAACAGTTAGGGTGGGCAGTCTGTACTATTGCCGATCTCTAGGCTGATCATCAACATATCTACAAAACAAAATTTTGAAAAAAAAAAAATAGCGGAGGGCGAACACAGTCTCATGGTGTTTAGAAAGGATAGATTGCATGCAACCGGTGGTGGAGTGTTCGTCGCTGTTAGTAGTAGTTTATCCTGTAGTGAAGTAGAAGTGGATAGTTCCTGTGAATTATTATGGGTGGAGGTTACACTAAACAACCGAACTAGGTTAATAACTGGCTCCTTTTACCGACCTCCCGACTCAGCAGCATTAGTGGCAGAACAACTGAGAGAAAATTTGGAATACATTTCACATAAATTTTCTCAGCATGTTATAGTCTTAGGTGGAGATTTCAATCTACCAGATATAGACTGGGACACTCAGATGTTTAGGACGGGTGGTAGGGACAGAGCATCGAGTGACATTATACTGAGTGCACTATCCGAAAATTACCTCGAGCAATTAAACAGAGAACCGACTCGTGGAGATAACATCTTGGACCTACTGATAACAAACAGACCCGAACTTTTCGACTCTTTAAGTGCAGAACAGGGAATCAGTGATCATAAGGCCGTTGCAGCATCCCTGAATATGGAAGTTAATAGGAATATAAAAAAAGGGAGGAAGGTT
The DNA here is from genome assembly GCF_021461385.2 of Schistocerca piceifrons. Taxonomy (NCBI): domain Eukaryota; kingdom Metazoa; phylum Arthropoda; class Insecta; order Orthoptera; family Acrididae; genus Schistocerca; species Schistocerca piceifrons. The sequence goes on from NC_060141.1 coordinate 157,007,525, forward strand.
TATCTGTTTAGCAAGAGTAATAGAAGGGAGATTTCAGACTACCTAACAGATCAAAACGAAAATTTCTGTTCCGACACTGACAATGTTGAGTGTTTATGGAAAAAGTTCAAGGCAATCGTAAAATGCGTTTTAGACAGGTACGTGCCGAGTAAAACTGTGAGGGACGGGAAAAACCCACCGTGGTACAACAACAAAGTTAGGAAACTACTGCGAAAGCAAAGAGAGCTCCACTCCAAGTTTAAACGCATCCAAAACCTCTCAGACAAACAGAAGCTAAACGATGTCAAAGTTAGCGTAAGGAGGGCTATGCGTGAAGCGTTCATTGAATTCGAAAGTAAAATTCTATGTACCGACTTGACAGAAAATCCTAGGAAGTTCTGGTCTTACGTTAAATCAGTAAGTGGCTCGAAACAGCATATGCAGACACTACGGGATGATGATGGCATTGAAACAGAGGATGACACGCGTAAAGCTGAAATACTAAACACACTAAACACCTTTTTCCAAAGCTGTTTCACAGAGGAAGACCGCACTGCAGTTCCTTCTCTAAATCCTCGCACAAACGAAAAAATGGCTGACATCGAAATAAGTGTCCAAGGAATAGAAAAGCAACTGGAATCACTCAATAGAGGAAAGTCCACTGGACCTGACGGGATACCAATTCGATTCTACACAGAGTACGCGAAAGAACTTGCCCCCTTCTAACAGCCGTGTACCGCAAGTCTCTAGAGGAACGGAGGGTTCCAAATGATTGGAAAAGAGCACAGATAGTCCCAGTCTTCAAGAAGGGTCGTCGAGCAGATGCGCAAAACTATAGACCTACATCTCTTACGTCGATCTCTTGTAGAATTTTAGAACATGTTTTTTGCTCGCGTATCATGTCATTTCTGGAAACCCAGAATCTACTATGTAGGAATCAACATGGATTCCGGAAACAGCGATCGTGTGAGACCCAACTCGCCTTATTTGTTCATGAGACCCAGAAAATATTAGATACAGGCTCCCAGGTAGATGCTATTTTTCTTGACTTCCGGAAGGCGTTCGATACAGTTCCGCACTGTCGCCTGATAAACAAAGTAAGAGCCTACGGAATATCAGACCAGCTGTGTGGCTGGATTGAAGAGTTTTTAGCAAACAGAACACAGCATGTTGTTATCAATGGAGAGACGTCTACAGACGTTAAAGTAACCTCTGGCGTGCCACAGGGGAGTGTTATGGGACCATGCTTTTCATAATATATATAAATGACTTAGTAGATAGTGTCGGAAGTTCCATGCGGCTTTTCGCGGATGATGCTGTAGTATACAGAGAAGTTGCAGCATTAGAAAATTGTAGCGAAATGCAGGAAGATCTGCAGCGGATAGGCACTTGGTGCAGGGAGTGGCAACTGACCCTTAACATAGACAAATGTAATGTATTGCGAATACATAGAAAGAAGGATCCTTTATTGTATGATTATATGATAGCGGAACAAACACTGGTAGCAGTTACGTCTGTAAAATATCTGGGAGTATGCGTGCGGAACGATTTGAAGTGGAATGATCATATAAAATTAATTGTTGGTAAGGCGGGTACCAGGTTGAGATTCATTGGGAGAGTGCTTAGAAAATGTAGTCCATCAACAAAGGAGGTGGCTTACAAAACACTCGTTCGACCTATACTTGAGTATTGCTCATCAGTGTGGGATCCGTACCAGGTCGGGTTGACGGAAGACATAGAGAAGATCCAAAGAAGAGCGGCGCGTTTCGTTACCGGGTTATTTGGTAACCGTGATAGCGTTACGGAGATGTTTAATAAACTCAAGTGGCAGACTCTGCAAGAGAGGCGCTCTGCATCGCGGTGTAACTTGCTCGCCAGGTTTCGAGAGGGTGCGTTTCTGGATGAGGTATCGAATATATTGCTTCCCCCTACTTATACCTCCCGAGGAGATCACGAATGTAAAATTAGAGAGATTAGAGCGCGCACGGAGGCTTTCAGACAGTCGTTCTTCCCGCGAACCACACGCGACTGGAACAGGAAAGGGAGGTAATGACAGTGGCACGTAAAGTGCCCTCCGCCACACACCGTTGGGTGGCTTGCGGAGTACCAATGTAGATGTAGATGTAGATGTAGAACACAAGTATGTTTGAATACAAAAGGAATCTGGCTTACGTTTGGAGGTATTGGGGCTCTGTAATTAGAAAAGTCACTGAAATTCGACTGAATGACATTAAACTTACCAGGCACCGGTTATACACTTAGCATTGCGTGGAAGAAGACGCTTCAGAAAGGGAGGTTACAGAGGAGCGCATCATGTACGCTGACGGATATAAAAAGGGTTACACGATCATCGCCTTAAACAATAACAGTCAAACGACACTGCAGTATTTCTATGCCTTTATAATGTGTTGATTAAAATTTCATCCTTACGCAAGAGTATTTCCATTTCAGAGATAGACCATTCTTATAGATGAAGAATGATGTGAGTATATCATGCTACTGGTATGCCCAACGTTACTGGAAGTTTTTATATGTGGATCTCAACACAGCATGGTCGGAGGACGTATACGTGCGTTTCATTGCCATCTTTTAGACGAATAGAAAGATCGAATTATTGGCACGAGGGAGATGAGAGCATCCTACTAACAGACTGCGGAGACAATTTGCTGTAGCGAAATGACTGCGCTGCGGAACGTGTGGTGACGGACTCAGGACAACAGCGTGGCAACAAGAACAGACACGAGTCTTCCCAGAAGAATTACGACATCTGAAATCTGGATATAGGTCACAGCATTCAGCGATTCTCGTGACCGACACCTCTCTAACTGTTGGAATCTTGGCGTGAGGAGCCATCAGATGTGACAACAGAACCGATGTACTCTGAAGAGCCAAAGAAAGTGGTTCACATGCCTAATATTGTGTAGGGCCGCAACACGATGTGGCATAGATTCGACTAATGTCTGGAGTACTGCTGGAGGGAAATGACACCACAAATCCTACAGGGCTGTCCATAAATCCGTAAGAGTACGAGGGGGTGGGGATCTCTTCTGTGTGGGGTGTCGCATTGTCCTGCTGGAATTGTTCAAGTCCGTCGGAATGCACAATGGACATGAAGGGATGCAGGTGATCAGACAATATGCTTACGTACATGTCATCTGTCAGAGTCGTATCTAGACGTATCTGTGGCCCCATATCACTCCAATTACACACGCCCCTCACTATTACAGAACCTCCACTAGTTTGAACAGTATCCTTCTGACATGTAGTATCCATGGATTCATGAGGTTGTCTCCATACCCGTACACTCCATCCGCTCGGTACAGTTTGAAACGAGACACTCCCAACCAGGCAACATGTTTCCAGTCATCAACAGTCCAATATCGGTGTTGACGGCCCAAGGTGAGGCGTAAAGCTTTTTGTCGCGTGGTCATCAAGGGTATACGAGAGGGCCTTCGGCTCCGAAAGCCCAAATCGATGATGTTTCGTTGAATGGTTCCCAAGCTGACACTTACTGATGACCCAGCATTGAAATCTGCAGCAATTTGTTGAAGGGTTGCACTTCTGTCATGTTGAATGATTCTCTTGAGTCGTCGTTGGTTCCGTTTTGTAGGATGTTTTTCCGGACGCAGCGTTGCCGTAGATTTGCTGGTTCAAATGGCTCTGAGCACTATGGGACTAAACTTCTGAGGTCATCAGTCCCCTAGAAATTAGAACTACTTAAACCTAACTAACTTAAGGACATCACACACATCCATGCCCGAGGCAGGATTCGAACCTGCGACCGTAGCGGTCGCGTGGTTCCAGACTGTAGCGCCTAGGACTTCTCGGCCACCCCGGCCGGCAAGGATTTGATGTTTTACCGGATTCCTGATATTTACGGTACACTTGCGAAATGGTTGTACAGGAAAATCCCCACATCTTCGCTACCTCGGAGACGCTGTGTCCCATAGCTCGTGCGCTGACGGTAACACCACGTTCAAACTCACTTTAATCTTAATAACCTGCCATTCTAGCTGTAGTAACCGATCTAACAAGTGCGCCAGACACGTGTTTTCTTACACAGGCGTTGCCGACCGCAGCATATTCTGCCTGTTTACATGTCTCTGTATTTGAATACACATGCCTATACCAGTTTCTTTGGCGCTTCAGTGTAGTAACTGCTGAAACGAGGCTGAATGCTCATCCAGTATACGGCAAGAATACCCTTCATTACCAAGGTCGTAAATGGTTTCATCCAGCAGGATAATGTAGGTGACACCAAATACACCTTGAAAAATTTACGGATGTTTGTCTAGCCTGTCCGCCTGAGTCACGACGGCGAGTCCTATACGTTTATGCCAACTTGCAACCTTCATGAACCAACGCTGTGTGTGTTTCAGACACGGCAAGAAATTTTTCGAAATGACATTCGGAGGCTATTTTCTTCCAGGTCACAACTAATATTAGTTGATGATGGACATCAGTTACGAATGAAGTCTACATCTACAATTACATCTTGATGACCACTCTGCAAATTCAAAATTAAGTGCCTGGGAGAGAGTTTTGTCGAAAAACTAATACTTAAATCTTTCTGTGCGAGCCCTGAATTCTCTTATTTTATTACGATGATCATTTATCGCTATGTAGATGGGACCAAGCAAAATATATTCACATTCCAAAGAGAAATTTGGTGATTGAAATTATGTGAAGAGATCCTGCCGCGACAACGAAGCCTTTCTTTTAGTGATTGTCACCCCCACTGGGATATCATACCCACGACATTCTCTCCCATGTTTCATGGTAATATAAAACGAGACGCCACTCTTTGAACTTCCTCATTTCTATCTGCCGAGCATCTCACACCGCGCAGGAGTCCACCAGAAGAGGACTGGCAAGCGTAGTAATTGAACTGTCAACTTTTAAATCTGTGCGCTTTGTCGTGTAACGGAAACTTAGCGTATTTCTTTTAGTAGACATGTGGATGACTTCACACTTTTCATTAAAGTCAATTGGCACTTTTCGTATTATACAAACGTCCTGCAAACAATCTAAGATGGCTGCTCAGATTGTTTCGTAAATCATTTATACAAATTTGGAACTGCAAATGATCTATAACACTCTCTTGGGGAACGCCAGATATACTTTTGTTTTACTCGACAACTCTTCGTCAACTACTACGAAACGTGACCTCTCTGACAGCAAATCACGAATCGAGTTGCAGAACCGCGACGCTACTTGGTAGGAGCGCTACTTCATTAGAAGTTATTTGTGAGGAACTGGGTCAAAAGCCTTCCGGAAATCTAGAAACATGGACTCAATTTGAGATCCCCTGTCGACAGCACTCATCACTTCGTTGAGTAAAGAGCTAGTTATGTTTCACAAGAGCAATATTTTCTGAAAGCGTGCTATTTGACATAAATCGTTTTCTTCGAGGTAATTCATAATGTTCGAACATGGCATATGTCCCAAACTCCTACTACAAATCTACGCCAGCAATATGGGTTTGTAATTCAGCGTCATACTCCCATTTCCTTTCTTGAGTGATGGTAAGACCTGTGAGACTTTTTAGTTCTTAGGTACGGATCTTTCGTCGAGCGAGCAGTTGTATATGATTGCTAAGTATGGAGCTAGTGCATCCACATACTCTGAAAGGAACCCGACTGAAACGCAGCGTGGACCGGAGGACTTGCCTTTATTGATTCGCTATACCGACTTCTAAGCTATTCATGTTCGTAGCTGTTACTGTTTCGAATGATGGAACATTCTCTTCGTCTGCTGAACAATTTAATATACGTTGTGTGGTGAACATGTTCACAAAGTTCGATAAATATCGGACTGGTTGCTCACTTTTAACATTTCCCATTTCAGTCAGCGTGGTTCATCGCCTGGATCGCTGGTGAAAGTGTAACCTCTAGCGCACAAGCCGGGATAACGCTCGTTTCACAACAGTTCCCGTAAACGTGGCGTCATTTTCACGTCAGGCGCAATATCTACGACCGCATGATTGACTGTCGACTTTCGTTAGAAATCGAAAAGGGCCTCTCACAAGATTTCATTAGCATATACCGGAGTTTTACAAAAATACGTCATTCTTGGAGTGATTTATTATAATTATTGCTACATAATGCCATTTATCGACGGTTAATGTCTTCATAAAGAGTGCTCTTTTAGAAGTGAGATAGTGTCGTCAGTAATTTACAAAATAAGAATCAAATACACTTGTTTTATAATTTGCAGTATGCCGTTTCAGTGTAATGGACCACTGAAAAATTATCGCAAACACATCACCTTTATCATTAAATGTCACTTAATAACGCATGAACGATGATAACCTTCAAGATAGAATATTATTAGCGAGACAGGGATCAAATATCACACGGAGAAGTGCTAGCGTACGAATAACGTCGTAGTTTCTTCAGTCCAAAGTCGTTCGTTCAAAATGACGTCACGTTTGTAGGAATTGTTGTGAAACGAGCATAATCTCACACGGCGCCATTCAGCATTCTCCGCCTCTGAGATGCCACGATGGCTTTAGACAGTCGTTCAGATGCCGTCGTCTGGATATAAAACCGAGAGTCCCACCAGTTTCCCTACAGTCACACGACGAGGGTGGCTATAGCGGTACTTACTTGAACCAGCGGACCCGTGCGAAACTTTCGCACTTGAATAGTTTGAAGTAATGGCAGTACTTGGAATACGTGAAGTCGTTGGGATAAGGGAAGTTATGGGAATGAAGAGAGACCATTTTTAAAAATGAACCGAGCGACGTGAAATAATAATCATGAATTTATGGTACATCCTAGTATATAAATTTCCATGCAGATAATTTTAAACAAAATTCTTTAGAGAACATTAAAATAACTCGATGACGTAAGAATTTAACCTTCGTGTGCTTCTCGTTTTTCATTTTCTTTAAGGGATAAAAGGATGTTAGTTGATTTTGTTGCCCTTGAAAAAGCTACTTATAGTCGCCCATTAGTGAAGTCGGTATTTGGTAAATAGAATTCTGTCCTTTGAAGCGTTTGTAACTGCAAAATGTGTAGGTTTCCTGGTATATCACTGAGACGCCAATGACCTCAAACTGTATTTTAGGATTTTAACTGCATTTCTTACTATATGCTGCCGTAGTGCACTTAAGTGCACTATAGAAGAAGCAAATACAAATTTATATTTGTCTCAAAGAATTTGTCTAAACATGTGCTTTGCATTCAGAGTGTTTGCCCGGCTTGTACGACGGGCAGAGATCAGGGATTGTCAGGAGGTCACATTAACTATAACTTCCAACCGATAAACGTTCTCTCTGGCCACGGTGGCCGAGCAGTTCTAGGCGCTTCAGTCCGGAACCGCGCGACTGCTAGGGTCGCAGTGTCGAATCCTTCCTCGGGCATGGATGTGTGTGATGTCCTTAGGTTAGTTAGGTTTAAGTAATTCTAAGTTCTAGGGGACTGATGACTTCAGTTGTTAAGTGCCATAGCGCTCACAGCGATTTGAACCATCTGAATAAACGTTTTCAGTCACAATAAGCACATTTGTCGGTAGCAGCTAGGTAAATCACAATACAAGAGAAAGAGGGATGCTCAGTAAGTAATGCAACACTTTTTTCTGAAAGAAAGTTAGTTTTATGCGGGATTCCAACACTCCTATTATTCCCTACTCTTTTGGCTACAAAAACCTATTTATCAACGTACTCTCCGTTCAGTGTGAGTGCTGTACGGCACATTCCTGGAGGCTTGCATGCCCGCATGGTACCACTCTACTGGTCGACGTCGGGGACGTTTCGCTGTGTCAGTAATCTTCCAATCATCCACGTACTGCTTCCCGCGGAGTGCATCCTCCATTGGGTCAGACAGATAGAAGTCGTATAATCTCTGTACTTTGTCATTTAGATCTGTTTGTATGTACTGAACTCCAAGAGGAATAAGCGTTCTGTGCAACAGGCTGGAAACTGCCTCCTGTTTACTCTGGTTCAAATTTTTTACTCCGTTGACTTCCACTAACTTCATAATATTCCCCCCAAGGCTCCTTTTTCACTTTGCCACTAGTGGAACGAGTCTCTGAAAACACTCATTCAATATCTAGAAAGATCGTTTGGACGTGGCAGAACGCAGCGATTCTTGTGAATTTCAATGACACAACATTACGGGAGTATTTGTTGAATAACATCTTGCAAGGGGAGCACAAGTACATCCATTTTGCTCATCTTCCGATTTTTACGAACCTGTTGAGCAGCATACGAGAGCACCAGCTGTTCATCAGCAGCATCAGCGCAAGCAACTATCGCGGCAGACTAGAAATCTGCCCCTCGCTGCGTTCTAGCCTCTTGTTCTATAAGATTCAACCAAATATATGTATCGCTGTAAGGAATCATCCTTTTCTGGCGAGCAACGAGGGGCGTTCTATACGCTATGCAACCCTTTTGTCTGAAAGCAGGTTGATTTTTTCAGGATTCCAGTACACCATATTATTCTCCGCTCTTTTGGCTACAAAATACTATTTTTCAACATGATCTCCCTTCAATGCGACGGCCTTAGGCCGACTTACTGGGAGGGCCTGTATGCATGTTACCACGCTACTTGTCGACGTCGGAGCCAATGCCTTGCTGCATCAATAACCTCCACAGCATCCATGCACTGCTTCCCGCAGACCCATGGAAGTCGGAAGGAGTGAGATCCGGGCTGTAGGGTGGATGCGGAAAAACAGTCCAGTGTAGTTTTTTGCTCCTCTCGTTTGCTCAGACTTGTGTGGGGCATTTCGTTGTCATGGAGAAGGAGAAGTTCGTTTGCATTATTGCGATGACGAGCACGCTGAAGGTGTTTCTTCAGTTTACTGCAGGTAGCACAATAAGCGGCAGATCGGACAAGTTTGCGCGACGTTGTTGTGATCATGACACACCCCTCGCCAAACGACTTACCGTGCTATTTCGCATTTTTTCAACCTAATTTGTCCGAGGAAAAATGTGTTGCATGACTTATTGAACGACTCTCGTATATTCGTGTAGAAAAGTCAACCTGTACGACGGGCAGAGATAATTAGCTACCACAGTGGTCACAGTTATTATCCATGACAATGTTGTATACAAATTATCCACTTAATAAGTACTTTAAAAGAAATAAAATGGTATTTGTAATAAGATAATATGAAAAGGGAGTTTCTTATTCGTAATTAGCAAAATATGGGCATACATGATGTTCTTTTATCTACGATAGTTAAAACTCTCTTTTATACTAAAATTTTCGACAAATAATGAGTTTTAGCGCAAAATAGGTATGCAATGTCAGAAGCCGGTTTAAAATGTTGTTCCCTGTACGATTACTCTACGTTGAGAAAAAATGAGTTTGATTTGAGGAATAATATGTTTGATTTCATGCACAAAGTTAACCTGTTCTTGTTGTGGTCTTCAGCACGAAGATTGGTTTGATGCAGCTCTGAATGCTACTCTATCCTGTGAAGCATCATCATCTCCGGAAAAACTACTGCAACCTACATCGTTCTGAATCTGCTTGCTGTATTCAACTTTTTGTCTCCCTCTACGATTTTAACCCAACACTGCCCTCCAGTATTAAATTGGTGATACCTTGATGTCTCAGAATGTGCCCTATCAGTCGATTCCTTCTTATAGTCAGATTGTACCACAAATTTCTTTTCTCCCCGTTTCTATTCAGTATCTCCTCATTAGTTACGTGATCAACCCATTTAATCTTCAGCATTTTTCTGTAGCACCAAATTGTCTAAACTGTTTATCATCCATGTTTCACTTCCAAACATAGGTACACTCTATTCAGATACTTCCAGAAAAGACTTCCTAACACTTAAATCTATATTCAATGCCAACAAAATTCTTTTCTTTAGAAACGCTACTCTTGCCATTGCCAGTAAACATTTTATATCCTCTCCACTTGGGCCATCATTAATCATTAGTTATTCCGCAGCCCAAATGGCAAAACCTATCTACTGTTTCAAGTGTCTCATTCCCTAATCTAATTCCCTCAGCTGATTTAATTCGACTACATTTCATTATCCTTGTTTTGTTTTGGTCGATGCTCACCTTATATCACCCTTCCAAGACACTGTCCATTCCGTTGAACTGCTCTAGTAAGTCCTTTGCTATCTCTGACATAATTACAATGTCACTGGCAAACCTCAAAGTTCTTATTTCTTCTCTCTCTGAATTTTAATTTCTGCTCCAAATTTATCTTTTGTTTGCTTTATTGCTTGCTCAATGTACAGATTGAATAACCTAGAGCTACGTTATTTTCAAAGTTACTCTGTGCGACCCAAGTACACACCGCTGCAGCAGCAAAGATTGATTCTGGAAATGCGATGGAGCAGTCGACAGCGGAGGGTGGGCCTGATTTGACAGGTGGGGGTAGCGGGGGAGGCGGTCCGTCAGCGCGGCAGCAGACAGCAGACAGCAGGTAGAGCGGACTGAACAATGGCGCAGCGGGGCGCGACTACCTGCCCGCGGCCGCCATATGCCGCCAGCAGCTGCGCCTCCTCACAAATTTACGGCCGGCGCCGTTTTAAAAACGCTGCGTCCTTTTCCAAAGCCTCGTCGGAAACACTGTTTCACTGATGGTAAACTAATAGCTGTGCTCCGGTTACAAACCCACAAAAATGCTAGTTTACTGTCTTTCCGAGGGAATGAATCCCAAAGGGGTAAATTTATGGCTCTTCTCTCCGGAAACGCCAGCCCTTTTGTAATTCTGGCGTGTTATGTGCAGTAGCGGTGGTAGGCAGGAGAACCACTAGCGAACTGAAACAGGAGTATTGTATGTGCTCATTATGAATGTGGGTTACTGCCCACAGCACATCGTGTAGTTTCACGGGAGGCTGTGCTTTGATTCATAGTGAGGTACGTGCTCCCAGTTAGTTAGTTACGTGTTTCATAGATCATTTGAATGATTCTTTCAGTTTAAAGGATATGTATACAAAGGACATGTATACATTATTAGTGTTAACATTATTATTTTTAGTCCTACTCATCAAACTATTCTTTATTTACTTCTACTGGCTACGCACTTATCAGCAGAGTAGAAGGAACTGTCCAGGAAAAATTATTTTAAATTTGATTTAAAATTTGCTTCGAAGACATTTTATGTTATTGGACAAATGATCAAAAAAATTTATAGCTACATGAGCTACTGACAGTTGTACCAATGGGTAATAAACCGCATTTTTGGAAATTTCGAAATTTGTGGTAAGGTCTTATGGGACCAAACTGCTGAGGTCATCGGTTATTAAGCTTACGCATTACTTAATCTAATTTATCTAATTTACGTTAAGGACAACGCACACACACCCATGCCCGAGGGAAGACTCGAACCTCCGAGAAGGGCGGGGGGGGGGGGGGGGGGAGCCGCGCGGACCGTGACAAGACGCCAGATACCGCGCGGCTACCTCGCGCGGACGGCATTTTTCCCTCTCTTCTTGTAGATAAGAACATCACTGTTCTTTTCAAACTCTGATGACCTCTTTATGACGATATTCATTACCGAATATATACTGAAGAGCCAAATAAACTGGCACATCGGCCTAATATCGTGTAGAGCCCCCATGAGCATCCATAAGTGCCGCAACACCACGTGGCATGGACTCGACTAATGTCGGAAATAGTGTTGGAGAGACCTGACACCATGAATCCTGCAGGGCTGTCCATAAATCCGTAAGAGCACGACGGAGCGGAGATCTCTTCTGAACAGCACGTTGCAACGCATTGCAGATATTCTCAGTAATGTCCATGTCTCGGGAGTTTGGTGGCCAAAGTAAGTGTTTAAACTCAGAGTGTTTCTGGAGCCACTCTGAAGCAATTCTGGATGTGTCAGTGTCGCATTGTCCTGCTGGAATTGCCCAAGTCCATCGGAATGCACAAGGGACATGAATGGATGCAGGTGATCAGAGAGGATGCTTACTTACGTGTCACCTGTCAGAGTCGTATCTAGATGAATCAGGGGTCCCTTATCACTCCATCTGCACACACCCCACTCCATTACAGGGCGTCCACCAGCTAGAACAGTCCCCTGCTCACATTCAGGGTCCATTGATTCATAGGTTGTCTAAATACCCGTACACAACCATCCACTTGATACAGTTTGGAACGAGACTTGTCAACCAGGCAACATGTTTCCAGTCATCAACAGTCCAGTGTCCGTTTTCACGGGCCCAGGCTAGGCGTAAAGATTTGTGTCGTGTAGTCATCAAGGCTACACGAGTGGGCTCCAAAAGCCCATATCGATGACGTTTCGTTGAATGGTTCGCACCCTGACACTTGTTGATGTCGCAGCATTGAAATCTGGCCGGCCGGCGTGGCCTTGCGGTTCTAGGCGCTACAGTCTGGAACCACGTGACCGCTACGGTCGCAGGTTCGAATCCTGCCTCGGGCATGGATGTTTGTGATGTCCTTAGGTTACTTAGGTTTAAGTAGTTCTTAGTTATAGGGGACTAATGACCACAGATGTTAAGTCCCATAGTGCTCAGAGCCATTTGAACCATTTTTTTGAAATCTGCAGCAATTTGCGGAAGGGTTGCACTTCTGCACTTCTCTTCAGGCGTCGTTGGTCCCGTTTTTGCAGAATGTTTTCCCGGCCGCCGGGATGTCGTAGATCTGATGTTTGACCGGATTCCTGATATTCACGATACACTCGTGAAATGGTTGTACGGGAAAATCCCCACTTCATCGTAACCTCGGAGATGCTGTGTCCAACAGTTCGGTTGCGACTAAAACACCACGCTCAAACTTACTTGAATATTGTTAACCTGCCATTTTAGCAGCAGTAACCGATCTAACAACTGCTCCAGACACTTGCTGTCTTATATAGGCGTTGCCGACCGCAGCACCGTATGCTGCCTGTTTACGTATCTCTGTATGCACCGTATGCTACGTGTTTACGTATCTCTGTATTTCAATACGTATGTCTATACCAGTTTCCTTGGCGATTTAGTGTATGTATTGTGATGATGCAGTTAAAATGCCTATTTCCTTGAATAGGTACCTACATAACGTCTGTGGGTGAGCATCAGAGCATCAAATATTATTGTTACTGCTCGCGTATATGCAAGTATTCCGTGAAACATCATTGAATGGATATACGCGAAATATGTTAGGAGGCTGATACTTATGTTTCCATGATTATTAATTATACCAAGAATAATAGTAGCTGAACATGATTATTTTTAGAAGCTCAGTAATATGCTTCTTCCAGTTCAAGTTATCATCAATATGTACACCTATAAATTTGAAGCATTCTACCCTATTTACTGAGTTCTGCTCATATGCTACATCAATTGCTGGAAACACTGTTTGTTGTACAGAACTGAATGTAGTGACTTTTTTTCAAAATTTAAGGAAAGTATGTTTTCAGAGAAGGTTTAATAATTTTTACTAAAACATAATTTACCATCTCTTCCTCTGCTTTCTCTCTAAAGGGAACATATCGACTACAAAAAGAACCAACTTTGCATGTTTAATGATAAGTGAAAAGTCATTCACATATACAAGGAATAGGAGTGGACCCAAAATTGAACCCTGTGGCACTCTCTCTGTGATTTCTTTTTTCCCCAGTCACTAAAATTTTCTATCTTCTTGACATTATCCGAGTTATTGAGCACAGTCTTTTCCATTCTGTTTGTTAACTGTGATTCAAACCAGATGTGCATAAAGCAATCAGTACCAGGAAAATTTGAGTATTTCTAAGATACTTACTAAAATGTACACAATCATTTGCAAAGATCACAAAAAATACCAACTGGCTATGTATTATTATTTAAGGCTTGTGCTATTTGATAAATGAATGTATAAATAAGTAGCATTCGCAGTCGAGCAGCACTTCTGGAATCCAAACAGTGATGTGCTAAGTAAACTGTTTCCACTTGTGTGTGCTACTACTGTTAAGTGCATTTTTTTCGAGTATTTCGGAAAAATTAAGGAAATAGAACGGTAACTGGTATAATCAGTTAGGTCCTCCTGCACGTTGGGGTGTCCTGTAAAGTGCACCCAAATGGTTCAAATGGCCCTGAGCACTATGGCACTTAACTTCTGAGGTCATCAGTTCCCTAGAACTTAGATCTACTTAAACCTAACTAACATAAGGACATCACACATATTCATGCCCGAGGCAGGATTCGAACCTGCGACCGTAGCGGTAGCGCAGTTGCAGACTGTAGTGCCTAGAACCGATCGGCGGCCCAGGCCGGCAAAGTGCACCCACTGAAACTTAGTGCACTAAGGAAAGATGGAGGAAAGGGCCACTAATACTTCTGTCCGATCTCCGCAACTTGCCCAGTAGGTATAAGAACCAGAGGGTTCTTACGAACTGTTTTCCTTTGTAATAACTATGGGTGAAGGGGACTGGATTGCTCGAAGAAGCACAGTAATTACGGAAAGTGATCTTAATTTATTTACTTTTCGATGTGATGATCACAAAGTTCATACTTATGACTGAATATTCATAAACTGCAATGGAAAATAAAACCCAAATTACAAATACAGAATTTAAATAGTATCTCTTCTATTTTACAAGGTGCACTTCATAACAAAAGTGAAATAAAATGTGATCCAATCCTGAGGAGTAGCATGTAATGTATGTAAGATACGTTGTCATAGATGGTATAGGACGTATACAGCTTTTCTTCCCACTTTAGACCTAGATGCGCAGTCTTCTATATGTGACTTCGAAAGATGAAAACAATTTTCTTTATAGTTAAAATTTTGGATATGTTTGACAGCATGCCAATTGGAAGATATAAGAGCATTATAAAATGTATACTAAATAAGATACACAATGTGTCCACAATTGAAGTACCAGTTTGGGAACGCTGTGCGAAGAGAACCACTGAAGCGAAATTTGAACAGCTTATCCTTGACGCAAGGCGTACCGTCATGGAAGAAAGAAAATTATCGAAAATTTTAGCAATACCCTAAATGGGGTCGGCTACAAATAGCAGATGAATCGCAATGCGACGGCTGTGGTTTGAGTTGCACATAACCCCAACCATACTGTCCAATGCACACGACTGCACAAGTTGGGCAGTCAACAGTTGTTGCAGTGTTAGTTAGGTATGCCCATCCATCACCCCAAGTTCGTCCCACATCGGATGGAAAAAAATCGATTTTTAATCGTCCTGAGACCAAAAACCGCATAAAAAGCAAACTGGCATCGGTTTTTAATAGTGCTGCAGTGAAAAACCGCATAAGAAGTTGTCAAACTAATATCTGTTTCTAATTGTGAGACTGGCGCGAGACATGTTCAATATGCTTTCTGTCACAAGATCAAACTGATGAACAGCATGTTCTACAACAGAGCAAAGTGTTCCCGGTGTTACGTTCAGAGTGCGTGGCGCAGTGCGTGCCATCAGTTCAGTTGTGCTCCTAACCTGAGCACTGAACACAATATCTTTCAGATAGTCCCACAGCCAGAAGTCACATGGAACTGGTCGGCCAGGCAAGGGAAATAACGGCTGATGCCTCCGCAGCAGCGGCTTCAATAGCTATACAATGTGCGGACGAGCGCCACCTTGCATAAAAGTGATTTACCCACACATCCAATCCGTTGAAGGGTCGGAATAACGATGATGCTCAAAAGACTTTCATGGTGTTTATCTGTGATGGTACAGGGAACAGAAATCGCAGGGCTCATCCCTCGAAAAAATGCGGCCCTGCGATTATCGATGCCTTCGACTCGCACCACTCATTTATTTTTGCAGAACGAAGTGGTACCGGTTGATATGCGTACGGATTTGTCATTGCCATGTCCCGCAATTCTGCGTTTTGGCATATCCTTGGAGATGGAAATGGGTTTCGCCTATCCACAGACTGTTACATGGCCACTCCATACGAGCAAGATATTGCACAGCGAACGTTTGTCTTGCTGGCAATCCAGCGGGAAGCAACTCCTGAACGTGAGTGATTCTATATGGATAGCAATGCAGGATGTCTCGTAGGATTTTATGCTCCCTGATCGCAGGCGTGTCCAACGTTCGTGCTATTTACTGTGCACTGCATGTTTGCGTAACACTGCTCGACTCCATACCCATAGCATACACCGGACTAATGACTTTTTCCATACCCTTGAGTGCCCGTAACTTCTTCAGCTGCTGGAGCACAGTTACCATACTTGTGTCCGTCCCGACAACTGAGTTGTCAGAGTGACTGATTGCCGTCCTACGGGCCCGGGTTCGATTCCCGGCTGGGTCGGGGATTTTCTCCGCTCAGGGACTGGGTGTTGTGTTGTCTTCATCATCATTTCGTCCCCATCTGACGTGCAGGTCGCCCTATGTGCCGTCGAATGTAGTAAGACCTGCACCAAGGCGGGCGGACCTGCCCCGCAGGGGGCCTCCCGGCCAATGACACCAAACGCTCATTTCCATTTTACCGTTCTTGTAAAAGAGCTTTGTCAGCAGCGAGCGATCCTTCATGGAGAAAGTTGTGCTGAGCGTCTCAGACGCCAACTGAGGGACATCTCTGTGCCGCGTATCTGTTGGTGTCCATATCCTGACCCTTAGAGCGCCAAATATTTGTAAAATTTTCGTTAATTTTTTTTATTCCACGCCATTTCCCCCTTTGTCAATAATATGCTGTTCAAATTAGACGCCCTTCTGAGCAGTGGTTCGATTTTAAAGCGTTTTGAAACAGGAACTTTAATTATAGACACCCTGTACTTTCAAAGGACTGCATATGTATCATAAAAAAAGAAAGCACCGAATTCAAACGTTAAAGCAACTAAAACCAGTTTAATATATGTTTGAGTTGTGCGAGAATTTAGGAGACAGCCGACATATCAGCAGACTTAAGGAAAATATCGCCCACACTATTCCAAAGATAGCAAGGGCAGATGAGTCTGAGAAATATCGCACAGTAAGGTTCACAGTGCATGCATCCAAGCTAGTGACAAGTATAATATACAGAGAAGAATGGAAAAGGAAATTGAGCATCTATTGGGTGACAGTTTGGCTTTAGGAAAGTTAAAGACAACAGATAGGCAGTTCTGAAGTTGCGCTTGGTAAATGGAAGTAAAACTGATGGAAAATCAACCTGGAAAAAGCCTTCGACAATGTAAAATAGTACAAAATAAAATTTGTGAGAACTAGAAGTAAGCTATCGGGAAATATGGATTATATACAATGCGAGTGTGTACAACAACCAAGAGGGAACAATAAAAGTGGAAGAGCAAGAACGAAGAACTCGGATTGAAAAGGTGTAAGACCGGGATGTAGTCTTTCGCCCCCAACTATTCAATCTAAACATCGAAGACGCAAAGACGAAAATAAAAGAAAGGTTCAAGAGTGAGATTAATATTCAAGGTGAAGGGACATCAATGAAAAGATTTCCTGATGACTCTGCTGTCCTCAGTGAAAGTAAAGAAGAATTACAGGATCTGTTGAATGGAATGAACAAGCTAAAGAGTTGATAATATGGATAGTTAATCGAAGAAAGACGAAAGTAATGAGAAGTAGCAGGAATAAGAATGGCGAGAACTTTAGCATCAAAATAAGTGGTCACGAAGTAGACGAAATTGCGGATTCTGCTATCTTGGAAGCAAAACAACCCATGACGGACAAAGCAAGAAGTACGTAAAAGTCCGAGAACAACATATGAAAAGAGGGAATTCCTGGGAGAGGAAGTCTGCTGGTAACAAATATAGGTCACAATTTGAGGAAACAATTTCTGAGAATGTACGTTCTCTTTCAGAAACATCGGATCACCTCCTTCTTTGTATTTTGTGCAACATTCCATTATATCTTCAATGCTTCTCCTTCTTACAACACCAACCGAAAGTAATTTTGTTACTACTGTATGAATAGTAGACCGTGAATCATAGGGAGCGTTTCTGACAGATGATGCCATGACTTAGTGAACAAGTAGTTTTCCAGGAGTTTTCCGGTGCTTTCATATATCCGCACATTGATCTGTGTTCCGTCCTCCCGAGACAAGTCGCCTAGTCAGACCTATTCTGGTGAGGTTCCTGTCATACTTGCAGGTACTCGAATTACAGGACGTTCTTAACAAGGCGAATGGACTTACGTTTTTTATGTGTGCCTGAATTCCTAAGGGACCAAACTGCTGAAGTCATCGGTCCCTAGACTTACACACTACTTAAACTAACTTACGCTAAGGGCAACACACACCCATGCCCGAAGGACTCGGACCTCCGCTATTCGCCTGAAACCGCGTGGCCAAATTGTTGCTGCCCACTAGACGCCGTCAACTTGAAAGGTCTGGTTTGCCGCTGGACATGATAATACTGTATGTTGCTTAATTGCTGCTGGTGTATCACATGTCAATACAATACCACCGGTGCCGTTACATTGGCAACAGAATTGCAAGTCTCCGTCCAACACCGTTAGCGACTACGCGGCATGCGGTGGAGCCAGTGAAGCACGCCCGCCGAGTCACGCCACCAGCGGTCTGAACTTCGAGCGCCCTCTGCCGTCACGATATAGGATGGCCGGCGGCAGCGCCCGCTAAGGGACGCTACGCTGACACTGTCTAGTAGCCTCATCCACGTTGACATTGTGATGGCTGGACTGTGTTTCTTGCTGCAATATTTGTAATGCATCTTCGTTGCACAGGGAAATACAAGTTAAGGTAATCTTTCGTTCGTTGGGTTAACTTGCTCGCTAATCATTTCTGCTCCTGTCCAGCTTTCCTACGACGTCATTTCCCGCACCACTCTGTTGCCAACCTCTCCTAACCGTTGCGTATGAAGTCGAACACAACAGCTGCTGCAGACCAGACGCCGTAATCTTGAATGCTCTGAAGGGCTGCTGCACGTCAAAATATCGTATTTTTACATCAGTTGTGACAGGAACATTTAGTAGACGGAAGTACTGATCCTACCAAAACCACGAGTCTGTTTTGAACCATTACACCACGAAAATGGTGGACATAAACTACTCATCGACATCCAATGTAGAATAAACACAAAAAGTTATTTCTAAATATTTGATCGCTTAAACATCATGTTCAGCGACACACCCCTCATATAGGACTCAGTTACAATGTTTCCTTGACTGGTTGATTGGTTATTCTAGGAGTAATTCATTATATCACACAAACATACACAAAATATAATATTCGTCAGTGTCAACAAAATATTTTCACATTCGGAGGAGAAAGTCGGTGATTGGAATTTCGTGAGAAGATTACGTCGCAACGAAAAACGCCTTTCTGTTAATGATGTCCAGTCCAAATCCTGTATCATTTCTGTGACACTCTCTCCCATATTTCGCTATAATACAAAACATGCTGCCTCTCTTTGAACTTTTTCGATGTACTCCGTCAGTCCTATCTGGTAAGGAGCCCACACCGCGCAGCAGTATTCTAAAAGAGGATGGACAAGCGTAGTGTAGGCAGTCTCCTTAGTAGGTCTGTTACATTTTCTAAGTGTCCTGCCAATAAAACGCAGCCTTTGGTTAGCCTTCCCCACAACATTTTCTATGTGTTCCTTCCACTTTAAGTTGTTCGTAATTGTAATACCTAGGTATTTAGTTGAATTTACGGCTTTTAGATTAGACTGATTTATCGTGTAACCGAAGTTTAACGAGTTCCTTTTAGCACTCACGTGGATGACCTCACACTTTTCGTTATTTAGTGTCAACTGCCAATTTTCGCACCAGTCAGATATCTTTTCTAAATCGTTTCGCAGTTTGTTTTGATCTTCTGATGACTTTATTAGTCAATAAACTACAGCGTCATCTGCAAACAACCGAAGACGGCTGCTCATTTTGTCTCGAGACTCGTTTATATAGATAAGGAACAGCAAAGGGCTCATAACACAACTTTGGGGAACGCCAGAAATCACTTCTGCTTTATTCGATGACTTTTCGTCAATTACTCTCTGACAGGAAATCACAAATCCAGTTACATAACGGAGACGATATTGCATAAGCACGCAATTTCTCAACGAGTCGCTTGTGTGGTACAGTGTCAAAAACCTTCAGGAAATACAGAAATACGGAATCGACCTGAAATCCCTTGCCAATAGCACTCAATACTTCATGTGAATAAAGAGCTAGTTGTGTTTCACAGGAACGATGTTTTCTAAACCCATGTTGACTGTGTGTCAATACACCGTTTTCTTCGAGGTAATTTATAATTTTCGAGCACATTTAGATTCGGTTATTCCTTCGCAATTCACCAAGAGTCGATTTGGGCAGCTTTTTAATGGGTTTGAACATCCCCAATGGACTGATACTCAAGTGACATACATTTAGCAGTCCACGTTCGAAGTCACTGAGTCATTTTGCTCCTGCTGCTTCTCCACTGCAACACATCTGGTGGTCAGTTCTTCGTTACGTGAAAAGACCCCATGAAGTCAAAATTAGAGAGATACGAGCTCACAAGAATGCTTATCAACAATCGTTCTTCCTGCACACTATTCGTGTTTGGAATAGGAAAAAGAGGGAGGAGAGGGGATTTTGACAATGAGACATACAGTACTTTATGATGGCTTTCGGAGCATAGATGTCGCTGTAGATGAAAAACCATGAGTAAACTTCGTGCACAGGCCCTGGAAGACCCTTCGGTACCGAGCGACCCCCGTGTCATGACGTCACTGGTTGCTGTATGAAGGGGCGTGGGGTCACAACATTGCTCTCCCGGCGGCAGTTTTCTTGACCTGTAGCTGCTACTACTCGGTCAGGTATATCCGCAACTGGTGTTAAGAGGATGTGTGTACCCCATTTCAGTCCTCCCTCCAATGAAAAATCCCTGCCAGTGTCAGGAATCAAACCCGGGCCCCATGCACTGCAACCAGCTGCGCTGGCCACTCAGTTACGGAGGTGGGTTGGTTGATTTGTGAGAGGGGATTAAACAGCGAGGACGTCAGTCTCATCGGATTAGGGAAGGAGGGGGAGGAAGTCGCCTGTGCTCTTTCAAAGGTATTATCCCGGCATTTGCCTGAAGCGATTTAGGGAAATCTTGGAAAACCTAAATCAGGCAGGCCGGACGCGGATTTGAATCGTGTTCCTCCAGAATACGAGTACAGCGTTCTAACCACTGCGCCACTTCGTTCGGTCAGCTACGGTGGCAGACAATGTAAACCACAATGGATCATTTTTCGTCTTTTTACGCTCGGTACATTCTATTACATTTATTTATATTTATAGTTACCTGTCAGTGTATATTTCTGGCATGGTCAGTCTGCTGGCGACCTTCAGAGTACGATAACTGAAGAGAACTTAATGCGCCAGGCAGTCGGTCAACATCAACTGAAGAAAACTTAATGCACCAGGCAGACGATAATTCGTTCTCTCCATCCTCTACACACGATACTCGCCTATGCATTGCAATACTTGTATCAGTTAAGTCCACTTTGACATCGAGCGACAAATTCATATAATGGGAAGTTTACTGTAAAGCGATAAACACAGGTGTTTTAAATTCAACAGCAACACCCTCCATTGTACATGGTGTTATTTGGATGTAAGATGTAAGTGAAGATAGCAATCGCATATTTGTCTTGAACTAAATGCTGTCGTAGGACAAAAGGAACTCTTATAATAACTCAATAAAGTTTGAAAAATATATCGTTGTAATACTGGGATATTTATTTAGGTATATAAAATGTATTAAACAATTTTTGAGATCCTGTAAGAAAGGACAGTATGCTCCTTTTCAACATCATACTGATAAAAATTGCTCTACATTTCGATGTATTGCTTTGATTTATTTCCTGCACAAAGTCTAAGTACAAGTCAATATCATTTTAATTTCATTTACTTAGTTATTTCATGTTGAACGCTGTTCCACTCATATCTCCGTTGAGTAACTAGACATCCGGCGTCGTAAGGGATATAGACGAATATCGTAGTTACATGCTTAAAATTATATAAAGTTGTTATTTCAACGGCGATCTGCTTATAATATTGTGTGTGCAGCACTGTTTTCTGAAAAAACAAAAAAATATATTGTCTAGCCATTATGATGAGAAAATTGTAATTAGAGGCTGTTAAGCAAGAGCGCATCGACATTACACACAGATCGCTTTAGTTCTTTCAATCCCAAGAGAGGAAACCTTTGTCCTTCATGTAATGTTCATAAAGCATTAGCTAACTTTGAGTTCTTGACTGAGATACACAAGCTGGGACATGAGTTCAGCTTACGCGTCGTGTTCATCAAATACGTTTGATGCCGACTGCCAAACGTTGGTTCAGCGGCAAAAATGAAGACTGGATTCTGCAGGAGGACAATGGTCCGAAACACTGCAGCAGACTTACAGCGGCTGGAAAAAGGAGAAAGGTGCAGATACTGTATCAGCACTCAGTCACCTGACGCTAGTTCTGTTGAATTGTGGTCTTACATCAAAAAGAAGTTGCAAGCAAAAAAGATCTTCACTCTGAAACAGCTGATAACGAAAATTAGATGTATGTGGGTCTCTTCCACGTGAATACGCGGAAAACTTGGTTTCAAGCGTGCCTCGCAAATACCAAACAATTATCGACGCTGTGGGTGACCGGAGGTATTATCGATTCTAATTGCATTTTTCTTTTCTTCATATATGATATATGTATATGTTTCAGTTTATTGTCAAATACAGTTATCTACTAATTAACCTGACCACGATCTTAAGAGACTGTATAGATATCAGATGTAAATTATAGTGACAGAGTATACAAGAATACAGACATCCTGTTTGAACAATTTCTTTCTAAATTCTTTTCTACAAGTAACATACTGGGAGCCTCATTCTTGTTCCCTAACATACGTCACACGTATTTTGTCCTACAGTACTATCAAATGTACATATATTAATTACATGTAAAATTCCTATTTTTCTCTCGCTTGCATTGCATTAAATGCAAATAAAGTTATGTTTGTACAAGCGCTATATGGAGAGTAAGGAACGGTCAGTCCGGGAATGGAAGCCACAGTGAAAATCTGATGAGGCTTTGCACAGACACGCTGGGCAGTGTCTCTAGTTCTGAGCGCACTGTGAGAGTAAAGATGCCTAAAAGAGTAGTGTCTCCCACCAAGTATGGGTGTCTGCTGAGAGAGTTCTCCCGATTTCATGAAATCCCACAAAACTTAATTGTCATGCATTTCCTTCTTCATGACAGTTCTCGGCCGCACACTGTAGGGGCAATGAGGACGTTCCTGCAGCGTTTGCGATGGGAAGTGTTTGACCACTCACCACTTGGCTTCCTTCGATTGTCGTCTCTGTTCAAATGAACTGCTGGTTGTGAAGACAACAGTTTGGCACAGACAATGAGCTGTAGTCCCGCGCAGAAAATTGTCGGAAAGCACAGCAGGCTGCCTTCGGCGACATGGGTATTGGAAAGTTGATACAACGCCACAACGGATATGTAAGTCGGAGAGGCGACTATGTAGAGAAGTTTTTACCAAAGAAAGATCGCCGAACAGCCGTATGTTTTCAGAAATTATTTAATTAGAGAAACAGTTTCGACATTTAATTGATGTCATATTCAGACTCCTATGCAGTGTATCTATAGACAGTGAGGTATATCGATACTTGCATAACTGGAGCTATGAATATCTGGATTCCGTGACTTCGGTTTTTTGAGTGTTGATATGGAAGAATTTCCACAATGGACAGACAGAGATGTAGAGAAGTAGCTGGAAGGTGTATCTAACCGTCGCAAATAAAACAATTTAGTTTTTCACTGTGGTTTCCATTTCGTGACGCATCGTTTCTTATTTTCCGAATAGCAGTCGCACATATTACTTTTACATTCGACATGCCGATGTGTAGTGATCCTCATGTAGTGGGAAGGGTATATGCAATCTGAAGCAGCTTGCCACACTGATGGACGCCATGTAAAAAGTTTTAAGGCATAACGTATGTTATAATTCCATAGGTTATGTGACGAGGCAAAAAAAAAAAAAAAAAATGTCCAAATGTGTGCGAAATCTTGTGGGACTTAACTGCTAAGGTCATCAGTACCT
The DNA here is from genome assembly GCF_021461385.2 of Schistocerca piceifrons. Classification (NCBI taxonomy): domain Eukaryota; kingdom Metazoa; phylum Arthropoda; class Insecta; order Orthoptera; family Acrididae; genus Schistocerca; species Schistocerca piceifrons. The sequence continues at coordinate 157,031,382 of NC_060141.1, forward strand.
AAGCTTACACACTACTTAACCTAAATTATCCTGAGGACAAACATACACACCCATGCCCGAGGGAGGACTCGAACCTCCGCCGCGACCAGCCACACAGTCCATGACTGCAGCGTCTTAGTCCGCTCGGGTGTGACGAAGCATTTCATCAAGTTGTAATATCATGAGCGTAAAATTTTGATTTCAACTTCTGTTCATTCTCTTGCAGATCGCCGCGCGGGGTTAGCCGAGCGGACTAGGGCACTGCAGTCACGGACTGTGCGGCTGGTCCCGGCGGAGGTTCGAGTCCTTCCTCGGGCATGGGTGCATGTGTTTAGAATAATTTAGGTTAAGTAGTGTGTAAGTTTAGGGACTGATGACCTTAGCAGTTAAGTCCCATAACATTTCACACACATTTGAAATTTTTTTTTTCTTGCAGATCCAATGACGATGGCATAGCTCTGTTGAAACCGGTCACCCAATAAAATGCTTCCTTTAGCGATCTTGGTTTGTGAAGTTTCCTTCAGCTATCGTCTCGGTTGCCAATGTTTTACTTCTGACACGAGACATTTACCAGAATGGAAGAGGACGTGGGTACATGCGACGACACGCTTGTCCTGGAAGGGTGCTAGCGGCTGCGTCCCGCTGTGCAGGTAGTGGACAGGCCGCGGCGCGGGGGAGTACCTGTTGTGGCGCGCCGGGTCGGGGCCTGTGATGTGACAGCCGGGAGTGACTTTTGACCCGCGCCGCTATTATGGCCCGGGCGCACAATGCACGGCCGCGGCCGCGGCTGCATTCCTCCAAACGGTTTTTGTCGGTCCGGTCAGCCCGGCAAGCGCCCGCCTCTGTGTTCTCCTCTCATCCCGGGCCGAGGGCAGCTCTGTGCGGGTCGCTCGGGGCAGCGGGGGCGGCGGGGGTCGGGGGACGGCGGCTCGGCCTCGCCGCCCTCCCGCCTCCCGCGAGGGGCCGAGGAATGCCGATCTCTGCGCGCGCAACAATATCGGCGCCGCCGTGCCTGTTTGTGTAGGATAGGATAGGATGCTCTTTTAAGGCTGCCGTGGGAGATTCGGCCGAGACCTGCCCTCCCCTTGCAGCATCCCGACGCATTCCACCGGTCGATGGTCCTTCTCACAAATAAAAAACGGACCCTTCTATTCGTACTTCGCCGCCTTTGCCGCGAATTTGTCCCTGTCTCGGTCCATTGTTGATGCCTCGCACTTCAGTACGTGGGTTGGTCTGTGCAGGATGAAAGCATAACAAACACGACCGGCCCTATGGGCTGCCGTATTACTCGAGGACGGAAATGTCACCAATTAGTTGTGACACTGGACAGCACTATCCTAACAACACATCTGGCAACCATACCGCAGAGTCTCCAGTTTGTTTAGCAACGGGTAAGACACCCGGCTGTCATACAATAGGACTCCTAGAAATATTTATACATCTTCTTTTTCTTCTTCTTCCTTTCTTCCTAGGCTAAAGCCTGCTTCCTTCAGTACTCCTCAGTCTACCCTGTGGTTGTAATTGCTACACCGAGAAGAAACGCAGATTATAAACGGGTGTTAATTGGACAAATATATTATACTAGAACAGACATGTCATTACATTTTCACGCCATTTGGGTGCATAGATCCTGAGAAATCAGTACCCAGAACAACCACCTCTGGCTATAATAACGGCCTTGATATACCTGGGCATTGAGTCAAACTGAGCTTGGATGGCGTGTACATGTACAGCTGCCCATGCAGCTTCAACACGATACCACAGTTCATCGAGAGTAGTGACTCGCGTATTGTGACGAGCCAGTTGCTCGGCCACAATTGACTAGACGTTTTCAGTTGGTGAGAGATCTGGAGAATGTGCTGGCCAGGGCAGCAGTCGAACATTTTCTGTATCCAGAAAGGCCCGTGCAGGATCTGCAACATGCGGTCGTGCATTATCCTGCTGAAATGTACGGTTTCACACGGATCGAATGAAGGGTAGAGCCACGGGTCGCAACACATCTGAAATGTAAAATCCACTGTTCAAAGTGCCGTCAATGCGAACAAGAGGTGACCGAGACGTGTAACCAATGGCGCACCATACCATCACGCCGGGTGATACGCCAGTATGGCGATGACGAATATACGCTTCCAATGTGCCTTGACCGCGATGCCGCCAAACACGGATTCGACCATCATGATGCTGTAAACAGAACCTGGATTCATCCGAAAAAATTACGTTTTGCCATTCGTGCACCCAGGTTCGTCGTTGAGTACACCATCGCAGGCGCTCCTGTCTGTGATGCAGCGTCAAGGGTAGCCGCAGCCATGGTCTCCGAGCCGATAGTACATGGTGCTGCAAACGTCGTCGAACTGTTCGTGCAGATGGTTGTCGTCTTGCAAACGTCCCCACCTGTTGACTCAGGGATCGAGACGTGGCTGCACGATCCGTTACAGCCATGCGGATAAGATGCCTGTCATCTCGACTGCTAGCGATACGAGGCCGTTGGCATCCAGCACGGCGTTCCGTATTACCCTTTCTGAACCCACCGATTCCATATTCTGCTAACAGTCATTGGATCTAGACCAACGCAAGCAGCAATGTCGCGATACGATAAACCGCAATCGCGATATGTTACAATCCGACCTTTATCAAAGTCGGAAACGAGATGGTACGCATTTCTCCTCCTTACACGAGGCATCACAACAACGTTTCACCAGGCAACGCCGGTCAACTGGTGTTTGTGTATGAGAAATCGGCTGGAAACTTTCCTCATGTCAGCACGCTGTGTGAATGCTCTGAAAAGCTAATAATTTGCATATCACAGCATCTTCTTCCTGTCGGTTAAATTTCGCGTCTGTAGCACGTCATCTTCGTGGTTTAGCAATTTTAATGGCCAGAGTGATTTATTTCTCATGATTTCACTGTCTTCCATCCTTCCATCCTGTCTATGTGTATGTTCCATTCAAGCTTTCTCTTATGTGCTCACACATTAATGGAGTCCAATTTTCATTCCTTTCTAAAGCTTTTATTTCTCTCTCTATCCTTCAGTGTTTTCACTATTATCCTTCGCAGAATTTTCATTTCCAATTTTTTTTCCGGGTTTCCAGTGATATCTCAGCTGCGTGAGCTCTCACTGGTCTCACTAGTGTTTTGACTATTCTTGCTTTTACTGTTTTTCCTATTATCTTGTTTTACCAAATAGTATCATTTAAACACTTGTTCTCTAACTTCAGTTTCGAATTTTTCCACTGCTGGACATGTCATTCATTACCTGTTGAATGATTTTTCCATCCACTTCCAATTTGCATGTAATTAATTCCACAGATGTGATCGTACATATTTAGGCTTTTGGCTGCCACATTAAGTACATGTAAAAGTTACTGCGGGCTATCTTCAGTGTTTGCCAGCATCGTCAGCATAACAAATGATATCTATTTCTTCATCCCCTATGTTGTGTCTAGACAAGACAGCCTAGACACAATGAGAGGAAGCCGAAAGGCACGCGCTACGCTCACGCAGATGGGCGTGAGGTCTGAAACAGGATACGTAATGAATGCTATAAAGAAAAGTACGTAGCTTCTGGAATACTTAACTTTAATCCATCCTTTTGGTACATCTGGAGATTGTGGCGACACAAGTGAGACTCTTTAGATACATGCAATGTTACTAATGGCGCCTTGCTAGGTCGTAGCCATTGACTTAGCTGAAGGCTATTCTATCTGCTCTGCAAACGAGCGAGGCTTCGTCAGTGTGCATCGCTAGCTACGTCGTCCGTACAACTGGAGCGAGTGCTCTCCCGTATCTCGAGACCTGCCTTGTGGTGGCGCTCGGTCTGCGATCACACAGTGGCGTCATGCGGGTCTGGCGGCGGCGACACCACACCCTATTCTATATCCACTACCAACCAACAGCTTTATCACCTCGTCCATGACTACATTAATAAGTAGCGAGCTCAAAGAGTCAACTTGTCTGATACCACTATTAATTGGTATGCAGCTAGTTAACCTGGAACCAGTTTTCCCTTCAGCTGTTTTTATTAAGGCTGAATTCCCCGATTGTAGAGCAGTTTTAAAACTTCCCTTAACTGAACCCTATCGGAAACCTTTTGTAAATCAATAAATCAGAGGTAAGTTGGTCTGTTGCATTCAGCGGACTTTCCTACAACCTGTCTATATGTAAACATCGAAATAACTAATCGTACTATTGCGTGCGATATGTAGCCACTGCTAACATTATATGGCCGCGCGGGATTAGCCAAGCGGTCAAAGGCGCTGCAGTCATGGACTGTGCGGCTGGTCTCGGCGGAGGTTCGAGTCCTCCCTCGGACATGGGTGTGTGTGTTTGTCCTTAGGATGATTTAGGTTAAGTAGTGTGTAAGCTTAGGGACTGATGACCTTAGCAGTTAAGTCCCATAAGATTTCACACACATCTGAACATTTTTTGCTAACATTATTCCACAGTCGTCAACACGGCAACCTTTGCCGAAAAGCACACTACTCCATGTACCCACCTAACATTTTGTAACTAACATTGTGTGAACGAGTACCTCATAGAAATAATTTATTTAGTAACAGTAAGGTATGTATGCCATAATCAACAGTCAGGCCTGACACAGAAAGAAAATCAGTGTTTATCCATTACATCTGAAGTCAAAAATATAAATTCTCTCTTGAGGGTGATACTGGTTTCAGGTTGCTCAACAGCATGGCTACCAGCGCCCTTGTAGGATATTGACTAAATGCTTATACAGGGTGTTACAAAAAGGTACGGCCAAACTTTCAGGAAACATTCCTCACACACAAAGAAAGAAAATATGTTAAGTGGACATGTGTCCGTAAACGCTTACTTTCCATGTTAGAGCTCATTTTATTACTTCTCTTCAAATCTCATTAATCATGGAATGGAAACACACAGCCCGCATCTCGTGGTCGTGCGGTAGCGTTCTCGCTTCCCACGCCCGGGTTCCCGGGTTCGACTCCCGGCGGGGTCAGGGATTTTCTCTGCCTCGTGATGGCTGGGTGTTGTGTGCCGTCCTTAGGTTAGTTAGGTTTAAGTAGTTCTAAGCTCTAGGGGACTGATGACCATAGATGTTAAGTCCCATAGTGCTCAGAGCCATTTGAACCATTTTTGAAATACACAGCAACAGAACGTACCAGCGTGACTTCAAACACTTTGTTACAGGAAATGTTCAAAATGTCCTCCGTTAGCGGGGATACATGCATCCACCCTCCGTCGCATGGAATCCCTGATGCGCTGATGCAGCCCTGGAGAATGGCGTATTGTATCACGGCCATCCACAATACGAGCCCCCATAAATGAAAGTCAAGAGGGTTGAGGCCAGGAGAGCGTGGAGGCCATGGAATTGGTCCGCCTCTACCAATCCATCGGTCACCGAATCTGTTGTTGAGAAGCGTACGAACACTTCGACTGAAATGTGCAGGAGCTCCATCGTGCATGAACCACATGTTGTGTCTTACTTGTGAAAGCACATGTTCTAGCAGCACAGGTAGAGTATCCCGTATGAAATCATGATAACGTGCTCAATTGAGCGTAGGTGGACGACGAAACTAAAATGAGCTCTAACATGGAAACTAAGCGTTTCCGGACACATGTCTACATAACATCTTTTCTTTATTTGTGTGTGAGGAATGTTTCCTGAAAGTTTGGCCGTACCTTTTTGTAACACCCTGTATAGAATAAATTCTCTTGTAAGCAATCTTCTTCAGGCACGTAGGCACTTTCTGGCAATGGCAACACTGAGAGTAGTTGACCATGAATATGTTAAAATGTAGACAAATATGATCCATGAGAGCGTGCCTGTCTACATGCACGATCGTGCCCTCTCTTTAGGCTGATATAAAACCGTAATGTAGTCGTAACATGAAATACTAAATAAAACGAAAAGAAAGCTGGGAAATTGTTAAAATTTATTCCTTGTAGTCAGATGAACGCAAATAAAAACAGTGAAACAGTCAGCCGCTATGAGAATTATTAATGTTGGATAAAATACTTGAAATATTTAGAATCAGCAGCGTTTTATATACCGATAGCATGGCATTGTCCACTGAAAATTGTACACGTTTTTATAGGATTTGTCCCCAAAGTAATGTTACACGAAAAAAGGTTTTATGATGTTAAGGATATGACAGTCGCTAGCGTATGCATCAAGTTTTTGTAAAGAATTCGTATTTTTAGAAGGTATTTGAAAAAACTTGTTGAAAACATTTTTTAAATTCTAAAAATTTAGTTATTTACACTCTTTCCTGTGCTTTTAACATGGTAATTTTAGAGATGGCTTACAACAACCATTAGCAGATATAGAGAGCGCCGTTAGCCGCCCCATTTTGCCTATGGCCTTTCCCCTCCCAATTTCCTTAAAGCCCTCTCTTCTGTAACCAATATATTACTAGCAAAAGTAAGTCTTTTTTCATCATATAATGATGTGACGTACATTCATTATTTTACAGTATATGATGTTCAAAGCGAATAATTGTGACTCATGTACGTTGGCGATTCATTTTTGTAGGTTAATCCTGTCTGAAAATGACAACTTGTTGCCGAAACCGTTAACTGAATATTACATATTTATAAGTTATCGTGACATAATATACAAAGTAAAAAGCAATAGAAGCACGAAAGCTACGTACATCTCTTGAAAGTACCATGAAGATAAAATCAGAGAGATCCGAATCCACACTGAAGCTTACCAGCAATCATTCTTCCCGTGAACTGTATAGGGCTGGAACTGGTACACAAAAGTACCCTCCGCCATATACCGTAATATGGCTTGTGGGGTACAAATGTAGTAACTTACTGCTGTGGTTCAGAATGTAGGGTATATTTCACACGAAGTATGCACCATTTTGAAACTCCTTGGCAGATTGAAACTGTATGCTGGACTGGGACTCGAACCCAGGACCTATACTAACTGAACTGTCGACATACGACTCAGTATCCACCCTCACAGCTTAACTTCTGCCAGATTTTCTTCTTCTGTTATCAGACTTGAAGTTTCTAGACATCGAGGCTCCAGCCAGCACGCAATTTTAATGTGCTGTTGTGGTGACAGCAGCAAAGTGCATTGCAATTGGTGGCTGAGGAATGAGCATTTAATTTAGTAACTCGGATATTAAGACAGTTATTGAATCAATGATTAGCATAAACGTGAGTTATGTCCTCTCGATCGTTTTTTCAGTTTTATGTTACACCTAGCTTTCTGATATCTTCATGGGACATTGGACACTACATAAATGCTTTAGTGGAAACTATTCATATTAAAATCTCCTTCCGAATCCAACGTTCGTCTTGAAACATTCAGTGTGATATACAACGATATACAGCACCGTGATTTATTGAAAATTTGCTTTCTATCCCACGCATTCGTGTTATCTTTTAGAATTTTTCTCTTTGTCACTTACAACAAAAGTATTGCAGTGTCCTACACGAGCATTTCTTGTAGCAAGTCAGCACTGACACAAATCCGCTCGTGCTACCGTTTCGTGGGTCTGGGTGCTCAGTTCAGCACATAAAACACACTCGAGTAATGAATCGCGAAAATACTGGCCACTCCCTTGTTATGGACGTAATCTGCTCTTTGTGTGTCGTGACGGCGGTATTTAAGTTTGGCCCTCCTCTGCGGGTCGCATCCGCTAATTTATCGCTCCTGGAACCGAACCAGAGGCTAAACCGTCGGCGGGATGTATCACGTCACGCATCAGATCGTATATTAACGTCACGGGACGCGGCGTGTTGAATAATTTATAGCGCCAGTAGTTGGCAACGTTTCATTGCCGTTTTATAAGTCACTTTTCACTTTCATCCAACGCTAAAACCTTCGTCTGCTCTCCCAGTAGCATTAACAACCTTGTATTAATATTCATAAGTTCTAGGCTGTGCACGCAAGGTCGTACGTTTTCTGCATTGCACAGAAGGAAGGAAAATCTGGTGGCTTCTGATAGGTATAGCTACTCTTTGTCATATAAATAACACATGGATATCGAATCAGTTTATTATCTTTTGTTTCCTGAAATAAACGTTATCCTCATTGTAACGGAAACTAAAATGTAATGTCACTGACCCCACATTTTTTTCAATACCGGGTTGATACGAAGCTTTCGTCACTAAGTAATTATAGCTGGTCCACGTAATCTTCAAAATCTCAATTTAACACCGTTGTTCCAAACCAACCTTGTGTATATTACGCTAGAGTCGAAGAATTAAGCGCCATCAAACAGTATGAGTATGTATGTTTTATACCGGCAAAGAGGTGTCGATTTTAATATAATTATGCACTCTAAGACAAAAATCGACTACTAACAAGATTCGACTTGTTAAAACTTTATTATTCACTCGTTTCGGACACGCCCCATCATCAGAATATCAGAGAAAGAGACCGAATACCGAGTGTCATGGCAACGTTACGATAAATATCGCTGTTTGCGGCCGTGCTCAGTATCCACCGAAACAGATCAGTGGATGAAATACCAGTGAGGTACAGTGACAGTGAGTGCGGTTTCTCGTAAGCACTTTACGAGGCTAGTCGGCCACAGTCGCAGCTTACCAGTTTTCCAGGCTACGTATTCCTTAATGACATTCCACCACCGCGAGGACTTCAGTTAGCACCTGGATATGTTCGAAAGAACAGATACCACGCATTCATATAATCTACCTGACCTAGCCGGGCAATGGATCCGCCTTCTTCGGTGCGAATGCTCAAATCGTCCTATATCCTGTGGGAATCTCAGAGAACGAATATGAAGGACATGAACAGGGACTGCGTATAGGTGACGATCGATGGGAATGTGGATCAGTCGTGAGGCGTCCCGAGATAGTTCGCACAATGGAGATATCACTGTGTCCCGGATAGACCAGTGGTTAACCAGTGGTTAACTGCGGGTTCGAATTCCGGTCTGGTACGCGTTTTTACTCGTCGCCGCTGATTCTTCGATTTACATACAATGTATTACATCTGCGGTTTCTACATGGTCTTTGTTCTTTCGGACATGCCCGGAAGAACAGACACCACGCATACATGTAATTTAATCTCATTAATAATACTTTGGTCGGTATCTCGGTTGCAAGTAATCAGTCCACCCAAGTATTATTGAGCCATCAACTCCAGCACGGCTGAAAGAAATGGGTTTCACACACGCGTCTGTAACTATGTCCATCCAGTCCTTCGGAAGTTCAACTTTTGTTTTACGTCTGAGTCCTTGTTGCTTTTCAGATACGAATATCCTCTAACTGAGAATGTTACACTAATAGATTCAAAATGCTTTGCATGATATATGAGATAGTATATGGCTCTGGATAGGATGTACTTTTTGTTTTGATCACTGTGAGTCACAGAAGATTTCCAAATTTTTAACCACTGGGTCCAGAAATATAGTGACATAATGATAGTGGAAAGAAAGTACTTTTTTTTATCCTTTCCTCTCTATTGGCCGAGGATAAAGTAAAGCATTATCGTCTGAGAGTCGATGTTAAATAGGTATAGGAAAAGCCGGCGCTTACAATGGGCAATATTGGTGCTGATGTTTGGATGTGGAAGATTCCGTTGGAAATAAATATGTATCGATTCAGTGTTTGTAAACTTCCTGCTTCTCGGTCGAGACTGTCTTTTATGCATCAGCTTTCCTCTCTCTCTTAATATTATTTTGAACGTCTGACCTTTCCTTCCCAGCTGTTGCGTCTCTTAAATTCTGTATTAAATGTAAATAGGTTGCATATGATACCGAACAGGTAGGATGTGTTTCTTGAAACATCTAAAACATTTTCTTAATACTTAGCACTTCAGGAAAATAGAGTTTCTGTGTTTTATAGAATTTTTGTGTTTTATTTATGTTGTAATGGCTGGACCTCCCTTTAAATGGCATGATTTGATTGCATATGTTTTGCTCTGTTTCTGTTGAAGGTTTATGAGCTTGGTGTATGTGTTTCGCTCGTTTGTCAACTGCACACTTCATTTTTTAAGGAATTCTCAATAATTTCTAATGTTCTCTTTGAAATCCCCTGAAGTGATATAAAGGCCTTTTGACAAACAGTCAATTCTGTTATAGTTATAATGAAATGTATGATCACACACAGTAGCTACTGTCCCATCTCTGTGAGGCCTTTAGTGTTGAATATTTTCAGTAGCGGTCAGTCCTGTTAGGTAACAACTTTGCTAATTACAGTCCTTCAACAGATCGAAGTTGGATATGAGTTTAGACTTTTCTGCATCAGTTATCATATCAGTGCAATTTTTCTTGCAGTTGCAATACTCTCCTATTTCGTGTTACATAGTTCTTAGTTGCCGGCCGAAGTGGCCGTGCGGTTAAAGGCGCTGCAGTCTGGAACCGCAAGACCGCTACGGTCGCAGGTTCGAATCCTGCCTCGGGCATGGATGTTTGTGATGTCCTTAGGTTAGTTAGGTTTAACTAGTTCTAAGTTCTAGGGGACTAATAACCTTAGCAGTTGAGTCCCATAGTGCTCAGAGCCATTTGAACCATAGTTCTTAGTTTTTTTAGACACTTCAGATTGTCTATCGCGATTCTGTCTTTTTCTACACTTATCGCTGCTGATTGATTCAGGATATTCCATTATCAATTATAAGACAGACTGCAACTCGCTATTACACAAAATTCAATTCCACCACGTACAAAACAGAAAAGTTAATCTCAAGTCTGCTCTCAAACTTCGACATTACAAAAGAAAAAAATGACACTGCATTTAACAATGTCAACAATAAAACTTCCTTGATAACAAATAAAAAAACCTGCAGAACTTCACTCTTTGTGTCCATGTTTTTGATGGACTTGACCCTTTTTTTCAGTGTATACTGCATTTTTATGTGGCTATAACTGTGAGAAAAAACACACTACATTCAGCTAACTTGACACAACTGAAAGGAAGTCTGATGAACTACAAAATGACGCTATTAACTCATTTTCGGAAAATTTTGGGCTTAATCCCCTCCTTTCGTGCAGTTTTCAATTAGAAAAATCCTGAAATCGAAAATATTCGTTGAAAAAGAAAAAACAAATAATCATGCCTCTGAAACAGAGTTGAATGAGAATATGGTTATCGTTGGGTGTTGCGACAGTATCTTCGGGTTTTTGCTAAGTAGTTATTCTTCCTAATAGCAGTGCATATGACCAATGGTTTGCCTCTTTACCTGTGGTTACTCGTACGAGGGTTGCTCACTCAACAATTCTTTATTGAATATTATAAGAATTACACACACCCAAGAAAGGTGTTTTATCTACACACCATATTTCCACGTAATTTCCATCCCATTCTATGGCCTTGCTCCAGCGCGACACAAGGGCGCGTATGTCCTGTCAGTATCAATCCTTGTCCCGGTGGCGGATCCAGTGCTTCACCGTGTGAATCACCTCCCCTTCGTCCTCAAAATGTCTTCCACTAATGATCTCCTTTAATGGCCCAAACAAGTGGAAGTCCGAGGGGGCTAGGTCGTGCGATGTGTTCAACAATCCTCAGACTTGTGTGCTGCCGAGCGTTATAGTGTTGCAGCAAAACGTCTCCTGGGTTGCTGTGGCGCCGAAGTCACCGGAAGCGCGTCTTTAGATTTGTTAATGTGTTGACATATGCTTCTGAATTAATGGTACCACCTCTCGGAATCACAGCAACGTGAATCACACCTTCACAGTCCCCTAATACGGTGACCACGACCTTACCGGCGGAAGCAGTTGCTTTGAATTTTTTTTTCTGTGGGGAGTGGGAATGGGGATATTCCATCGACTGTCTTTTTTTTCCGGGCTCAAAATGGTGAACCCAGGTTTTATCACCTGTCACAACCCGGGACAAGAAGGCCTCCCCCTTAGCTTCAAAACGTTGCAACAAATCAAGACAAATACTTATTTTGTGCGATTTGTGATCCACCTTTAGACACCGCGGGACCCATCTTGCACACTCTTTTGAATATCCAAGAGTGCGGATAATTGCATCTACGCACCCTTTGCTGATTGACAGAAGCAGGGCGAACTGCCGAGTCGTAATGTGTCTGTCCTCGTGAATGAGATCAGCTCGCTGCAACGTGTCAGATGTGAGAGCCGTTGATGGTCTCCCCGACCGCTTCAAATCGTGGATCTCCGCCGAACCGCCCTCTGATGACCTCGGCGTCCGTGCCCAGCGACTAACTGTACTTCTGTCGACAGCAGATGCTCCACTGACTTTGCACAAGCGTTTATAAATATTCCCCACAGTTTCCTTCTCTGCAATGAGAAATTCAATGACGGCACGTTGCTTGCAACGTACATCACCCATAGACGCCATTTTGAAACTGTGCTGTAGCTACGCTATCTGTCGGAAGGGACGGAAACTTAGCGCGCTCACTCAGGCGGCTTCAAATAGTACGCACGTAACGTTTCGCACTCGTAGCGTTGTTTTAGGCTGAGAAAGAAAAGTGCGGTGCATTACTTACTGTCAACCCTCATGCTTTAGATAGTTGGAGTACGCACGGCTCTGTTGAAAAGGAATAGCTCGATGTAGGCAGAGGGTCGAGCTGCGTGCGTCTGCTTTCATGCCCAGCATCCAATTCACTGCAAATAATAACCAGCAGCTGTGATCCTGCAGTCAAATAGTCCATGCTTTGGGTAGAATTGCAAGTTAATAAAATACACAGAAATACAGAAATAAAAGTTAAATGAACAATTTAATAACAAGTTTTTTATTCTAATGTTTGTAATTGACGTAGACGACACAGAAGTATGTCGAATAAGATTTATTCAAGAGATAAAAGGGAAGTGGTCCTACGATATTCAGTTGAAATATAGAGAGAAAGTACCCTCATCGAATGCAGTGAATTTATGCTGAGAGCGTTATGTAAATGGTAGAAAATCTCCAAACTAAATATTCATAAAAAATACACGAAAACTAAGACCATTGTAATCACAATATATAAACATGCCCCAGCTCAAAATAGTTCAGAGTTCGGCATGATGATTTACAAATTAAAACTCGTGAGATGACTAGTAGAAACTCATACTCAGTAACACAAGCGGAAAAAGTAGGAGTCCTATAATGGAACACATTCAGACCTCTCGAAATATGAAGTCCCTTCAGAAGTTAAAGTACGGTAGCGGCCGTCCACAGTCGAACTCATTAGCACAGGCAGGTCTGCCTGCTTCCAGAACTCACGTGAAAGTGACAAGACTCACTCCCTTCAGCTCTTCACTCGAAAAGTCCTAGTCCCCACTTGACTCCCGTAGTGTTCAACTACTGTATGCTTCTCTCACCAATAATATATCGCCCTTAAGCTCTCCAGACATGATTTGATTCAAGATGACAATTTCTCGGACCAAACAAATGTATTACAACAATATTCAAACAAAGAAATGTCATAAACATTTGGCTACACTCTGATCATTTACAATAAATATAAGTAATAATTAGTTCATACATAAATAAGCTAATATTCTTCCGTAAGTGTACTCAAGATAAAACAACATTTGCAGAATGAAAGAGATATATAAGACGTCGTAAATTAATAAATAAAAGCGATATAGATACGTAGCCTTCAGAAATGATGACTATAGTGCATTGCTATCACCTGAGATATCGTCTGTTAAAATCGGATAGAACGATTAAAAGTTGTTAATTCTGAGGGTCATGGTGTAAATGTTTATTCGCAGTGAGATACTAACTTCTATAGTTTTCAAGATATTGAAATATTCTTGTGTCACTAAATGTGCCTAATTTTTCCAGGATCGCAGATGTATTCAGATTTGCACAAATATTTGGCCGTGAGTTATTTTCGAATCTAAAAGATCTGTGAGGTAGCCATCTTTAAGATTCTCTGACACTCTACCGTTCCTTGGAACATCACCTGCACAAAGGCCATGCTGTCCAAATTTCCAGCCTCGCAATTTTCCCCATTTCTGGTTGTACGTAGTACATACATAAATAAGCTAATATTCTTGTGCAAGTGTACTCAAGATAAAACAACAGATTGCCCTTAAATATTTTTTAAACAAAAAAATAAATAAATCGCCAGGTCCTGATGGGATTCCAATTCGATTTTACAGAGAGTACTCTACTGCATTGGCTCCTTACTTAGCTTGCATTTATCGCGAATCTCTTGCCCAACGTAAAGTTCCGAGCGACTCGAAAAAAAGCGCAGGTGACGCCTGTATATAAGAAGGGTAGAAGGACGGATCCTCAAAATTACAGACCAATATCCTTAACATCGGTTTGTTGCAGGATTCTCGAACATATTCTCAGTTCGAATACACTCCTGGAAATGGAAAAAAGAACACATTGACACCGGTGTGTCAGATCCACCATACTTGCTCCGGACACTGCGACAGGGCTGTACAAGCAATGATCACACGCACGGCACAGCGGACACACCAGGAACCGCGGTGTTGGCCGTCGAATGGCGCTAGCTGCGCAGCATTTGTGCACCGCCGCCGTCAGTGTCAGCCAGTTTGCCGTGGCATACGGAGCTCCATCGCAGTCTTTAACACTGGTAGCATTCCGCGACAGCGTGGACGTGAACCGTATGTGCAGTTGACGGACTTTGAGCGAGGGCGTATAGTGGGCATGCGGGAGGCCGGGTGGACGTACCGCCGAATTGCTCAACACGTGGGGCGTGAGGTCTCCACAGTACATCGATGTTGTCGCCAGTGGTCGGCGGAAGGTGCACGTGCCCGTCGACCTGGGACCGGACCGCAGCGACGCACGGATGCACGCCAAGACCGTAGGATCCTACGCAGTGCCGTAGGGGACTGCACCGCCACTTCCCAGCAAATTAGGGACACTGTTGCTCCTGGGGTATCGGCGAGGACCATTCGCAACCGTCTCCATGAAGCAGGGCTACGGTTCCGCACACCGTTAGGCCGTCTTCCGCTCACGCCCCAACATCGTGCAGCCCGCCTCCAGTGGTGTCGCGACAGGCGTGAATGGAGGGACGAATGGAGACGTGTCGTCTTCAGCGATGAGAGTCGCTTCTGCCTTGGTGCTAGTGATGGTCGTATGCGTGTTTGGCGCCGTGCAGGTGAGCGCCACAATCAGGACTGCATACGACGAGGCACACAGGGCCAACACCCGGCATCATGGTGTGGGGAGCGATCTCCTACACTGGCCGTACACCACTGGTGATCGTCGAGGGGACACTGAATAGTGCACGGTACATCCAAACCGTCATCGAACCCATCGTTCTACCATTCCTAGACCGGCAAGGGAACTTGCTGTTCCAACAGGACAATGCACGTCCGCATGTATCCCGTGCCACCCAACGTGCTCTAGAAGGTGTAAGTCAACTACCCTGGCCAGCAAGATCTCCGGATCTGTCCCCCATTGAGCATGTTTGGGACTGGATGAAGCGTCGTCTCACGCGGTCTGCACGTCCAGCACGAACGCTGGTCCAACTGAGGCGCCAGGTGGAAATGGCATGGCAAGCCGTTCCACAGGACTACATCCAGCATCTCTACGATCGTCTCCATGGGAGAATAGCAGCCTGCATTGCTGCGAAAGGTGGATATACACTGTACTAGTGCCGACATTGTGCATGCTCTGTTGCCTGTGTCTATGTGCCTGTGGTTCTGTCAGTGTGATCATGTGATCTATCTGACCCCAGGAATGTGTCAATAAAGTTTCCCCTTCCTGGGACAATGAATTCACGGTGTTCTTATTTCAATTTCCAGGAGTGTATAATGAATTTCCTTGAGACAGACAAGTTGCTGTTCATGCATCAGCACGGCTTTAGAAAGCATTGCTCCTGCGAAACGCAACTCACCCTTTTTTCACAAGATATCTTGCGAACCATGAATGAAGGGTATCAGACGGTTACCATTTTCCTTGACTTACGGAAAGCGTTTGACTCGGTGCCCCACTGCAGACTCCTAAGGTACGAGCATATGGGATTAGTTCCCAAATATGTGAGTGGCTCGAAGACTTCTTAATAATAGCACTCAGTACGTTGTCCTCGATGGTGAGTGTTCATCGGAGGTGAGGGTATCATCTGGAGTGCCCCAGGGAAGTGTGGTAGGTCCACTGTTGTTTTCTACCTACATAAATGAACTTTTGGACAGGGTGGATAGCAATGTGCGGCTGTTTGCTGATGATGCTGTGGTGTACGGGAAGGTGTCGTCGTTGAGTGACTGTAGGGGGATACAAGATGACTTGGACAGGATTTGTGATTGGTGTAAAGAATTGCAGCTAACTCTAAATATACAGTAGATAAATGCAAATTAATGCAGATGAATAGGAAAAAGGACTCAGTCAGTGCTGGAGAGGAAGGTTCACATGGTATGAAATTGAGGTCAATGTCAATTACACAGCAGAGAATATACTGTTGATTTATAAATGTCAATTTTCAGAGGTTGAATCTATTTATTTGGTGGGAAAAGCTCACTTCCAGCAACTACATGTACTAATTACGTAACTACAAGGTTGCAAATTTGAGGTGTTGACTTGTTGGAAAAAAAAACTTCCGTGTGTTTGCACACCTTGACGTGAGGAGATCGACTGAGCTAGTGTACAATGCCATCAGCAGAGGATGTCCTACCCCTACTCACCTGTCGCGTCACCCCTCTCCACCTTTCCCAAATAAAATTGGTGGAGAAAGACTCACTCTATTCTGGAGGTGCAGGATCTCACGAAAGGAGATTCAAAGGGTGACCAAAATTAAAGCAACTAACCGCTGTTTCTCTGTCCTGTGTCTAATTCATGATATAATCATACAAACTGTCAACCAGATGTAGGTACAGTCATGTTCTGCACGGAAGATGGCATTCCGGTCAACAGACAACTATGCCAACAATGACGTCAACGAGGTAGTGTTTGCTGGGTAGCCCCACATCCACATCCACTGTGTAAACAGTCACAGACATTGTAATATGGCATAGGGAAGGCGCCAACCAGACCCTCTGTGGTGGAGGGTCATAGAAAGAAAGGAAGCAGGACAGTCGCAAACTGATTTGGCCTGATGCCTTAATGTGAGTTGTTCGATTGTTTCTCAGTTGTGGCGACGGTTTATAGGGACCAAAACTGTATCCCAAAGACCAGGGTAGGGCCGACCACGTGTGACATCAGAAAGAGAGGACCATTATTTGGCTGTTAGGGTACGGCAGTACCGCCTCAGTACTGGATGGCAGCCGGCATGTGAGCCCACAGTATCCATTGGATGTGTTGCAGCGAGGCAAAAAATGCGCTGAAGGATTCAGAAAAGTGGACTTTATTGTCAGATAATAGCTGCAGATGTACCCCTTATGCATCTTCACAGAAGGGAACATTTAGGGTGGAGTCATCAGTATGCCACCTGCATGGTCAAACAGTGGCCCAATGTTGTTTTGATACATGAGTACTGATTTAGTCTGGAGAAAGATTCTTATTGGATTCACATCTGGAGGGAGCATGGGAAACGATTTCGAGTCCCAAATATTTTGGAAAGAGACCGATATTGGAGTGGATTCCTAACGATGTGGGCTGAGTTTATGCTGACCACTCGAACCTCTCTTCATGAAACTGTACGAGTGAATCGGTAAAATTTAACTCCTGTCCTGTGTCGTGACGATTTCTTGGGACCTCATTTGCAGTTGTTGCAAGGTGCTGTTGGTCCAGACGTTGTATTGATGGACGATAATGCTCGACCTCACATGGCACGGGTGACTGACGTTTTCTTGGAAATGGAAGATACTGCACGCATGGTGTGGCCTGATAACTCTTCTGATTTGAATCCCATAGAGCATATCTGGGATGCACTACAGAGACGGTTGCATCACACATAATCATCCACCAACACTTGTAACGTTGTTGCTTTAATTTTCTATGAAAGCGGTGCTGATAGACAATAAAAGCGGTTTAAAAGCTGTGAGCTGTCTGGGGAAGTTAACCTTGCATTACTGAGCAACTGTTTCACCAGGTATCCAGTCTAGCTTACCAAATTCCCAACCAGACTAACATTAATTATAATCTTTTAATAGTCATACGACAACCGGTGATATATATATAAAAGAGAATTTAAATAAAAAGAAATAAATCAAACTTCCTGGCAGATTAAAACTGTGTGACCGACCGAGACTCGAACTCGGGACCTTTGCCTTTCGCGGGCGCTCTACCAACTGAGCTACCGAAGCACGACTCACGTCCGGTACCCACAGCTTTACTTCTGCCAGTACCTCGTCTCCTACCTTCCAAACTTTACAGAAGCTCTTCTGCGGACCATGCAGAACTAGCACTCCTGAAAGAAAGGATATAGCGGAGACATGGCTTAGCCACAGCCTGGGGGATGTTTCCAGAATGAGATTTTCACTCTGCAGCGGAGTGTGCGCTGATATGAAACTTCCTGGCAGATTAAAACTGTGTGACCGACCGAGACTCGAACTCGGGACCTTTGCCTTTCGCGGGCAAGTGCTCTACCAACTGAGCTACCGAAGCACGACTCACGTCCGGTACCCACAGCTTTACTTCTGCCAGTACCTCGTCTCCTACCTTCCAAACTTTACAGAAGCTCTTCTGCGGACCATGCAGAACTAGCACTCCTGAAAGAAAGGATATAGCGGAGACATGGCTTAGCCACAGCCTGGGGGATGTTTCCAGAATGAGATTTTCACTCTGCAGCGGAGTGTGCGCTGATATGAAACTTCCTGGCAGATTAAAACTGTGTGACCGACCGAGACTCGAACTCGGGACCTTTGCCTTTCGCGGGGAAGTGCTCTACCAACTGAGCTACCGAAGCACGACTCACGTCCGGTACCCACAGCTTTACTTCTGCCAGTACCTCGTCTCCTACCTTCCAAACTTTACAGAAGCTCTTCTGCGGACCATGCAGAACTAGCACTCCTGAAAGAAAGGATATAGCGGAGACATGGCTTAGCCACAGCCTGGGGGATGTTTCCAGAATGAGATTTTCACTCTGCAGCGGAGTGTGCGCTGATATGAAACTTCCTGGCAGATTAAAACTGTGTGACCGACCGGTCACACAGTTTTAATCTGCCAGGAAGTTTCATATCAGCGCACACTCCGCTGCAGAGTGAAAATCTCATTCTGGAAACATCCCCCAGGCTGTGGCTAAGCCATGTCTCCGCTATATCCTTTCTTTCAGGAGTGCTAGTTCTGCATGGTCCGCAGAAGAGCTTCTGTAAAGTTTGGAAGGTAGGAGACGAGGTACTGGCAGAAGTAAAGCTGTGGGTACCGGACGTGAGTCGTGCTTCGGTAGCTCAGTTGGTAGAGCACTTGCCCGCGAAAGGCAAAGGTCCCGAGTTCGAGTCTCGGTCGGTCACACAGTTTTAATCTGCCAGGAAGTTTCATATCAGCGCACACTCCGCTGCAGAGTGAAAATCTCATTCTGGAAACATCCCCCAGGCTGTGGCTAAGCCATGTCTCCGCTATATCCTTTCTTTCAGGAGTGCTAGTTCTGCATGGTCCGCAGAAGAGCTTCTGTAAAGTTTGGAAGGTAGGAGACGAGGTACTGGCAGAAGTAAAGCTGTGGGTACCGGACGTGAGTCGTGCTTCGGTAGCTCAGTTGGTAGAGCACTTGCCCGCGAAAGGCAAAGGTCCCGAGTTCGAGTCTCGGTCGGTCACACAGTTTTAATCTGCCAGGAAGTTTCATATCAGCGCACACTCCGCTGCAGAGTGAAAATCTCATTCTGGAGAAATAAATCAGTTTATATTTGGAAATTTATTTTAACATTTATCATTGAAATTTCAGCGTAGTAAACTTGAGTCATAACTAAGCTGGTGCCTTATTTAGGATTGTGTAAATGCGAGTTTGTAATCTTACGGAACACATCAAATAGGGAGCCAAGATTGGGAGACTACATACAACACTGCATTCATAAAATAACACACGAAGAACGTTGAAACATATGCAAGAGGAAATTAACCACAACCAACCGATTCAATTTTCACCCAAAGAAGTTACGTTCGTAGCGCAATCCTGTCCGTCATGTAGTTACCACACACTGGTATACTAAGTTCATACTAACTCTCTGTGAAATCTTCCCGAAGAGAATAGCTGAGGGCTACTTCGATGATTACACCACATGCTTCACATGGTCAACTTGGTTTACACAAAGAGTGTAACTCCATAATAATTTTGATAATTAAAATAAATTAGATTGAAAAGCAATTTACAAAAGAAAAACTTCGAACTGGTTACTAACGTCTTACTATTAACCTGATGGGTCAAACAATTGTATAAGCACGTGGTACTGGTCTCACAAAGTACACCCCACGTGGGTTGAACATAAAGAAAAGTTGCTATATTGAAAAACATTGTCAAGACGAGACGTTATAATCTCACGCACATTCGCATTTAAGATTGATGATCTTAGTTAGAGTTACTGATCAACACGTGGTTCCACTTTACTCACAAAGTAGTGACAACGTAACTACTGAAAGATATTCTGAACTTCATACTCGAAATACACTGCGTTGCAATTTAAGATAACATTAGATATTTTAGAGCTAAACCTGAAATAAAGGTGATTAAATTTTCAGTTAGGCTTAGGCTGAACTTGAGAAATCCATTGTCCTACAGATTTAGCAGACACGCGCTTAGCCAGAGATCTTACCACTTCAGACGCTCGCCGCGGGCAGACTGACCTGCGCTCCTACCGAGCGTGCTTCCCAAATACAAACGGAAGTGTCCAGAGAGGCAGATCAACAGTATATGACAAGGGATGGACAGGACCATACTAAGCATAGAAACCTCTCTGCTTTTAGAAAGCGTAGCTACCTGTTCCGACGTTGGTCCTACTGTTCTCTAGGAGACAGGCTTGTCTGCTACCCTCAAGCATGCAACTAGAAATACAATTGCTCATTCATCCTCTCACACAGAAGGGAAGGGGGATGACAGTATCTTATCATATACAGTATATAAAAGAAAGCGGATGTAGATTCCGTATGAGACTGTGTGACATGAATTACATATAAACTGTGTTTTAAAGTGTAGTAGTGTGACAGATCGTTCTTGTTTATGTGTAAAAGTAACACGTTCCACTACTCAGTCTCCTCCCAGATAGTCAGAAACGCCACAGTAAATTTAGAAGAGAAATTTATGTCGTAAATGACAGCAGATTTCAGAAATGAACATGAAAGGAATCCAACAGAGACCTTTCACACTCTCCAAGACTTACGAGCAGCTCTGCAGGAAGAATTGGCATTATTGCCTCAACATGAGACTGATGACATCATTGACAGTAAGCCGTATCGTTGTTATGCCTGTACTGCTGCCAGAAGTGGTCACACCCCATACCAAGCACATTAACCACTTGTCGCAATGTGTGTGCAAATCTGTTAATTTGGAAAAAACTAAGAACATTTTTCTCTACCGTTATGGATGTTGCAGTTGTTTACATCCTGTATTCTTTACATTGTTTCTACTTTACTATCATCTGTTTATACCGTTTTGTGGAAAAATAAATGCAATGATGCAAAATTTTCATTTGTTGTTTTAATATTGGACACCAATGTATATTGAGGTATACTCTTTATTTAATCAATTTGCTGAAGACATGATCCCCCTATTTGGGTAGAGCTCACAACTGCACCCCCACTCCCCCTTCCCATCAGTTATAACTGTCAGCACCGAGAAGTGGAATAAAGTGCGGTAAGGCAGCCTCCACTGGGGTCTCCTGCGCCTGTGTCTGTCGTCCTAACGCTTCCATGTAGGTCAAAAACCGCCCAAGGTCCTAATTACAGATCACGATACTAAATACCACCGACCACAGACCAAATGTCGGCCTATTTGATATTGTGGCCCCAAACAAAGCATCAAGTGGCTGAATTTTCTTGATTGGGAAATTCCAGACTCTGTTCCTGTCTCCGTCTCTCTCAAGTGCCGAATCCTGTTTTTCTATATGAACCAATGGAGATGGAAGCTTTCATCTCTCCTCAGAATAGTGTGTTCCTATTCGCTAATGCTGGGGACGAAGGGCGAGCTGACACAATTGCACTAGCTCCTGCTGTCATAGTGTGACGTCGCGAGTTAATGCGCAATAACAATTACTGAACTAAGCTACATTGCAGTACAGCCTGCAATATTGGAGCCGTCGGCGGTGTAGGAGACAGCAAGTTGTGTCTTTGCGATGAGTGATTTCGCACCTGTCGCTAATGCTAGCCGTGAGATACAGTATCCGAACCTAAATAAACTATATTAAATATTATTCAATCATTTTCAAAATCGATACAGTACCTTTTGTTATTCAGGAGAAGATTGTACAAAAATTTCAACCCATTAACTGTCATAGTTTCGGAGATAGTAAAATTTTTTAAAGAAGACAAAAACTGACACTTAGTGAATTAAATACATTTAGGAACTATAAGAGTTTATCTTTTGGTATCATTTGAAAACATAACCAGAATTCTCCATGGACAGAATTATTTAATTGAGATTTTAATTTAAAAAACTTTAACTGCTTTACATTTTCGTGATATAAAAATCAGAGAAAATTATTATTTGTGTCTAACATTGTTCTGGGAGTAAAAGAGAGTGAGTGAGACTGTGTATGTGGACATATGTTAAATTTCAAAATTATATTTATGTAAGATCTTATGTAATCCTAGCGTGATAAAGATGTTAATGCCCACTTTGCTGATGACGTAGGTGTAAGTGAACTTGCTTTTGTAAGGAGGCAGCCAGAATAACAGTTGATGGGCTTGATGGCAGGGTTTTTTCATTTGAGCTAAAGGAAATAAAAAGACTTGTATTAGAGTTTTGAAATTTTACTCAAGGAATGATGCAACCACCTACCGCACGATAATTATTATACGAACAGTCAGGTTGGCACATTCTTTGTACCCAACCGCCTGTCACAGGCTGAGCTGGTCCATTACTTCCAGTTGCCTACTCCTTGTGACGGCTCCTGCTGCGGCACATTGCAAGTCAAACAGTAGTGGCTTGAGTGTATACAGTAATTCTGATCGATTCCACCCTGGCAAAAACCCACAAGGTTAAAAGATACACTTTATCCTGTCTGAGTCAGTGATGTTGTTGACCATGCACGTTGATTGAAATGTGGATTTCTCCCTTTTATACAAGTTATTTTTGAAGACAGTATAAATCGAGGCAGACACAAACATGCAGAAAGGATAGCACACGCACTGCAAATTTAGAATATGTGTTTGGAAGTGACTGGATGTATTTGAGTGCAGTGCTATGCTATATTGTCCAACTAACGTGCTGTTCAATCTCGTTCATAGGAATAATACTCATACAGCAATGTATTTGTCCATCCAATGGACATATAGCACACAACATAGCATGAGTGTGGTGATAATCTGCCATCACCATGGACCTTTAGGGTATAAAAAATGTGTGGTAGGTGTAGCAGAACACGGGGGATGGTTGTTGTGGCTGGTGAATCTAGACAGTCTTGTTACAAATAATTGTAATATAAATTATACCGAAGATGGTCTACTCTTTAGCAGGATAAATGTAAATGTGCTTACACCTGCCGCAGAAGATATTTTCAAAGAGTATTTCGCTATTTTTTGGGCTGTAGCACAGTTGAAAATAATGTAACCATGGTTGAAATAGATACTTCATGACTGTTGATATGCATGCAAAGTCTCTCTGTGTAAGTATTTAGAACTGTTAGCGTTGGATGGTTGCGGTTTGGATGCATAGCTTGCTAACTGTTCATCTCTAAATGATGCTGCCAGGGAGACACCCTCTGTAGGTAGAGAAGAGAAAAACTTATGGCCGTAGGTGCTACCTGCAGTCAACAAACTGTCAACTAACAAGTAACTTATTACTAGGGGAATAAAAGTAATTGCCGAAAAGCTTTAGTTTGTAGATGTCCTGACAGGGTTGTGGGTATGTATCAGAGTTGGAAGGTATAGACACAAACAATGAAATAGATCTCATAAGCAATAAGAGCATATACTTGTGGGAAAAAAATATCTTAGCAGCAACAGCAGCTCTGTACACTTATCAAACACCTGTTGCAGATCCCTACATGATGGAATGGAAGTGAAAGGAGCATGTAGAAGTGTTTCTAGACTTGGAGTTCCCATCATGTGCAGGCCTACACGAGTCTAAAGACAGGCTTTCTGATGGACAAGACCAGTACACGGAATTGCTTCCTGACCTCAAGCTTCCAATACATCCATCTTCTGCACCAGTCATTGAGCCTCATATAGATATAAAGCGACTATTACTATACCTTTCATGACCATCCTATCTAAAATGCACGTGTGTCGATCATCAGGAAGAGGGGGAGACTTAGGATTTTTAGTAGACTGGTGTATAAGATGAGCAAATGTCCTCATGGAACATAAAGCACCACATGTATATATACTACTGACCATTAAAATTGGTACACCATGAAGATGACGTGCTACAGACCCGAAATTTAACCGACAGGAAGAAGATGCTGTCATATGCAAATGATTAGCTTTTCAGAGCATTCACACAAGGTTGGCGCCGGTGGCGACACCCACAACGTGGTGACATGAGGAAAGTTTCTAACCGATTTCTCATACACAAACGGCAGTTGACCGGTGTTGCCTGGTGAAACGTTGTTGTGATGCCTCGTGTAAGGAGGAGAAATGGGTACCATCACGTTTCCGACTTTGATTGTAGCGTATCGCGATTGCGGTTTATCGTATCGCAACATTGCTGCTCGCGTTGGTCTAGATCCAATGACAGCAGAACATGGAATCGGTGGGTTCAGGAGGGTAATAAGGAACGCCATGCTGGATCCCAACGGCCTCGTATCACTAGCAGTCGAGATGACAGACATCTTATCCGCATGGCTGTAACGGATCGTGCAGCCACGTCTCGATCCCTGAGTCAACAGCTGGGGACGTTTGAAAGACAACAACCATCTGCACGAACAGTTCGACGACGTTTGCAGCAGTATGGACTATCAGCTCGGAGGCGATGTCTCGTGTTACCCTTGACGCTGAATCACAGACAGGAGCGCCTGCGATGGTGTACTCAACGACGAACCTGGGTGCACGAACGGCAAAACGTCATTTGTTCGGATGAATCCAGGTTCTATTTACAGCATCATAATGGTCGCATCCGTGTTTGGCGACATCGTGTTGATCGCACATTGGAAGTGTGTATTCGTCATCGCCATATTGGCGTATCACCCGTCGCGATGGTATGGGGTGCCATTGGTTACACGTCTCGGTCACCTCTTGTTCGCATTGACGGCACTTTGAACAGTGGACGTTACATTTCTGATATGTTACGACCCGTGGATCTACCCTTCATTCGATCCCTGCGAAACCCTACATTTCAGCAGGATAATGCATGACCGCATGTTGCAGGTCCTGTACGGGCCTTTCTGGATACAGAAAATGTTTGACTGATGCCCTGGCCAGCACATTCTCCAGATCTCTCACCAACTGAAAACGTCTGGTCAATAGTGGCCGAGCAACTGGCTCGTCGCACTACGCCAGTCACTACTCTTGATGAACTGTGGTGTCGTGTTGAAGCTGCATGGGCAGCTGTGCCTGTACACGCCATCCAAGCTCTGTTTGACTCAATGCCCAGGCATATCAAGGCCGTTATTACGGCCAGAGGTGGTTGTTCTGGGTACTGATTTTTCAAGATCTATGCACCCAAATGGCGTGAAAATGTAATCACATGTCAGTTCTAGTTTAATATATTTGTCCAATGAATTCCCGTTTATCATCTGCATTTCTTCTTGGTGTAGCGACTTTAATGGCCAGTAGTGTAACATCAATATGACTGTATACATGTGGAAAACTGTGAAAAAATATTAGAAATAACATAGAATCGGTAAAATTCGAGGAAAACCTGGTATAATCACGAAAAATTGGTGTGAAATACATAAAATTGAGGGAAATATGATGAAATATGTAAAATCGCGAAAAACTAGAAAAATTACAGAAATTGACAGAGAATCCACAAAACTAGAGAAAAAAATACCATGGAATGAGTATCAACTGAAATCAATAAATTTGCGTGTTGTGGACTGATCATAGATATACACACTTTAATAGTGGATGAGGAGGCATTCTAGAGATATGGTGTCAGGGAAAAATGGCTATATTATCCCACATATGAGCAATAAAACCTAACGTCAGACCATGACTTGCGTGTGCAAGAGGAAGGTTACCAGGGATGTGGTAAACTGTGGTAAGACTGTTACATCTGATCTAGCTACTGATCATGGTGTTTATATCCTCCTAAGATGTCATTGTTTCTTCGTATGCATTTTCAGCTGCCCATGATCGTTTTATAGGACTGTTGTGAACAAATCACAATTTCTGAACTGTAATCATCCTTGAACTTTGTAAAAAGCAGGCATCATACATCTCCAGTGTAGTGTTTGTGTTACAAAGAATCGATGTTTTCTTTGGTGTGAAAGGTGGTTGTTTTACCACCCTAGAGTTTATCACCATAGTTTCCCACAGAAACTTGCAGAGAGAACGTATCTCATATGTTGCAAACAAATTTCCTGGGTTAGAGTCTTAAGATCGTTGCATTCCACATGACTAATAGGTCATAAACTGCACAGCTCTAGCATTAGAGCGCTTTTAAGTGCAGAACTGTGTAGCCTCTGGCATGTTTTTATGTTACATGATCATTTCTCTCTTTCTGATACCTTCTCGTTATGGAAAACACCGGAGCAATACTTCAGAATCGTTAGCACAAGTGATTCACGTAAAATGTTTCAAATTTCATCCATCTGGAGCTCCACCATGCATAAACAACATGTTTCTTTTTAACCATCTGTTACAACACAACAACCCTCTCATATCTGCTATAAACTGGTACAGGATGCTAACCTCCTTGAAATGCACGCATCAGGAGAGATCTTGCCACTTGGACAGGTGCCTTGAGTGGAACAGGTATTGCTGAACTGCAACTATGGACTCAGCTCATTGTATTCCTTCATGAGACGTGGAATGTGGTGGATATAGGTCCCTCCTACTTCTGGTCAGTCGCAATTTAAACTGGCGACAGGGTCACAGGGGAGGTTGGTCAATGGCAATGCGGGGAGATCTTTCAATGGCAAATTCTGCACTATGATCGAAGTGCTAGGAATATGTAGATAACCTAAATGCATCGGTATAGGATGCTGTCTGGTATACTTTGGTGTAAATGTCCGAGAATTAGCCATGCACAGTCATCTATCTACATTTGCAATCTGGTAAATGGTACCTGCAAAGTGGTGGAGGGTGATACAGAAATTGGGAACAATCCTGCCATGCCATCTGCTGCCACTGAAATCACAGAAAAACTGGCAAAATTACTAAAATTGATCTCACTATCAACTGTGATGCTTATTGCAGTACATCGTTCCAAATCACCAGTGTCTTTTCCATCCCATCTGTCCTCTGGTATGCTGTTGTTTACCACATAATGATTGACTGACACCACTTGTCTGAGGTGGAGAGAATCTTGGAGGGCGCAACACCTTGTGGGCATGACCAACACCAAAACAGTGATCGTGTACATGGCTGCCATGTGAAGAATCAATGATCAGGGTGTCTTCGAAAACTGAAAACCAAGACAACTGTTACCATGTATCAGTCGAATGTGAGTTAAAAAGCGGATGTCATCAATCACCGTCAGATAGCTGTTTGGAAACGCTCCACAATGCAGCAAACTTTTCCACTTTCCATATGTTGCCATGTCCTCTGCATTTTTGTCTGTAAGAAAAACTGCCTCTGTCTTTTATTTCAACAATGCTGTGGGAGCAGCAGAGTTTACACAATGCAGTGTCCAACTTTCTGTGAGAGCCAATGGATCGAGATGTGTTAATGTCAATTTAGCACATGACACTGACCTTGAAGCCGTAGTGGTAAAACAAAATGTATGGTGGTGTACAAAGCTGTAGTTATACACTATTTGGACGTCCTTACACACTGTACATGGTTGACAGAGCTCTAACATTATGTTCCCATTTCTATCAAATGGGCAAAACATGGTCCTGTTGCTTCAGCTCATCCTGTTTCTCCACAGGATGCAGAAGGTGGTAGGTATAGTGCTCTCTGACGTCTGCTCACTTCTGACTTAAATTGGAATGATCACATGGACAAAACTGCATGGAGGGTGGAGCAGACTCTGAGGAACAGTTACAATATGCAGATAGACTGTATAAAACCACCCTGGAGCTTTGCTGTATAGAGTCCTTAGCAGATAGGTTTGAAAAGGGTGTCTCACTTCGAAATATGAGAGTGGCACGAATAATCATATGATTCACCAGTGGCTGTAACCATTAAAAGACATCTCTATAGGATCCAATGCAAACGTGTGGCAGAATGCAGAGATTTGCTTTCAGATCACTGACAGAATTTCTACCAGAAAACATAACGCTATAGGTCAGAAAAGCTGGTCTATTGGTCACAGGATTTAATACATTTCTTATGACTTCAGACTAGGGCTGCATTTTTAAAGTGATTCCTCACATAGCACACCAGCCACTGTATGTGACCATTGTCAATCCACTATCATCCTTCCTCACCTATAACCCTGTGGATGTATCGCAGAACTTCTGTTACACAGGGCATCAAGATAGAATGTGTTACAAATATTGTTTGTTAGCATGAGAAATATCTAGCAGCAGCATGAGGGAGCTGCAAATATTGGCTTAATATTATGCTCCTTAGCTGAATCACTTTCTAAATTGGTGAGAAGGGTGATTTTATTACGACTTTGCGCAGCTGGCGATACGCACCTGTACTTGGCCTATTAATACACACTCCAGCTACCACAGCCTATATTCAATGTCATGGTATTTGTGTGGAAGAACACTTCATTCAGAAGCAATAACGAACCTCTATGTTCTAACGAACCTTATGCCCGATGATAGTAACATAGTCGTTGCGATCGGGTTTTTAATAGCGCGGTGCTTAAGTGAAATGTATGTCACTGGTGATAGATTCCTATTATGGTCGGCTTCAGATGTTGGTTCTCAAAAGTGTTCCTCAAAAAGAAAATTGTATTCCCTCCAGGTAATCTTATTTGAGCTAGCTGGCGAGTGTAATCCAACTTTTGAAAAAAAAATGCAAAGTGAGTCTACAATCTTTGTAAGTAGTTAGCATGTCAATTTGATATCAATGAAGTGCCGCCTGGCGGGTACAAGAGATGGCTGGGGAACCACAGATATGATTTGTGAGTTGGAATGGTAATGTGGCATTTTTTTATTGTGGCGATATCTGTTAACAAAATTTCAGTCTCCCACCTACACATGGAGAGACGACCATTGCAAAAAAAATTTCTAACATATTATAAACCTGATATTTACAACTTCTCTGTTCTGTTACCTTAAGAGCTTCATATGTTGCAGAGCATTTGGTTACTTTAGAGGAGTTCGAAAGTGAGGTGGCATCCTGTGACAGAAGTATGTCTTAGCACTCTGTCATGAGCTAAAAATTAATTTAATATTCTAGTCCTGCGATGCAGGATGTGACAGATGTCAAGCTGATTAAAATAGATGTTTTTACCTCATGAGAGAATACTCAGAGGAAATATAGCCTATACCATACTGTTACAGGATTTACACGCTAAGTAACGATACTTTAGCGATGTGAATACGTGTGTATGCCCCAGTTTCTTCGGTCTTTGAAAATAATTTCTATAAAAGGGAGAAATCTATATGTATTTTGAGAAATTCGAGGTGCATGGGCAACAACATCACCGACTCGGATTGGGTAAAGTGGATTTTCTAAACTTTGATGGCCTATGTCAGGGCGAAATTGATTAGAACTACTGTATACAGCCGGCCGGGGTGGCCGAGCGGTTCTAGGCGCTACAGTCTGTAATCACACGACCGCTACGGTCGCAGGTTCGAATCCTGCCTCGGGCATGGATGTGTGTGATGTCCTTAGGCTCGTTAGGTTTAAGTAGTTCTAAGTTCTAGGGGACTGATGAACTTTGAAGTTAAATCACATAGTGCTCAGAGCCATTTTACTGTATAAATCCCAGCCCCTGCTGTCTGACTCACAGCGTGCCATGGCAGGCGTGGTCTCGAGGAGCCCGTAAGTGGAAGTAACAGGTTTTCTCAGCTTGTGATGGGCTGTTAGTTACGAAGAATGTATCGACCTATGTGTGCTGTTACCTGCAGCACTGGGTGAGCGGCAACAGAAACGAATGTGTGTGTTGCATGAGAAGATTCAAAATTATGGGCGTTTGCGCTGCACGATTGTTCCACCGATGTAAATTGATCAGTTGACTGCTTTGTGAGTTTCTTTCTCACCTCTCAGCGTTCAGAATGGCTGGCGTGTGAATTCCAGGGGATGGGCGTGCATAGCCGATATGTGTACTGAGCTCCTCCTCATTGGCGCTTGTGAGATGAGATGATGTAGTATCCCTGACAGTGGCAGATGACGCCACCATGGCCTCCAGCAGCCAGCGGACAGAGCGCTTTTTGCAATCACGAGTGTGTGTGTGTGATCAGTTGGACTTTTTCACCTGATATCTTAAGTGTCTTAAGTGGAAACATTGCTGTGTAGGAGCGTGCTTGTGTTCTGAAATGTAGTTGCAAACAAGACCTCAGATATATTTTGTACAACGATTTATTTGTGGTGGAAATTTAATTACTTGATTTGCATAATGTTTGTATTTGATACTCAGATTTTGAAAATATGTTTTATTACAAAGAAGGATCATCACAAAGTGCTGGTGAGTGTTTTATGTTATCTATTTGACTCTTGTAAATGGTTAACCAATTAATTTGGTAGGTTAGTGCAAATGGACTATTTATCACTATTTATGATATTGAAAGTGAGTCAGCTCTCCTTTTGTCCCCAGGATTAGCCAATACAAACACAGCATTCTGAGGAGAGATAAATACACTCCTGGAAATTGAAATAAGAACACCGTGAATTCATTGTCCCAGGAAGGGGAAACTTTATTGACACATTCCTGGGGTCAGATACATCACATGATCACACTGACAGAACCACAGGCACATAGACACAGGCAACAGAGCATGCACAATGTCGGCACTAGTACAGTGTATATCCACCTTTCGCAGCAATGCCGGCTGCTATTCTCCCATGGAGACGATCGTAGAGATGCTGGATGTAGTCCTGTGGAACGGCTTGCCATGCCATTTCCACCTGGCGCCTCAGTTGGACCAGCGTTCGTGCTGGACGTGCAGACCGCGTGAGACGACGCTTCATCCAGTCCCAAACATGCTCAATGGGGGACACATCCGGAGATCTTGCTGGCCAGGGTAGTTGACTTACACCTTCTAGAGCACGTTGGGTGGCACGGGATACATGCGGACGTGCATTGCCCTGTTGGAACAGCAAGTTCCCTTGCCGGTCTAGGAATGGTAGAACGATGGGTTCGATGACGGTTTGGATGTACCGTGCACTATTCAGTGTCCCCTCGACGATCACCAGTGGTGTACGGCCAGTGTAGGAGATCGTCCCCACACCACGATGCCGGGTGTTGGCCCTGTGTGCCTCGGTCGTATGCAGTCCTGATTGTGGCGCTCACCTGCACGGCGCCAAACACGCATACGACCATCATTGGCACCAAGGCAGAAGCGACTCTCATCGCTGAAGACGACACGTCTCCATTCGTCCCTCCATTCACGCCTGTCGTGACACCACTGGAGGCGGGCTGCACGATGTTGGGGCGTGAGCGGAAGACGGCCTAACGGTGTGCGGGACCGTAGCCCAGCTTCATGGAGACGGTTGCGAATGGTCCTCGCCGATACCCCAGGAGCAACAGTGTCCCTAATTTGCTGGGAAGTGGCCGTGCGGTCCCCTAGGGCACTGCGTAGGATCCTACGGTCTTGGCGTGCATCCGTGCGTCGCTGCGGTCCGGTCCCAGGTCGACGGGCACGTGCACCTTCCGCCGACCACTGGCGACAACATCGATGTACTGTGGAGACCTCACGCCCCACGTGTTGAGCAATTCGGCGGTACGTCCACCCGGCCTCCCGCATGCCCACTATACGCCCTCGCTCAAAGTCCGTCAACTGCACATACGGTTCACGTCCACGCTGTCGCGGCATGCTACCAGTGTTAAAGACTGCGATGGAGCTCCGTATGCCACGGCAAACTGGCTGACACTGACGGCGGCGGTGCACAAATGCTGCGCAGCTGGCGCCAGTCGACGGGCAACCCCGCAGTTCCTGGTGTGTCCGCTGTGCTGTGCGTGTGATCATTGCTTGTAAAGCCCTCTCGCAGTGTCCGGAGCAAGTATGGTGGGTCTGACACACCGGTGTCAATGTGTTCTTTTTTCCATTTCCAGGAGTGTACCTCAATCTCTGTGTTTGGATGAGTTGGTTCACACATGCACAAACCAGAAGTAGGCTCTTGACAGAGACATAGAAAGGAAGCGAGTCTGGAATTTCCTGACCAACAGAACGCCACCAATTTATGCCTTGTTTGAAGCTGTGACAAGTTCAAAAGAGGCTGACATTCAGTCTGTGGTGGGTGATATTTAGTATGAGGATCTGTAATTGTGGTACTGGCCGGTTTTTGACCTATATAGCGACGTTCAGAAGACAGAGACATGTGTGGAGACAGCAAACAGCAGGTACTATAATGCACTTCATTCCATTCCTCAGCGTTTACAGTTATTACTCAAGGGAAGCAGGGATGAGAGGGTGCAGACATGAGCTCTACCCAAGTATGGGGATCCCATCTCCCACGAACTGATTAAATAAAGAATATGACTCAATGTATTATTGCCAGCCATCCGAGTTTCATATTGTTAGATCCTTCCTCTCCAGCACAGAACGAGTCTTTTTCTCGGAGGGAGGGAGGGGCGGAAAGGGACAGAGATGGGTGTGGGGTAGGACATGCTCTGGTGTTTTTTTTTCTTTATTGTTATTTTCATACCTGTACAAACCGGTAGGCTGGCAGCGGCATGCTACGCCGCTCTTCAGCCCAAGATATTACATTGGTAAAACAGAAACACATGAGTTGGAACAAATCGGCGGGGAACATAAAAAACATGAAGCCGTTCACACTCGATGACAATCCACACTAAAAAGTGTTGACACGACGCACAAGCACTGAAGACTGTGATGGTACACGTGAACGATGGAGCGTGACGGTGAACACTGAACACTAAACACGACGGCACACACGAGACACTAATGGCGATGATCTCCGGGGCGCGAATGTCCATGTAGCATGTGCGAGTCCGGGGACCTGCCAAGAGGGGAAGAAGGAGGGGGGGAGAGGGGAGTACAAAGATGCCAATGGCTTCGGAGATGGGAGGAGGAGTAGAGGGACAGGGGAGGGGAAGCCCCGGGGAGGAGTGGGGAGAAAGGGAGGCGGGAGGGTAGGGGGAGAGAAGGGAGGGAGGGTGCCCAAAGGAACAAACACAGGAAGAGGGAGGGAGGATCAAAGTTGGTAGGAGGGGTAGATGGAAGGGAGGAGGGTATCATCAGGGAGGGGGAGCTGGCGGAAGCCACCTTGGGAGAGGGTAAGGAGGGTGGAGAGATGGAGAGCAGGTGGGACATGGGAGGTGTAGAGGATCCATATTCTTTCAAGGAAAAGGAGGAGGTGGGGAACGGAATGAGGTCGTACAGGATCCACGTGGGGGAGGGGAGACAGATGTGATAGGTGAGGTGGAGAGCATGGCGTTCAAGGATCTGATGGGATTTATAAAAGGTATGGGGGGGGGGGGAGGGGCGGAGATCCAGGCAGGATGGGCATAACAGAGGATAGGGCGGATGAGGGATTTATAGGTGTGGAGGATGGTGAAGGGGTTCAGACCCCACGTATGGCCAGAAATGAGCTTGAGGAGACGGAGTCGGGAGCGTGCCTTGGCTTGGATTGTCCGGAGATGGGGGGTCCAGGAGAGGCGACGGTCAAGGGTGATGCCAAGGTACTTAAGGGTGGGGGGGAGGTTGATAGGACGGCCATTGATGGTTAGATAGAAATCAAGGAGGCGGAAGGAATGGGTGGTTTTGCCTACAATGATCGCCTGGGTTTTGGAGGGATTGACCTTGAGCAACCACTGATTTCACCAAGTGGTGAACCAGTCAAGATGGGATTGGAGAAGGTGTTGGGAACGCTGCAGGGTGGGGGCGAGGGCAAGGAAGGCGGTGTCATCGGCAAACTGGAGAAGGTGGAAGGGGGTGACGGCGGCGGCATGTCCGCCATATACAAAAGGTACAGAAGGGGGGGGGGGGGAGAGGACGGAGCCTTTGGGCACACCGGCGGAGGGAAAAAAGGTGTAGGAATCCGTGTTATGGACGGTGACGTAGGAAGGACAGTGGGAAAGAAAGGAGCCGATCAGACGGGCGTGCTCTGGTGGTGGGGCTGTGTATTAGCCCAGTCGATCCCCGCATGTAAAGGTGAGCACAGGGACGAAAATTTTTACCAACAAGACAGTACCTCCAATCAGAAGCAGTGTAATTACGTAATTAGTACATTTAGTTCCTGTCGGTCATCAGAGGACTTCCATCTCATGTGTGATGAAACTTTACACAGGTCCGTGGAAGTGACATCAATCTCTGATCGCCTGCTCCAGTGGACCAAAACATGTATATTTAATGTGATCAGCTCATATGGTCAGTGTCAACAAGCAGATTATATTTGTCTCCCAGATATAACTGAAGAGATAGTTGTGGTAAGATCTTATCGAGCTACCTGCGAGGCAACGCTAGCGAGGTTCTTATAGGTCATAGTTTTATTCCTTTTGATTCTACAAAAACAGAGAGGGGAGAGAGAGACATTTTCTGTCAACGAAGACTTGATCACCATTACACAGTCGGATTTGTGGCATGGTAACAGTAGGAACACGAGAATGGAGATTAAAACATGTATGCTGTGATATTTATAGACCGTCATTCGATTTCGATGAATTGTAGGTGTTGCTCTTCTGAATTTCTTTGTGCAATCTTCATGGTTGTGAGTTTCATCCTGTATGTTAGTGTGCTGTTTTTCGGGTTGTGATAGCCCTCTACCTGTCAGCTTTCTGAGTAACAGAACAGTGCTGTCGGAACCTGGGCCAAGTATTGTGGGAAAACGTATTACAACCTCTCACATACGTCTTGCCCGATGATTTCAGTGAGAAAATTAGGAGTTAATACGTACGTTTCCTACAGAGAGACAAGCAGCAGCAGAAGTTCCTTCTTTTGTATACTCAATCAATAAGAGACAACATTGTTTGGGGAGTGTTGTGTGTCCATAAACGGATGGAGTGACATCTTATTAGGTAGATATTTACATCCATATGCTCACTTCACAAGCGATTGTACAGTGTGTGTCGGACGGTACCCCATACCACTAGTAGTCATTCCCTTTCCTATTCCACTCTCAAACAGAGCGAGGGAAAAAAGAGCACCTATATACCTCCCTATGAGCACTAATTTCTCGTATCTTATTCCCATGGTCCTTCTGTGAAATGTATTTTCCCGGCAGTAGACTCCTTCTGTGATCAGCTTCACATGTCGGTTATCTACAGTGTTCCTCGAAAAGGACATCGTCTTCCTCCTAGGGATTCCCATTTTGAGTTCTCGAATCATCTGCCCACTAATTTGGCAGGAGCCAATAGGAGGTTTCTACAGGGCTGTATTCTGCGTGAAACCT
Organism: Schistocerca piceifrons; assembly: GCF_021461385.2. Lineage (NCBI taxonomy): Eukaryota > Metazoa > Arthropoda > Insecta > Orthoptera > Acrididae > Schistocerca > Schistocerca piceifrons. The sequence continues at coordinate 157,066,785 of NC_060141.1, forward strand.
AGGTCTACAGACTCGTAGACGTTCAGGATGAGGGGTCAGTAGACAGGTATTTTGTTATTGCTCACTGTGTCAGCGTTTCGGGGAAATTCGTAAACGTATCCATCCTACTCAGAACCTTTCGGTTTGTGGGAGGGTTGTGGGGAAACGTATTATTCAACATCCTGGTATTTACCCCAGCGAGATTTAAGCACCCAGTCCTTTTGAGAAGGACAGGACAACTTTCACGAGTCTGGAATCATTAATAGCTGTCCGTCACCGCGAGTGGTGGGTTGTCGGACGTGCGTGGTACAGCCCTGACGCGTGGGCGAAGATTCGCGTCCCGCTGGCGGCGGTGGCAACTGCTCGCACGCAATCCGGTGGCGGTGGCGTGCAGGGATTGGAGAAGAGAGTGAAACATTATAATGGCCCCGTAGACCGACAGGTCTCCGTAGTATACCAGAATTCTAAGCGACTTAAATCCAACATGACCAAATAGCCGGCAGACAGATCGCAGTTACCGTTAGACGCCTTCAGTTGTTCGGTAACGGTTACCAGCCCTTTTGTTAGCGGAAGAAGTAACTACCTAGCCTGTGGGAAGCCTGCAGAGACACCACGGAAGCGTCTGTAATGGTTAGCTGGCGAGTGTAATCCGACAGCAGGAAAGAAAAATACTCGCTATTTAAATGGACTCTCAATATAAGTTTAATTAATTAACCTAGCGTTCTCGCTACCCACGCTCGGGTTCCCGGGTTCGATTTCCGGCGGGGTCAGGGATTTTCTCTGCCTCGTGATGACTGGGTGTTGTGTGATGTCCTTAGGTTAGTTAGGTTTAAGTAGTTCTAAGTTCTAGGGGACTGATGACCATAGGTGTTAAGTTTCATAGTGCTCAGAGCCAATTAATTAACCTACCAATTTGATATCAATGACGTGCCGCCAGATGCGTGGAAGCGAAGGCGATACTACCACGGACAAGCTTCAAGAGTTCGATCAGTAACCAGGCTTCACGAAGTTTCAACCTCCCACCTACACAGGGAGAGATGACCATCGCAATAAAGTCAGATGTATTACCGAATTAAAGTGATACACAGTATAAACCTGATGTTTACAACTTCTCTGCGCCGTTACCTTAAGAGACTTTGTACGTGGTGGATCATTTGGTTACTTTAAGAGAGTTAGAAAGGGAGGAGGCATCCTGTGACATAAGCCAAAAGTAAGTTTAATATTCTAGTGCTGTGATGCAGGACGTGGCAGATAAAAACGTAACTTACTACCTGAAGAGAGAATACTTAGAGGAAATATAGCCAATGCTGCACTGTTACAGGATTTTCACAACAAGTAACAATACGTTAGCGAAGTGAAAACGCGTGTATGCCCTGACTTCTTTTTTTCCTTTCATTGTTATGTCATTCCAGTGCCCCATGTGGGCAGAATCCGCCGCTCTTCTGCCAAGGGACATTGCAGTCATTAAAAAGGAAGACACAAAACATATAATAAAGCGATAAAAAGGGGAATATAAGAACATAATAAAAGGGGAGATAATGGGAGTTAAAAACTTATCGACATGTGAGACACAGTCAAATAAGGGTCTAATGAAAACAAAAACGCATTTGACAACGTTTGTAGCACATAAAAGACATCAGAGCACAAGCAAAATAGAAAAAAAACTGGCCACACCAGAGCGACAGCAGTTCAAATGCACTGCACGAGATGTAGCACACATGACAAAGAATAAAACTGCTGTGGGGGAGGAGTGGGGAACATGCTGAGGGAGGGGTGGTCTCAGAGGAGGTAAGAGAAGGGGGAGAAGTGGGAAATGGGGAAGGGGGTGCTGTAGAGAGTGGGATGAAAACTGGGGTAAGTGGCCATACCAAGGGCCAGGAGACAGGTGGGATGGGAGACTGAACGCCAGACAGGATGGAGTGTAGAGATTCGAAAGGGGTTGGCTGGAAAGGTAGGAGGTGTAGAAGGAGGAAAAAACCACTCAGGGTAAGGGAAAGGAGGGGACAGGGAGCCCTTGGGAGGGGGAGAAAGAAGGGTTAGAGTTGATAGAAGGGGTATATATCAGGATGAAGCACATCATCCAGCAGGGGTAGTAGCCAGAAGCTGCACTGGTAAAGGAGGTGGAGGGTGTGGTGATTGAGAGAGGGTGGGACACAATGGTAAAGGCACAGCAACAGGCAGGTGGTATGGATGATAGGAGACACCAGGGGGTGAGGGGGAGCAAATCTGCGGGTGATATACAGGGTTTGGATGTGTTCAAGGAAAAGGAGAAGATGTGGGAAGCGGATGAGGGCATATAGGATTCTTGTGGGGACATGAGACAGATACAGAAAGCAAGGTGGAGTGCAAGGTGTTCGAGGATTTGGGGGGCATTATAGAATCTGGGTGAGGCAGAAATCCAGGCAACGCTGGCATAGGAAAGGATGCAGTGGATCAAGAATTCGTAGGTATGAAAGATGTTAGAAGGATGCAATCCCCATGTCCACCTGGGCAGGAGTCTCAGGAGGTGGAGTCGATTGTGAGCTTTGTCTCGGATTGTCAGGAGATATGGATCCTGGAGAGGTGACAGTCGAGGGCGAGGCCAAGGTAGGAGTAAGTTAGATAGGATGACCATGAATGGTACAGTAAAAATCGTGAAGCCAGAAGGAGGGGGTAGTACGTGCTACAATGGTTGCATGGAAGAGTGGATGAGAGGGAGCCACTCGTTGCACCAAGTGGTGGACTGGTCGATGTGGGTTTGAAGGGTGCATTGGGACCATCAAAGGGTAGGATAGAGGGCCAGGAAGAAGTGGTCATCAACAAATTGGGGGACTTCTATATTCTAAAATAACTCATATAAGAAGGAGAAATCTACATTTTGCAAGAGAAATTGGAGGTGTATGGTCAAATACGAGTACATCCCTGGTTCAGATTTTCTAAACTGAGGAGTCTCTGTCAGGGGCAGAACTACTGTACACATCCCAGCCATTGGTGCTTGACTCGCCTTGTACTGCAGCTGGTGGCGGGAGTCACATTGGGGTCAGGCAATGACAAGAGGTTGTAGATTAGCCTGTACTCTGGTGGCCGGTGGATTCTTGGCTGGCCAGATCTTCAGGTACACAATACGTACAGTATACGACGCTAGATTAGACTGGATGTGAATGGTCAGCTTACTTTTTCGCCTTGAGGCACCATGTTCAGGAAAGATAACAAGCACTAAATTTGTGAAAAGTGTTATATTATATATTTCCCATGTTTCTGTTGGCCAGGAGTGATATGCGACTGGTAAATAGCTATAAGTGTGTTTCATTCCCAAATGATGTTACAGGAGCCCTGTATATAGTGCCAGGTTGCTACAGGCGCAGTCATCTCTGGCGGTACTTCACTATGAATACCGCCCTTCGATTGTGGCTTTCGTCATTAATCAAAGTGTTAGGGTTTTGCAGGTGCCAGCCAGCCAGCCAGCCAGCCATCCAACCAGCCAGTCAGCCAGCAGCAGCGGCGGCAGCGGCGTTCCTGCCAGCCAGCCAGCATTCCTCCCAGCCAGCCAGCTCCTGCCAGCCAGCCAACCAGCGTTCCTGCCAGCCAGCCAGCGTTCCTGCCAGCCAGCCAGCCAGCCAGCCTTCCTGCCTTGCGGTCGCCCCCCGCCAGTGGCAGCAGAGTGGGGCTTCGGCCCCAGTCGACTTTTCATCGGTCCTCATCTGCCTTCCTCTTTCGTCCGCCTTGTAAGTCCCTTGTTCTCTTCTGTCGTTTTTGTCCTGTCCTGTGCCTTTTCCTCCTCTAATCATGTCGACTTCCACCACCACTACCCCTGCCACCACTACCGCCATAGTCTACACGCCCCATCCGCCGCCACCACCACCATCACGTGGTGTGCCCAATCTCCCCTCCCCTCGCCCCTACCCCGGCTCCTTCCCCCCGCACCTCCTCCTCTGACCCCTTCCCTCCACTCCCTCCCCCTGCTCCTTCCATTTCTGTGGCCCCCACCATCTTCACATTGCACCTGTCCCCCACACTTCCTCTCACCCTTCCGTCCCCATCAAATGCCCCGGTGGCACCCCTGCCTCCTCTGCTCCTAAAAAGATGCAGCCCCATCCTACCTCCCCCCCAGGATCCCATGGATGTCTCCCCGCCTGTCCCTGCTCCCTCCTCCTCCTCCCCCCTCCTCCTACAGATGCCTCCTCTCCTGTCCTGATCCCTCCCTTCTCGAGGCCCAGAACCTCACTCTCTTCTTCCGCCAACACTTTCCCGGTGCCCTCATCTCCCTTCTCACTCCACGCCATGACTCCGTCCTCATCTCCTCCCCCAGCTCTACCCTTCACACTGACATCCTTTCCCGCATCGCCATCACCGGCTTTGGCCCCATTGCTGCCCTCACCCCTGCACCTTCCCCATCTCCCTCCCACCAACCCCAACCCCCGCGTCGCCTGCCGATGCTCACCACCATGATCACTCGGCTTAGTCTGATGATCACAGAGGAGAAGGTGTTGGCAGAGCTCAAGGTGCATCCCTTGTTGGAAGTATGGGAGGTCTGCCACATTTTCAACTCAGCTGGCCCCACCCACCTTATGTGGGTTTTTTGAGAACACGTCCCCTCCATTGACCGTATCCTGAAGGAGGGTGCCCTGCTCTTCAACCAACACTACAAAGTCGACCCCTCCTGTTCCCCTCCTGAATCCTTCCACTGCCAGAGGTGTCTGTGCTATAACACGCATACAACATCTAAGTGCCATGAGGCCCCCATGTGCTCGCACTGTAAACAAGCGCATTTCCTCCGGCAGTGCCCCAACCGCCAGTCCCCTCCCTCCTGTAACACCTGTAATCTCCCACATCACACCTACTCCCAAAAATGTAAGGCCCGACCCCCTCCCACCACTACTGAACTCACTGTCCCTGTCCACCCTCTGGACGCCCCCACCCCTCCTGGCAATTCCCTTCGTCCCCCCCCCCATCCCTGAGGACGTCATCAGGTTCCTGACCATGGTTCTTCAAAATGTCCACCCTTTCCAGCGCCCCCACACCCTCCAGCAGATGTCCCTCGCCACCCATTCCATCTTCCACCTCAAAATGCATGCCACCTACTCCCACAACCAGGCCAATTTCATCTTCTCCCGTCCCGACACCGTCGTCCAAATCCCTGTCATGGCGCGACAGCACCATATCCTGTTGAACAACATCCGTTCCCTTCCTGCCAACAAGAACCTCTTCATGAACACCCTCACCACCCACTGTGTGAATGCCTTCCTCCTCAATGAAACCTTTCTTCAGCCCCACCACACCATACACACCTCGCCCTACCTCCTTCACTGCTCCAATAATCCCTTTCTGATAGCACGTGGCGGAGTTGCCATTGGTCACCACCGCCAGATCCCAGTTCGGCTACAACCTCTCCTTCCCGACCCCACCGAACACCTGATCATTAGTCTCTTCTGCCCTGGCCTTACCATCAACTGCGCCACCATCTATGTCCGCCCTAACACCCCTATTCCTTTTGACTCCCACATTGACGGTACCTTCTCCTTCTACGTGATCACCACCGACCTCAACATCCATACTCGTTCCGCCACCCAGTTACGGTGGTGGCATCGGTTCCTCTCCTCCCTCCTTCAAGGCGACCTCGTCCCCATTCCCCAGCACACCCACCCTGAATCGAACTCCACTCCTGATGGCATCCTCTCCTCCCCTAACCTCCTCGGCCGCATAGCGGTGGATGTCCCTGGACCCCATTGGTAGTGACCATCTCCCTGTCCTCCTCACCGTTTCAGACAGTCGTCGCCCCCACCCCGACCTTCGTAATGAACCTCCCCCGAAGTACATCCATGATTATTCCCATGCCGACTGGAATGCCTACCAGGATTCCCTATCTACCCAGGTTGATGGCCACCCCTTCACCTACCGCCCCCTGGTGATATTACCCATGCTGCCTCCTTTCTCCAGTAGACCTTGTCTGAGGCCATGGAGGCCCACGTCGCTTCTGTCGCCACCCACCCTAACTCTCCTACCTTACCCCCACAGGCCGTCCTCCTTCTCCGTGAATCCCGCCGTCTCTACTGTGCCTTCCTCCACACATGTGATCCGGACACACTACGACGCCATCGGCAACTCCAGCAACACATCCGAAACTTGCTCGCTGCTAAGAAATGCCGGGACTGGCGACAGACGTGCACCCTTTTAAATGCTATAATTCCTATAAACTCGTACAAGTACTGGTCAGCCTTCCGCCGCCTTACCGGATCTAACCCCCCCCCCCCGTACTATCCTCTCCTCCATGATAATCAACCCTTCCCTGAACACCTTAGTAAGGCCAATCACTTTGCCTCCTACCTCTCCAATGTCTTTACCATCCCCAACGATCCCCAGTTTGATTACTCCCTTTTCCCAGATGTCCGCGATCGAACTGACACCTCTGTCCCTCCCCTCGCACCTGGTTTCCAGTTCTTGGACAACATTGCACACACTGAACTCGATGCCCCTATCACTACACAGGATCTCATTGCTACACTCCCCACAAAACGCAACACCACTCCTGGTCACGATTGTGTCACCTATCGCTACCTTCGTGAAGCTCCTGCCTCTTTCCTCTCGACCCTGGCCAGGATCTATAATGTATTCCTGTCCACCAGCTACTACCCCGACCTGTGGAAAACCTCCCGTATCCTGATGTTCCTTAAACCCGATAAACCACCGTCTGCTGTTTCCTCCTACCATCCTATCAGCCTTACCTCGGTCTTCAGCAAGGTCCTGGAATCTGTCCTAACCCGACGCATCCACCAGCATGTCTGCCAGCACCGCTCCTTCCCATTACACAATGTGGCTTTTGGCCGTCCTTCTCTTCCGATGACCTTCTCCTTCTCCTCACTCATCTCCTCTCCGAACAGCATAATTCCCGTCGCTCCGCTATCTTCCTCTCCCTTGACCTTGAACGAGCCTATGATTGCGTGTGGCATTCTGGTCTCCTCTTCAAGCTCCAAACTCTCGCCCTTCCTATTAACTACGTCCGTCTGATCGGCTCCTTTCTTTCCCAACGTCCTTCCTACGTCACCATCCATAACACAGATTCCCACACCTTTTTCCCCTCCGCCGGTGTGCCCCAAGGTTCCGTCCTCTCCCCTCTTCTGTACCTTTTGTACACAGCTGACATGCCGCCACCTTCACCCCCCATCCACCTTCTCCAATACGTTGATGATACTGCCTTCCTTGCCCTTGATCCCACACTGCAGCGCTCCCAATACCTTCTCCAATCCCATCTTGACCGGTTCACCACTTGGTGCAACCAGTGGTTGCTTAAGGTCAATCCTTCCAAAACCCAGGTGCTCATTGTAGGCGAAACCATTCCTTCCTTCCACCTCCTCGATTTCTATATCACCATCTATGGCTGTCCTATCGCCCTCACCCCCACCCTTAAGTATCTTGGCATCACCCTCGACCGTCGCCTCTCCTGGACCCCCCATCTCTGGACAATCCAAGCCAAGGCTCACTCCTGGCTCCGTCTCCTCAAGCTCCATCCTGGCTGTACATGGACCCCTCCACCATCCTCCACACCTATAAATCCCTCATCTGCCCTATCCTCTGCTATGCCCATCATGCCGAGATCTCTGCCCCTTCTACCTTTTACAAATACCTTCAAATCCTTGATCACCATGCTCTCTGCCTCACCTATCGTATCTGCCTCGCCTCCCACATGCAGATCCTGTACGATCTTATTCCATTCCCCCACCTCCTCCTCTTCCTCGTACGGATACGGATCCTATACACCTCCCGTAAACTAGATCCCCCTCACCTGCTTGTCTCTCACATCCTCTCCCACCTCCGTCCACTGCCACGCCTGTGTCTCCACGTCCCACCTGCTCTCTATCTCTCCACCCTCCTTACCCTCTCCCAAGGTGGCTTCCGCCAGCTCCCCCACCATGCTGATGCCCTCCTCCCCTCCATCTACCCCTCCTATCAACTTTGATCCTCCCCTCCCACTTCCTGTGTTTCTTTCTTAGGGCACCCTCTCTCCCTTCTCTCCCCCTTCCCTCCCTCCTCCCTTTCTCCCCACTCCTCCCCCGGACTTCACCTACCCCCATACCTCCATTCCTCCTACCATCTCCACTGCCATTGGCATCTTTGTTCTCCCCTCTCCCCCGCTTCTTCCCCCCTCGGCAGGTCCCCGGACTCGCACACGTTAAGTGGACATTCGTGCACCAGAGATCATCACCATCAGTTTCTCGTGTGTGTGCCATCTTGCTTGTGGTTTAGTGTTCTTCGCCATTACGCTCCTTCATTCACCTGTACTGTCTACATCGTCAGTGTTTGTGCGCAGAGCCGACAATTTTTTAGTGTGTTTCTTTGTTGAGTGTGAATAGCTTTGTTTTATTTGTTTCTGTGTCTACTGTTTTCTGCCTGCCACTTTGTTCAGTATCTTATGTGGCTTCTTTGTATTTTCATTGTCAAACTTGTGGCTGAAGAGCAGCATAGTATACTGCTGCCAGCCCACCTTATGTAAAGTTGTTTAAATAACAATAAAGGAAAAAAAAAAACAGGCGCGGTGGGAATCTCGAGGGTTGTATCCCCTCACTTCCAAAGAGGAGGATTACACTGCTTGGGCTACACTCAGGGTGGAATCAACATTTTTGGAAGAGCCCCTACCTGTGCTGCTGCTGTCTGTGCACTGGCCGTTGCTGCTGCCTGTTCGTCCATCAGCCACTGCTGCCAGCCAGCCAGCCAGCCAGCCAGGCAGGCAGGCAGCCAGCCACCCATCTGTCCGTCCATCTGTCCATCCATCCATCCATCCATCCATCCATCCAACCATCCATCCATCCATCCACCCATTCATCCATCCATCCATCAGTCAGTCAGCCACCACTGCCGACACCCTGATGGAGCTCTGCCCCACCCTCGTTGCTGCCCTCACCACCGTCCCCAGCCGGGGATCCTGCACCCCCCCCCCCCTGTTGCCGTCATTGCCCAGCTCCAGCTGCTGCCTGGAGGGATTCGCTGGACTGCCTTTACCACCTTCACCACCTGCAGGAGGGGCTGCCACTCCACCTTGGTTGAGTCACCACTGGCCTGGCTCACTATGAGGGCTCCTTCATCACTGTTGCTGCTGCCGCCATCGCCGCAGTCCTTCACCACCGCCACTGTCCTCGCTGCCGCCGCCGTTTCTCATCCCTGCCGCCAACACCGCCACTGTTGCCGTCACCACCATCTTCATCCCCCGCTTTCTCACCACCACCATAGCCCACCCTACCACCTCCATCATTTTCACATCCATCTCAGCTGCTCCAACAACCATCACATGGAGCTCCTTAGCAGACCCTATACCCATTCTCCCTTCTGTCCCTGTCCACCCCACTCCTGCACTGCTTCCAGCTGTCACTTCCCCTGACTCTCCCTCACCCTTAGCTGTTACCCCATCGCCATCTCTTCAATTCCCACCACTCTCCGCACCACCTACATCAGGGTCCTAGAAAGCACAGATCTCAGTCCACCGTGCTACATTCTCTTCCACAACCACACCCTTACCCCCCAGCATCATCTGCGCCTCAGGGAGGACCTGCCCCCTGACTCCACCCCCTCCAACCCATCCCACAGCCTCTTACCCATCCTGTTCTGCCCAAGAAACCTACTAGACACTCTAGTGTTGACCTTGCCCCATCCCTCTCTCGACAAAGAAAACCCCTGATCCCCTGACCCACCCACCCCACGGAAAGGACCCCATCCCCAACCCCTAAAACTCCTTTGACCCACACATTCATCCTTTCCAATCCTGACCCTCAATTTCTTGACACCCACTACCCCCATCCTGGCCATCTATAAATACTTCCCCAAAGCCCCCATCTCCTCCTCACTCCTTGCAAGGACTTGGTCCTTGTCAAATCCCCTAATGCCTTCTTCCACATCGATCTTCTCTCCAAAATCCCAAATATCGAATTTGGCCCACGAGCCACCCTTACCCTCTATCACAGCCCTTCCTTTGCCCAACAGGCTCAACCTCCATGACGTCCACTGACCTTCACCACCATGATCGTGAAGCTTAGCCCCATGACCAAGGAGGCTGAGATGTGGGTGGAACTCAATTCCTATCCTGATATTGAAATCTTTGCAGCCTGTTGCGTCTTTAATGATGCTGGGCCGATTTACCTTATGAGACTATTCACAGAATCCTCTTCCCCCATTGACGGCCTCCTTACAGAGGGAGCCCTCATTTATAATAGATGCCACAATGTTGACCCCTCCTGTCCCCCCCTCCAATCATACTGCTGCCAACGTTGCCTTAACTGTAATGACCATGTCACTGCCAATTGCAAGAGTCCACCTACCTGTCCCCATTGTAGATATTCCCACTTCCTGAAGAACTGCCCCACCCTCGCCTCTCCCCCCTCCTGTAATACCTGCAATGAACCCCATCCTACCTACTCCCATAAATATATACACTCCTGGAAATGGCAAAAAGAACACATTGACACCGGTGTGTCGGACCCACCATACTTGCTCCGGACACTGCGAGAGGGCTGTACAAGCAATGATCACACGCACGGCACAGTGGACACACCAGGAACCGCGGTGTTGGCCGTCGAATGGCGCTAGCTGCGCAGCATTTGTGCACCGCCGCCGTCAGTGTCAGCCAGTTTGCCGTGGCATACGGAGCTCCATCGCAGTCTTTAACTCTGGTAGCATGCCGCGACAGCGCGGACGTGAACCGTATGTGCAGTTGACGGACTTTGAGCGAGGGCGTATAGTGGGCATGCGGGAGGCTGGGTGGACGTACTGCCGAATTGCTCAACACGTGGGGCGTGAGGTCTCCACAGTACATCGATGTTGTCGCCAGTGGTCGGCGGAAGGTGCACGTGCCCGTCGACCTGGGACCGGACCGCAGGGACGCACGGATGCACGCAAAGACCGTAGGATCCTACGCAGTGCCGTAGGGGACCGCACCGCCACTTCCCAGCAAATTAGGGACACTGTTGCTCCTGGGGTATCGGCGAGGACCATTCGCAACCGTCTCCATGAAGCTGGGCTACGGTCCCGCACACCGTTAGACCGTCTTCCGCTCACGCCCCAACGTTGTGCAGCCCGCCTCCAGTGGTGTCGCGACAGGCGTGAATGGAGGGACGAATGGAGACGTGTCGTCTTCAGCGATGAGAGTCACTTCTGCCTTGGTGCCAATGATGGTCGTATGCGTGTTTGGCGCCGTGCAGGTGAGCGCCTCAATCAGGACTGCATACTACCGAGGCACACAGGCCCAACACCCGGCATCATGGTGTGGGGAGCGATCTCCTACACTGGCCGTACACCACTGGTGATCGTCGAGGGGACACTGAATAGTGCACGGTACATCCAAACCGTCATCGAACCCATCGTTCTACCATTCCTAGACCGGCAAGGGAACTTGCTGTTCCAACAGGACAATGCACGTCTGCATGTATCCCGTGCCACCCAACGTGCTCTAGAAGGTGTAAGTCAACTACCCTGGCCAGCAAGATCTCCGGATCTGTCCCTCATTGAGCATGTTTGGGACTGGATGAAGCGTCGTCTCACGCGGTCTGCACGTCCAGCACGAACGCTGGTCCAACTGAGACGCCAGGTGGAAATGGCATGGCAAGCTGTTCCACAGGACTACATCCAGCATCTCTACGATCGTCTCCATGGGAGAATAGCAGCCTGCATTGCTGCGAAAGGTGGATATACACTGTACTAGTGCAGACATTGTGCATGCTCTGTTGCCTGTGTCTATGTGCCTGTGGTTCTGTCAGTGTGATCATGTGATGTATCTGACCCCAGGAATGTGTCAATAAAGTTTCCCCTTCCTGGGACAATGAATTCACGGTGTTCTTATTTCAATTTCCAGGAGTGTAGTAAAGCCTCCTCCCATCACCCAAGAGCTCACTGTCCCCATCTATCCTGTAGATGATCCCATCCACCCCAACAACTCCCTTTGCCCTCCTCCTACTGCAGAGGACATCATCCACTTCATCACCACTGTCCTACAAAGTGTCCAAACCTTCCAACACCCACACACCCTTTCCCAAATCACCCACGCTGTCTGTTCCATCTTTCACCTCACCATCTATGCCACCTACTCCCATAACCAGGCCCACTTAACCTTCAATCCCTCACCACCATCATCTAAATCTCCCCTACCATGGTGTGACAACATTACAGTATCCCTTACCAAAATATCCGCTCCCTGCCCACCCACAAGAACCTCTTCCTCCACACTTCAATCAACACAATGTGGATGCCTTCAGCCTAAATGAAACCTTGTTCCAACCCCATCTCTCCATCTTCACAGCCCCTTACACCCGCCACCACACCATTAACCCATACCCTCAGTGCATGGCAGGTTTGCTATTGCCCACCTTAGACACCTCCCTGTTCGACCCCAACCTCTCCTCAACAATCCTGCCGAGCATCTCACCCTCAGCCTCTTATTCCTTGGCCTTAGCATCACATGTGCCACCATCTACATCCACCCTCACACCCCCATCACGTACAATTTGCTGGGGCACACTGTCTGCACCTTCTCCACCTTTGTGAATGCTGCATACCTCAATATACACAGCCATGCTCCTGCCGATATCCAGTAGTGGCATCAGTTTCTCACCACCCTCCGGGGAGACCTGGTCTCTCTGCCCCAACACACCCGACCCAAATCCAACACCACTCTTGACGTGATCCTAGCCTTTTCCAACCTCCTTTGGCGCATCACCATGTAAGTCCTTGACCTAATTGCCAGTGACTATGCCTCCATCTTCCTCACTATCTCTGATGCTCACCATCGATACCCCATTCCTCGACCTGACATTCCTCCTAAACTTGTGCACGAGTATTTGTGCACCAACTGGGATGCCTACTGGGACTCCATACACACCCCAGTCGAATGCCACAACCCTACCCTCCAATCTGCCAATGACATCTCCCAGACCACTACCTTCCTTCACCAGACCTTGAATGGCGCTGTAGCCACCCATATCCCTACCAAAGCCTTCCACCCACACTGCCCAGCACTGCCCCCACAGGCCATCCTTCTCTTTATTGATTCCCATCGCCTCTACCAATCCTTCCTCTATACTTGTGACCAGGACACACTCACCTGCCACCATCAATTACAACAACACATCTGCAACATGCTTACTGCAAAGAAACGCCGTGCCTGGCGACAGACATGCACACAACTCAACACCACGCTCCCAATAAACTGTTGCAAGTATTGGTCTGCTTTCCACCACCTTACTGGGAACCACCCTAACCCACAGTACCCTCTCCTCCTTCATGACTGTTCCTTTCCTGGTAACCTCAGTAAGGCGAACCACTTTGCCTCCCACATGTGTCTCACCTCGGTGTTCATCAGTTCAGCAGGCTCTTGGTATCCATCCTTACCCAGTGCATCCAATACCACCTCCACCAACACCACCTCCTCCTCAACACCCAATGTGGCTTTCTACCTTCCTTCTCTGCTGACGACCAACTCCTACACCTCACCCATCTCCTCTCCCTCCAGCTAAATTCCCATCACTCTGCCAGATTTGTATCCCTAGACCTCGAAAAAGCCTATGACTCCAAATGGTATCCTGGTCTCCTATTTAAATTCCAGGCCTACATTCTTTCCATCAACTGTGTCTGTATGATTTCCTCCCTCCTCTACCACCACCCCTCCTACATTACTGTCTATAACACTGATTCCTACACCTTCTACCCCTCTGTAGGTGTTCCCCAGGGCTCTGTCCTGTCCCCTCTCCTCCATCTTCTGTACACAGCAGATATGCCCCAACCCCCCCTCCTGTCCACCACCTTCAGTATGCCAATGACACTGCCTTCCTTTCCAATGTGCCTACCCTTCAAAGGTCCCAACACCTTCTTCAGAATCACCTTGACCTGTTTGCTATATTGTGTAACCAGTGGCTCCTAAAAATCAATCCTTCCAAGACCTAGGCAATCACTGTAGGTCATACCACTCACTCCTTCTGGTTCCTTGATTTTTTTCTTACCATCTGCGCCCACCCTGTCTGCCTCTCCCCCACCCTCACCTAACTTGGACTCTCCATTGACCGTCACCTCACCTGGATCCCACATATCCACTCTATCCAATCTAAAGCCCACAACTGCCTCTGCCTCCTTAAACTCCTCTCTGACTGAATGTGGGGATTGAACCCCTCTACCATCCTCCACATCTACAAATCCTTGATCTGTCCCATCCTCTTTTATGCCAGTCCCACCAGGATAAATTCTATAAGTCTCTCCAGATCCTTGAGTGCCATGCACTCCACCTCACTTTCCATATATGGCTCCCATCCCCCATGCTGATCCTCCATGATCTGATTCCTTTCCCCCATCTGCTCCTTTTCCTCGAATATATCCGCCTTGATCCCCCCTCCCAATTTCCTGGCTGCTCCTCTCCTCTCCAACCCTAACCCAATGCTGTGCCTCCACCATCACGTCCCCCCTACCCTCCTCACCACTACACCCTACATCTCCTTTACCAAAGTGGCTTCTGTCAATTCTCCCTCCCAGATAGGCCTCTCTCCCTCCATTTATCCCTCCATTTATCAACTCTTATCCTCATCTCCCCCTCCCCACCTCTATCCTTTTCCTGGCTCCCTCTTCCTCCCACCCCCATCCATCCTGTTTTTCCCTACCTACCATTCTCTTTGACTCAATTCTCTCCCCCAAGGCCTTTTGCTTTCCCCTCCTCTGCCTTTCCTCACTTCTTTTTGCATCTGTCCTGCTCCTCCCCCCTTTTATGTGCCCTCTCCCTCCATTAGCTCCCTCCCTTTTACTTTTTCCCCTCCTCCCTCTATTTTTCCCCTTACCTGTCTGGGTCCTCCCCCACCCATCTGCCTTAGGCTGTGGTGTGTCATCTTCATGTCTACTCTATGGTGCAGTGTTTAAGTGAGTGTTCAATGTTTTGTGTCCCCTTTTTTTAAGTGTTATGAACAGAAACCATAGTGTCGCTCAGTGTGATTTTTTTTTTCTTTTTATCTCTTGCTAACAGAAACCAGACTGTCGCCATGTTTTTTAATTAATTAGCATCACCAACCCTTTGTTTTTGTATTGTAACTTCCATAACTTTCCGAAATTTTACAGCTTTAAAAAATCACCATTTTACCGCCTGTTTTTTTATAGTTTGTTATCTTATTATGTCTTTAACTCTTCTGTAGGCTGAAGAGCGGCATATTAAGCTGCTGCCAGCGCCCCCTCCCCCTCTGGGGCGGGGGAATCTAAATTCAATAAAGGAAAAAAAACAGGCGCAGTGGGACATTGGATCACTATTCTAATATTATAATTAGCGATTCTGACGTTCCTACCATCGGCAACTCTTCTCTTGTAGATCAGCAGTAGGCTCCCCTCCCATGTCCTTCAATGATACCTTCAATTTTTTGCAGTGTATATAAAATAAAGACTTATGTCAGTCCTTTCCGACAGCCCAGCGCAGACTGAGTCCTTTTGCCATCAATTTCCAGGTAGGGAGAGGAGGGGAGGGGAGTTCCAACAGCACCCACTAGCGGTGGTCGTGTCAACTATGTTAGTTGATCTCTGGACTGAAAGCTTAACACACTAAATTTGATATTCAAGCCAAAAAATTTTAATTTCCCGCCAAAATTTCAATTTCCTGCCATTTCGAGGTGGGAGGTGATGGAGCTGTGTGTTCCCCAAGGGGGACCCACGTGCTGACTAGGGAAAACTCATTACTTCATCTGGGGTGGGTGTAATAAATTTATCAATTTAATTAATTTGCATAATTTATTCGTCCCACTACTTGTGTTATCATGGAGACGGTGAAGTTCGTTTGTATTTTCAGACTGTTCAGAATACAGGAGTCACAGCTGTGTGTGGCCGGCCGATATAAGGGAGATCAGACTGTTTCGTGACTTGCTGCAATGATGACAGACGCCTCGCCGAAGGACTCACCGTGCTTTTTCCCACTACAAGGTTTTTGTAGACATTCTGCAAGTGTTTGTGAATATTTGTGACGCTGTAGTTTTCCACGAAAAGAACCTCAATGCCAGCACCTGTTCAGACGGCATTTTGAAAGCTACGCATAGCAACGCCATCCATCGGAACTTCAATGAAATTATAGGGGCTGAAGTGGGAATATTCCACGATGTCCCACAACGAATCTGTCTTTTTTCAAATGAAACTGGCCCAGAAAAAAAAGTGTTGCATTGCTTAGTGAACACCCTTTGTACAGGAGCAGTTATGGCCATAGCTATAGAGAATTTCATTTCTGCTTCCTTTCTCATTTTTCTTTCCAAAGTTCTTTCACCTGTTCCTCAGAAAATTTGATATTTAGTAACCTTCATCTCAATGGCTTTGTCGCATCCATCACCACCTCCACCAAAACCACCTCCTCCCCGACACCCAATGTGGCTTTCTACCTTCCTTCTCTGCCGATGACCAACTCCTCCGCCTCACTCATCTCCTCTCCCTCCAGCTTAACTCCTGTCGCTCCGCCATTATTGTCTCCCTCGACCTCGAAAAGGCCTACGACCGTGTCTGGCATCCTGGTCTCCTGTTTACACTCCAAACCTACACCTTTCCTATCAACTACATCCATCTGATGACCCCTTCCTCTCCTGCCCCCCTTCCTATGTTACCATCCATAATGCCAATTCCCACACCTTCTACCCCTCTGCAGGTGTGCCCCAGGGCTCTGTCCTCTCCCATCCCCTCTACCCCCTGTACACAGCAGATATGCCCCAACCCCCCCCCCCCCTCCAGTACACCTCTTGCAACATGCCGATGACACCACATTCCTCGCCCTCGCTCCTACCCTCAAACGGTCCCAACGCCTTCTCCAGAATCACATTTGACCTTTTTGCCACGTGGTGTAACCAGTGGCTCCTGAAAATCAATCGTTCCAAGAACCAGGCACTCATTGTAGGTTGTACCACTCGCTCCATCTGGCTCCTGGATTTCTCCCTTACTGTCTGTGCCCGCCCTGTCTGGCTCGCCCCCACCCTCACCAACCTTGGCCTCACAATTGACCGTCACCTCACCTGGATCCCTCATCTCCGCTCCATCCGATCCAAAGCCCACAACTGCCTCTGACTCCTCAAACTCGTCTCTGGCCGGACATCGGGGTTTCACCCCTCTAACATCCTCCACACCTATTAATCCTTAATCTGTCCAATCCTCTGTTATGCCAGTCCCGCTGGATATCTGCCCCTCCCCCCAAATTCTATAAGTCCCTCCAGATCCTTGAGCGTCATGCACTCCGCCTCACCTTCCATATAGGCCTCCTGTCCCCCACACAGATCCCCTATGAACTCATTCCTTTCCCTCATCTGCTCCTATTCCTCGAACATATCCGCATACTCTACACCTCCCGCCGCCTTGATCCCCTCACCCCCTGGTTGCTCCTCTCCTCTCCCATCTGCACCCCCTGCCTCGTCTTCACTGTTGTGTCCCCCCAACCCTCCATCTCTACACCCTTTATCTCCTTTCCCAAGGTGGCTTCCATCAACTCCCCCTCCCAGATGATGCCCTCTCTCCCTCCATTTATCCATCCTATCAACTCTGATCCTCACACCCCTCCTTTCCTCAATCCTTTTCTTGGGCTCCCTCTCCCCCCTTCCATCCTCTTTTTTCCCCACCTACCCTCTCTCTGCCCCCCTTCTCTCTCCTGCCCTTTTGCATTTCCCTCCTCTGTCTTTCCCATTCCCTCTCGCATCTGCCTTGCCCCTCCCTCCCCCTTTATGAGTCCACTCGCTCCTTTGGTTCCCCCCCTTTTGTTTTTCCTCTTCTCCCTCCCCCCACCCCTCCCGTCTGCCCTAGGCTATGGTGTGTCCTCTTTGTGCCGACATTCCAGTGCAGTGTTTACAGTGAGTGTCCAGTGTTGTGTGTCTTTTCTGAAGTGTTGCGAACGGCCATCATACTGTCGCTGGGTGTGCTTTTATATCTCTTGCGAACAGAAACCAGACTGTCGCCATGTTTTTTAATTGTGTGTGTACTATGTTACCTGTCTGCATCCTGTGTATTTTATTCGCTTTGCCAACCCTTTGTTTTATGTTTTAACTTTCCACAATTTTCCACCGTTTTACAATTTAAGTCCCCGTTTAATCGTCTGCTTTTATTGTTTTTTAACTTCTTCTTATGTTTTAAAAAGTCTGTAGGCTGCAGAGCAGCGTAATAAGCTGCTGCCAGCCCACCCTCTTCGGGGGGGAATCGAAATACAATAAAGGAAAAAAAAGAAAAAAAGAATGGCTTTGTTGTAGTTAAAAGTTATGTTACATCCTAGACCACTTAGCTCCATCCAGCCAGGAAAGCAGAAATTCATGGAAGAGGTAGACCCCATTATTTGCCAAGTGATCCACATTTATTTAACAGTTTAAAAAAACAACAGTAATAAAACACAATGGTAGCAAAATGGTACCAGCCCAACGAGTTACAGACCCAATCTTTAATGCCACACTTTAAGAGACCTAACAAATTTAAAGCCAAAAATTTTTGAAGATCAGCTCTAACAATGACTAGCACAAATTTAGTAGAAGTAAAATGTTTAAAGCAATTTAAATGTCCCAGGCTAACAGAATGCCGTTAATTACGGATAAAAATGTTTTAAGACATATTGTAACAACGACTAGCGCGATTTTAATAACAAGCAAAGTGCTTAAATAATTTAAGTGTCCCAGGCTAACAGAATGGTTTTAAATAACAGATCAAAATCTTTGAACGATAGAATGTAAGGACGACTAGCACAAATTAATAACAGGTAAAACGTTTAATCAATTTTTGAATGTCCAAACTAACAGAATGGTTTTAAATCACACGCCAAAATCTTTAAAGGTCAAATGTGATAACGACTAGTACAAATTTAGTATCAGGTAAAACGTTTAAATAATTTTAAATGTCCAAACTAACAGATTGGTTTTAAATTATAAATCAAAATTAACAAGGTCCTATGAGAAAGCTAACAAATTTGGGCGATACAAGGGCCAGCAAATCGACCGGCTGAGTAACGAAAACTTGATACAGAAATGGTACGGCACCAAAAGGAATCCAAGTTAAAAGCCAAAAATACGGGAATTCTGAAAAGATTTAGCGCCACGCGAACCGGAGAAGAAAAACGACTTAAACTGTAGTCACCGTGCCGCAGAGCTACTTCAAACAAGGTGACGACAGCTGCCGAGTAATATCGTGCCGCTGGTGCGCTCACCCTAGTCAGGCCGGGGGCGAGTTGAACACATAGACAGCAGAAACAGTTGCTGATCCTTCAGGCAACAGCAGGGCACTGGTAAAATAAGCGCCATGCCGCAAGAAGATTAGAAACACCAACAGGTCAATTAGTACGGTAGCATACTTTCAGCAAACAGCTGCCCGAACAAGCAAGTCAGGATAAGTTATAACAACACGCGGCAAGCACCGATTAACAGATTAATCTAAGAATTTCAAGAAAAGTACAATTTAAGCATTGGCGAGAAAGAAGAATAAGTGTACTAACATAACCAAGTTACAAACATAGTTTAAGTGGTTTTTAAACAACGATCTTGTATCCGGGTTCCCCTAATGACAGAATGGTCAGATACCAGCACAAGACGGCTGACAGACCTATTCACGCTCCAAGAATCAAGTAAGGAATCTCGTCTTAGAACACCGAAGGGTGCCAACACAGAAAATTTCACACCTTTCCGGCAGTGCAGCCGGTATCCTAATAGATCTGGCCAATAGAGCACGTTAATCATAAACGTTCATAGCAGCATTAGGTAGCACCTGCGACCGCCGTCCTCTCCCACTGCTTGCACAGACGGTGACAATAGTAATGCTAGGCAGCATTTGGCAAAGATAAACATTATTAGAACAAAACATTAAAATACTCTCACCACAAACATCACACTCAGGTAACAAAACTAAGTTATTTATCAAGGAAGCAACACAGGGCGCTTAGCAATCACATAGGGGGCACGCTCAAACAGTTTCTGTATGCAATATAGACTGCACTAATGCGGATCCAAACTGCCCGAAAGGCAAAAATTTGCAACTCAGGCAGAGCAGGGAAGTAACAAAAGAGCCTGCTAAGGCCACCAAACTAGATCACACAACAAGGCCCGACAATATGCAAGAGGTAGCCTCTCAGATCGCCGGAATCAGCTAATCATAAAGTCATTCCCATTGCAACGGTTCAGTCAGAGTGAATCGACAAGGACACCAGCCACCGGCTAGTGCCAACACAAGTTTGCTCCAACCGACTTTCTTGCTCCTTGCCCGCCTGTGACTATCCGTGCAACAGCTCACCCTTCTCGCAAACATTTCGAACCAGAAGAGGCGGCGCAAGAGCGCCGCACGGCGACGAGAGGGAAAACGACCTAGAGAGATTCTGGTCACACATAAAGCACAGCAGTGGCAAGACGCAAGCAATACCTTCACTGCGCGATAACAACGGTGAAGTCACTGATGACAGTGCCACTAAGGCAGAGTTATTAAACATGGTTTTCCAAAAGTCCTTCACGAACGAAGACTAAGTAAATATTCCTGAATTCCAATCAAGAACAACTGCCAAGATGAGAAACATAGTAGATACCCTCGGCGTAACAAAAATGGCTCTGAGCACTATGGGACTTAACATCTATGGTCATCAGTCCCCTAGAACTTAGAACTACTTAAACCTAACTAACCTAAGGACATCACACAACACCCAATCACGAAGCAGAGAAAATCCCTGACCCCGCTGGGAATCGAACCTAGGAACCCGGGCGCGGAAAGCGAGAACGCTACCGCACGACCACGAGCTGCGGACTCGGCGTAACAAAGCAGCTTGAATCACTTAATAAAGGCAAGGTCTTCTGCCCAGATTGTACACCAGTCATGTTCCTCTCAGAGTATGCTGATAAAATAGCTCCATATTTAGCAATTAAGATCCGTAGCAATCCGTACCTAAGGACTGGAAATTTGCTCAAGTCACTTCCAAATGGAAGTAGGAGTAATCCGCTGAATTACAGGCCTATATCACTAACGTCGATTTGCAGTAGGGTTTTGGAACATATTTTGTGTTCGAACATTATGAAGTACCTCGAAGAAAACGATTTATTGACACATAGTCAGCACAGATTCAGAAAATATCGTTCTTGTGAAAAACAACTAGCTCTTTATACTCATGAAGTAATAAGTGCTATCGACAAGGGATGTCAAATTGATTCCGTGTTTTTAGATTTCCAGAAGGCTTTCGACACCGTTCCTCACAAGCTGCGTGCCTACGGAGTATGCCTCAGTTGTGCGAATGGATTCGTGATTTCCTGTCAGAAAGGTCACAGTTCGTATTGATAGACGGAAGGTCATCGAGTAAAACAGAAGTAATATCCAGCGTTCCACAAGGAAATGTTATAGGCCCTCTATTGTTTCTGATCTATATTAACGACTTAAGAGACAATCTCAGTAGCCGTCTTAGATTGTTTGCAGATGATGCTGTCATTTACCGTCTTGTAGAGTCATCAGATGATCAAAACGACTTGCAAAATGATTTAGGTAAGATATCTGTATGGTGCGAAAAGTGTCAATTGGCCCTGAATAAAGAAAAGTGTGAAGTTATTCACATGAGTACTAAAAGAAATTCGATTACGCGATAAGTCAAACAAATCTGAAGGCTGTAAATTCAGCTCAATACTTAGGGATTACAATTACAAAAAACCTAAATTGGAACGATCACATAGATAATATTGTGGGCAGAGCAGACCAAAGACTGATTCATTGGCAGAACATTTAGAAGGTGCAACAGGTATACTAAAGAGACTGCTTACACCACGCTTGTCCGTCCAATTCTGGAGTATTGCTGTGCGGTGTGGGATCCGCATCAGGTGGGACTGACAGATGACATCGGAAAAGTACAAACAAGGGCAGCTAGCTTTATATTATCGTGAAATAGGGGAGATAGTGTCACAGACATGACACGTGTTTTTCGGTTCGACGGGACCTTCTCATAAAATTTCAATCACCAGTTTTCTCCTCCAGCTGCGGAAACATTCTGTTGGCACCCACCTACATAGGGAGAAATGATCATCACGATGAAATAAGAGAAATCAGGGCTCGCACAGAAAAATTTAAGTGCTCGTTTTTCCCTCGTGCCATTCGAGAGTGGAACGGTAGAGAGACAGCTTGAAGGTGGTTCATTGAACCCTCTGCCAGGCACTTTATTGTGAGTAGCAGAGTAATCACGTAGATGTAGATAGATGTGTAGATGCAGATGAGATATGATCTACAGACCGCAATCGATACGAGCCGACACGGCTCAGTCACAGGTGGGATACTTGTAAAATTTTCTCATTACTATCACTTTCGATTTGACTCGACTCTTCCCTTTGAAAGCCATTGTCTTCCTCGACTTTTAATTTTTAATAAATGACATTTCTGGAGCGCGAGTTTCGGTCATGAGTATGGTACTCTGTTCCTGAGGAACTGAGCCCAAGGACTCCGAGACCGTAATGCTTCCTCACCCTTCAAGGACACTCAGTAAACGACGTCCTGTCATGCGAGAGGCCCCCTTTCTGATCGGGAACGGCACAGGACCGACAGTGGCTCTTATAAAATTGTCCTAATGAGGTGCTTTATTAAGACGACGAGACGAGGCCAGCTTTAACAAGCAATTGGGAACGGACGTAACGCCCGCCGGCCCCTGGAATGCTCGCGGCGGACGGGGACCGCGGCGTATCGCGGCCGCATCGCCCTCGTTTCGGCCACGCAGCACCGCCGCCGCTGACGCAGGCGGAGACGCAGACGGACCATCGCCGTCGCCCTAATGGAGCCTCCGGTAAATTACACCGGCGGTGTCTTGCTGCCCACCGCTCGTCCGCGGAGGTCAGCAACGGCTTATCCCAGCCATCGCGAGGCCCGGTTCAGCGTTTCCATAAATTACGTCCTCCAGCTTTTAAATACTCTCAGTGGCGTGTGGTCTACTCCTGGACGGGGTACTGCCTGTAGCTGACTGGTACGATTAAAGCATACAGTGAATCTCGACAACTGGTAGTTTGTCTGCAGCCAAATGGTGCAACAGCTAGAATTTAAGCCAAAAGAATGTCGGGGATTTACTTGTAACATAGTGCTGCGAGCCGACTAAATTAGGAGTACTTTGCCAGTTTCTTCATTTAAATGGTGACATCGTCGCTGGGATGTAGCGATCGCACTACTGCTAGTAATATGTTAAAATATTTTTCTTGACATGTTATTGATTTCAAAGCCTTATGCACCATCATTAGACTTAAAGAGTCAGAACAAACGGGGGAAAGCCTAATGAAAAAACCGAAGAATATTGACCTAACTATCAGAGAGACGAATAAACTGAATACATAATATTGCGAGATTACACAAAATAGTAATTGTGTAAAATATTTGTGACCTCGGAGGTCAAACGGAGGACGGGATGTTTCCTTATTACAGTCCCACCAGAACGGTCCTAGGTTCAAACTTCTGAGTCTTTGTTTGGTGAAACTACTGAGTAGGTTAGCTGATTCCGGCGCTCTGAGAGGGTACCTCTTGCATATTGTCGGGGCATGTTGTGTGGTCTAGTTTAGTGGCCATAGCGGGCTCTGTTGTTACTGCCCTGCCCTATGTGATACTTCCCTGAGTTGCAAATTTTCGCCTTCCGAGAAGTTTGGATCCGCCTTTACTTATTTTTATCGTCTCAACGCTTACCTACGGAATTTTTCCTGACAAAGACAACTCAGATTTGATCTATTTATTTATTACCCACAATATACAAGTCCCACTCAATCTGACTGCTATATAGTGACAACATAGCTTCAAATAATTAACACAGAAGAATGGCCCTGAATTACAAGAAATCCTAGCAATAACCCATACTTTTTCACAAGTCACTTACTTCACAGAAAATCTTCATAACAAGAACTACAGCAATTACAGCAAGCAGCAACTACAGCCAGTTAAATAAAAAGAATTCTAGCTACTATGGACTCTAGGAGGCATATCCTTAGCAAAAGAAAGATTTTGTTGAAGAGCAAACAATGTATTTAGAATATTTTACCTTATTCATGTGACATCCAGTTCCAAAAATTATATAGTTGTCAATAATACCACTACCAAAACATTACCAACTACATCCATCGTCATTTTACAATGCATGTCCTACCAACACTGAGTCTACACTAAGAAAATCATGTCCAAGCCCTTCTCTATCTGCTCGCTAACTGTTAGTCCGTCCAACCACAGGATCTCTTGCAGAGGCCGCAGAGCGCTGTGAGCGAAATTGTTAGTCTATAGCACTGCCAACATACAAACATACAAACAGGCTACTTACAAGGCCTATTAAGGCTGTTATCAAACAGGTCGGGGCACCTTACCCCCAAAAACACAAGAACGAATTATCCGAATGGCATGGAAACTGTACGAGAGACACTCCAAAAGAAATGCACACTATTTTTTTTTTTTTTTAATCTATCTTTTATTCTACATGTTTCAAAGTTTTACACTGTGTAGATATATCCTCTTGGAACAATATTTTCATTTCTTCACATAATTTCCATCCCTCTCAACTGCCTTGCCGGCCGCGGTGGTCTAGCGGTTCTAGGCGCTCAGTCCGGAACCGCGCGACTGCTACGGTCGCAGGTTCGAGTCCTGCCTCGGGCATGGATGTGTGTGATGTCCTTAGGTTAGTTAGGCTTAAGTAGTTCTAAGTTCTAGGGGACTGATGACCACAGATGTTAAGTCCCATAGTGCTCAGAGCCATTTTTTTCAACTGCCTTACGCCCTCTCGGAACCAGCGCCTGTATACCCACACAGTAAAATTCTGGACCAACGTGTTGGAGGCACTGTTTGGCAGCGTGCACAAGGGAGTCATCATCTTCAAACCTTGTTCCACGAAGAGAGTCTTTCAGTTTCCCAAAGAGATGATAGTCACATGGAGCCAGGTCAGGACTGTAAGGCGGGTATTTCAGTGTTGTCCATCTGAGCTTTGTGATAGCTGTCAACATCCTGGGAACCCACCTGGCACAAACCTTTTTTAACGCCAACACTTTCAGTATTCTGCAAACACTTCCTTCCCCTATCCCAACGTAGCGTGACAATTCGTTCACTGTGATGCGTCTGTCAGCCGTCACCAATTCGTTAACTCTCTGCACATTGTCTGGAGTGTGTGCAGTACGAGGCCTGTCGCTGCGAGGACAACCCTCAATATTGCCGTGCCCGCTTTCATGACATAACTTGCTTGCCCACGGACTAAATGTACTGCGACCGACAGCAGCATCTCCATACACTTTTTTAAACCTCTTGTGGATGTTTCCCACTATCTCGTTTTCACAGCACAGTAATTCTATAACAGCACGTTGCTTCTGACGAACGTCAAATGTAACAGCCATCTTGAAGACACGCTGTGACGGCGCCACTCACGGGAACAGATTGAACTAAGTTTGAAAACAAGCGGAAATGATGTATCTACACACGGTAAAACTTTCACACATGCAGAATGAAAACCGTATTTTTACAAAAATAGTGTGCGTTTCTTTTGGTGTGACCCTCGTAGACGTAATTTACATGTATAGACAAACAAATGATCATAGTTTCAGAAAAAAATGGATGTTTTGTTGAAGAGACAGAACTTTGCAAATTAAGCAAGTCAGTGATGTGTTGGTTCGCCTCTGGCGCTTATGAAAGCAGTTATTATGCTTGCCGTTGATCGACAGAGTTGCAGTCTGTCCTCCTGAGGGATATCGTGCCAAATTCTGTCCAAGTGACGCGTTAGACCGTCAGAATTTCAAGGTGGTTGGAGAGCCCCGCTCACAATGCTCCAACGCTCTCAGCTATGGAGTGATCTGGCGATCTTGCTGGTAAGGTAGGTTTTGCCAAGCACGAAGCAAGTGACAGAAATTCTCGCCTTGTGCAGGTGGGCAATATCTTGCTGAAATGTAAGACCAGGATGGCTTGCCATGAGTGGCAACAACACGGGGCGCTTAATATCGTTGACGTGTCCTGCAACTAAATGAAATAGCACCCCAGACCATCACTCCTGGTTATCGGGCCATGTGGCTGGTGAAACCGCTGTCTGGGGTATCTCCAGACACGTTTTAGGCCTGGAATCTCATCGACTGGAGTAGAATTGTTTTCAGTGATGAGTCCCGCTTCGAACAGAATCCCAGAGATCAGCGGAAACGTGTGTCGAGACGCCCCGAACAGTGTTGGGTTATCAACCTCACTATCGGTCGTTATACAGCCTGACAACCATGAATGATTGTCTGGGTAGGCTTTTCTTTTCATAGCAAGAACCCTTTTGGACTTTCAGTACCCCACTGGTTGAAAAGACACGTTACCCTTTGATGGACTAGATCTAAAAAGCAGCTCACTTTATTTCTAGGAGAGATGATTAACAGTATAAAAAAATACTTCAATACGTTTCATATGTTTGCATAGACGAAACCCATGAAAACTGTAAAACCATATTTAGACGGGAGATATTGTGTTCTGCCGCACATGGACTGAATAGTACTAAATCTCTCGCCTTTAATGGCAATAGGAACCACTCCCAGAGATTCTTAGAAACTGGAGTTATATTTAATCGTCACACACGTCTGCCAGAAAACGTGACAACCAATTGAACTGAGCCTTCCGCCAAGTGCACCATGACATTTTACTACAAATATTATTAAAACTAAGCCGCAACGACGAAAACTGAGCCACTTGCTAAGTGCGATTACATTTATTCTCCGCAAGGCGCACGGCTGAAACTTGATGCAGAGTGATTCCCAACTCCATAAAGGGGGATCAAAAAGTTTCTGTTTCAGTGCGTTCCTGCAGCGTACACTAGGTCATCAAAAGTATCCCGACACCTGACTGAAATTGACTTACAAGTTCGTGGCGGTCTACATCGGTAATACTGGAATTCAATATAATGTTGGCCCACCCTTAGCCTCGATGACAGCTTTCACTCTCGCAGGCATACGTTCAGTCAAGTGCTGGAATGTTTCTTGGAGAATGGCAGCCCATTCTTCACGGAGTGCTGCACTGAGGAGAGGTATCGATGTCGGTCGGTGAGGCCTGGCACGAAGTCGGCGTTCCAAAACGTAGCAAAAGTGTTCTATAGGATTCAGGTCAAGGCTCTGTGCAGCCCAGTCCACTACAGGGATGTAGTGTAACCACTCAGCCACGGCCGTGCATTATGAACAGGTGCTCGATCGCATTGAAAGATGCAATCGCTATCCCCGAAATGTTCTTCAACAGTGGGAAGCAAGAGGGTGCATAGGCTTAGGCCTGTGCTGTGATAGTGCCACGCAAAACGACAGAAGAGCAAACCCCCCTCCATGAAATGCATGACCACACTATAACACCACCACCTCCGAATTTTACTGTTGGCACTACACGCGTTGGAAGATGACGTTCACCAGGCATTCGCCATAACCACACCCTCCCTTCGGACCGCCACATTGTGTACCGTGATGAGTCACTCCACACAACGCTTTTACATTGTTCAATCGTCCAATGTTTGCGCTGCTTACACAAAGCGAGGCGCCGTTTGGCATTTATCGGCGTGACATGTGGCTTATGAGCAGCAGCTCGACCATGAAATACAAGTTTTCTCACCTCCCGCCTAACTGTCATAGTACTTGTAGTGGATCCTGATGCGGTTTGGTATTCCTGTGTGATGGTCTGGATAGATGTCTGCCTGTTACACATTACGACCCTCTTCAACTGACGGCGGTCTCTGTCAGTCAACAGACGAGGTCAGCATGTATACTTTTGTGCTGTAGGTGTCCTTTCACGTTTCCACTTCACTATCACATCGGAAACAGTGGACCTAGGGATGTTTAGGAGTATGGAAATCTCGCGTACAAACGTATGACACAAGTGACACCCAATCACCTGGCCACGTTCGAGGTCCGTGGGTTCCGCGGAGCGCTTCATTCTGCTCCCTCACGATGTCTAATGATAACTGAGGTTGCTGATATGGAGTACCTGGCAATAGGTGGCAGCGCAATGCACTTAACATGAGAAACGTATGTTGTTGGGGGTGTCCGAATACTTTTGATCACATAGTGTATATGCAACGTACTGCGATTCAGATGCGGACATATAACCATCGACATGCAGGAAAGGGAGTGTCGCGTTCCTGTCTTCCCAAAAAATGATATTATTACCAAATTCGTCCATGCAGGACCAGTGTGCTGTCATTCTTTTCTTGGCTGCCGAAGGACAAACAGCGGACACATCATCGAAAAGTTAAAAATGTGTATGAGAAAATATGTCTGTCAAGAACGATCGCTGTGGAATGGTGCACCACGGGATGCTGCTGCTTCTTGATAACGCACGTCCCCATACCGAAAATTTCGTAAGAAAAAGTTACGCGAACTTAGATGGGAGACATTCGAGCACACGCCCTATTGTGATCTCTCTCCCCTTGCGATTATCAAGTCTTCGCTCCTTTAAAAAAGGCCTTGAAGAGTCCACGATTCCTGTCGGACGAGGATGTGCTGAAAATTTTACGCTCTTCCTCACACAGCGGCACACGGTGTTTTACCAAACGGGTATTTTCAACCTGTTGCGTCAGTGGGACGCTTGCCTCAAGGCTCACGGCTGTTTTGCCTGATCGGCGTACCGATTTTGGACTGTATAGTCTTCGAACGGATTTTGTTTGATCGCT
Source organism: Schistocerca piceifrons (assembly GCF_021461385.2). NCBI lineage: Eukaryota > Metazoa > Arthropoda > Insecta > Orthoptera > Acrididae > Schistocerca > Schistocerca piceifrons. Next base: position 157,095,298 of record NC_060141.1, read on the forward strand.
CCTTATACGTTGGCCTTTATACATTGGCTCACGTACAGAGGAGTGTCCTTCCGTCAACGGCACTGAGAACTGAGTGCGATCTGGTCAAGTGCACTTGAACGTACGTCATTTGTAAGAGGTGCTTCCTCGTTTTACACGCATGTTCCATCCTTTCAAAGAGAAGAAGATGGACTGAAAATGATGCACACAGAGATACGAAAGCAGAAATCCGTAAAAATATATAGTTCATTGCCGTGTTTGTCGTCTGCTGCAAGTTATCTTATATGTCTGTTGTGATGAAAGGCTGCCGAACCGGCTGCTACCCTTCAAATCCACGAATATCTTTCGCATATTTTGTAACTGGTATGTTATTGCTCCATTTACAAGAGCAAGGTCACAAATCCTTCATTGCTACTTTTAACGTTTCTATTTCGAACAGATTTTCTTCTTTTAACTTCTACTTTCCTGTTTTTATCTTCTGTACATTCTTGTAACCAGCAGCTTAAAATCGTGACGGGTGAGACAGATCGACCGATACTTCTCACAATTATCTGTGGCAGCCTGCTTCCGGAATATGATTGTAGTATTCTTGTCGCCACTGTAGAGTCTTGTACCGCAAGGAAGCAAGGGAGAGGATGTTGTAATGGGTGTCCGGTACCCTCTTTCTACAACACAAGTGCACATGTTGATTAATACGGTTCTTTATTTACATGAACTGGATACTTAACTACAATAGCGTCCATGTTTTGTGGTGCTAGCTCTTCAGTAACAGTCCTCTCGCAGACAGTATTGAGACGCCCTGCTAAACCCGTCGGACAGAACTTGTGGTAAGCGGCTGTCAGTTACACTCGAACACACAGCTTTATTTATTTGACCAAACATTACAAGAGCAAAGAAAATTTAAAAAAAACACAGCATAAATTTTTGGAACTTAATTACTGGCAGAATGCGCCATACAATCTCATGCCTTAAGGGCAAGACCACTTTAATTCAAAATCGGCTAAAAGCTCATAACTTAAGACTCAAACCAAAATCAGAAATGTAAAAGGCAGAAGGCCTTATCTTAAATCAGTTCTTTCAATTAGGCTGAAGGCCCAAACAATCTGGCTCCTTAAGAGCAAAACAACTTTAATTTAAAAATCTGCTGAAGGTCCATCACTTAAGACTCAAACTGAAATAATTTTTAAAAGGCAAAAGACCTTAGCTTAGAACAGTTCTTTACATTAGGCTAAAGGCCCAAACAACATTACGCCTTAAGAGCAAAATAACCTTAATTTAAAAATTGGCTAGAAGCCATACAAATGCAAACAATAAGAACAAATAAGAAAAGGCAGTACACCCAACGGCGCTCAGAAGTTTCCGAGGGTCGGCCTGGAATTCAAACACTAACGCTCGGTTATGTGAGACAGGCAGTCGGCCCAACCATTCTCGATCCGACGACAACGCATTCGACAGACACTCAACGGACCCACCGACGAGATAACTTCCACTCCATCCGACCAGCACACAACAGGGAGTTCATGGGACAACGTAGAAGGTATTGGCACCCACAACCAATTGTACACTGAGCTGTCAAACAACACATCATGCTGGACTGCGACAACATGATGAGGAAATTGCACTGCCTGAATTAACGTTCAAAAATGGTTCAAATGACTCTGAGCACCATGCGACTTAACTTCTGAGGTCATCAGTCGCCTAGAACTTAGAACTAATTAAACCTAACTAACCTAAGGACATCACACACATCCATGCCCGAGGCAGGATCCGAACCTGCGACTGTAGCGGTCGCTCGGTTCCAGACTAAAGCGCCTAGAACCGCACGGCCACACCGGGCGGCTGAATTTACGTCAATGACCAGGGCGGGTAGCCGGAACTTTAACGGCCACAAGACAGCAGATTCCGCTGGTGCATTTCAATTCAAAATAACCAAGTACAGTTAAACTCTACCAGAGGGTGGCTAAAATTTGCCAATTTGAAAACACACGTTGTTGTTCGCAAGAATGTCCCAACAGCCGACAACGAAATCCAAACGACACGATGTGAACAGTCGTGACTTGCTGGTAGATTAAGCTAAAACTCAACTTTCGTGTCCAGGATCGGTGAGCCACCGACCTCATAGCAATGGGAACAGCCAACCGCGCGTGGACGCCGCCAGCGGCCTTGGCCAAACCACGCGCCGTGGAGATTTCCTCGCTGCTCCACGCCAACCGACCAACTCCCCAGGCCCGGAAATGGTGAAAGGACCAAGTATACGTCGGCCGATGAGACGACCAAGCGAACGACCAACCAACTCTCGTCCTGCTCCACTCTCCCAGCGGTCGGCGAGCACTGGCTGTCAGCGCCTACCGACGCTCCGTTCCCCGATTTCACTGCTGCTGCGTCCCGACTGCACTGCTGGTCCATCCCAAACTGCACTGCTGGTCCGCCCTGAATTGACTGCCAGACACACGACGACCCAGAAATACTATCGGTCGCTCCAGAGATTGTACGACAGTGCACTTATCGATACCCGAGGCTGCTGCCACTCACGGGTGAGTAAGGCAGGAAGTTAGTGACGCCTGTAAATAGAATAAGAAAACGAGGCGGCAGTACCGTAATAGAACATGGCAAACAATAAATGGGATAAACGCTAGCCGTGCATGGCTCAAGTATGAGTAATCTTTCCATTACAACATTTAGTTTCGCTGCTAGTTCCGCTATAGTCACTAATTTGGTCACTATGTACTGTCGTAACCAGCGATGTGAAATGAGCCTGCTCTGTGATTGAACTGACAGAAACCAACGTGGAGCGTGAGTTAGTGAGGCCCTCCAGTTAGCAGCGGCGGCCTAAATACACGCTGTCGTGATGGCTTTGGCGGCATGTTGCTTGCCAGTGAGTCTCTGGCCTTTCACGTGATAGGCGTGGTCGATCCCACGTCTACTGTCGATTGTCGATTTTCGCGCTACATCTTTGCCGACCGGTGTGCTGGCGACAGCTTAACCAGCACAATGATAATAATGCTTTTCTGAAAGTCCTTCAAATGTGTTGGGTAGCATCTAAGATAACATTTCAGTTGACATAAATGTCAAGAGTTTTCATTGTTTTCTAATGAATCTTACAGATGCTTGCTGACGTGTTTTCACTCTAGTGAGACTATGGTCTGGGAAATTGTGGTGGCATTACTCACTCACTATTTTTCACACACCAGCCTCTGGCTTCACTTTTGTCACGCTGCCGTTCGGAACGTGCCCCTTTAGTCATCTCAACAGTGGAATGTCAGTTATAACGATACGAACATGAGGAAAACACAACACTGAGAGCTGAGCGGAGAAAATCTTCAACCCTGCTGGGAATCGAACACAGGCTCCTTTGGTTAGCAATCGGCCTCGCTGATTGCGCAGCTACCGTGGTGGACAGGCACAGAGTTATGAGACTATATAGGTGTAGTCGAAACTTCAACGGCTACTTAGTAGCTCCCTGCGATGAGACTGAAAGACAACTGTTGGCTGTGCCATCACCAGCTGGAGTAGTTGTAGGTGGCCGAGGATTGCCAAGATTTTGCAGTCACTAGAATTGCCTTAATCCTGTAGTCTTCTGGTAGCTATTCCCATGGAAACGTACCGTGCAATGTTATTATAACTGGTTCAAACAATAATATTTCGAATTCTTGTTCATTTAGTTTTATGGACATAAGTTCTTTATTACTTAGAGAACTACATCGAACATGTCTATGTATCATGCGAGGAGTAGAGTGACGTTCAGCTGTGTGTTTGCCTGGGTCGGCTGATAAGGGAATAAAAAACACTGCTCTCATTCTGCTATCTACGATCCCAATGTAAGTGATGCCGACATGGATCGTGCACATAACGTGCTCTACTAACACGAAGTCCTCGTAGGAGAACGTCGCGTGTGATCAGCAAGTACAATTCGACCTTAGTTCTTACACTCACTGCCATTCTGACTCATCATCGCCATGCTGAAACCATCATTTTTTGTACACCCATGCCCTTACTATGCAAATATTGTACTTTGTTCCTCCTCTGAGCAATTGCATCTACTTATCCGAATTAGTGTTCGGCGAATTTATTGTACTCTGCTTGTTGTTACAGTCGTTCTTCTAACCAGTGAGCCGAAAATAATTTTTATGGATGGTGATACAGTATTTGCTGTTTTTGTTCAACTATCCAGGGAACTGAAACTGAATGTTTGTTGCGCGTTTATACACTCGTTTGTGCTACAAGACGGAAGAGAAAGGGACGTCACCACCAAGGATTCTCACGAGGAAAGATTTGACGTCGACTTTCGTATGGGGAGAGAGCGGCGACGTTTGCTAATGTCATAAGTGTATCCGTTCTCGCTGCTTTCAATACTGCGACATCCGGAAAAGGTTCGATCTTTTTTAAAAGCAAGTGTGGCGAGTATTACTTTTAACCAAAACAGGACAACGTGTAAAGCTATTAATCCTGACATGGAATTTTAGCCTAACAGCTATTCAAACAATGCTCAGCAGACAATATTTAACACCGACAATATAGCCAATGACTCAATACATATTATCAAATATCAAAGGCTATAAGAAGCCCCAATTTTTGAGCCCCGTGCTCAGCCAGATAAGCTACTCGGAGCCAGAGAGGTCGCAAACACAGTCTGGGGGAAGTATGACTCACCTAGGTGGCTAGTGCCAACCTGGGCGTATAGTGCTGTACACGGCACAGTGTGATGGATATTTACTTTTTTATTGAGTTGGCAAGTAAGTTCGTAGCGTTTTCCATAAATTTAATAAACACAACAGATACACATAACAGAGAATTTAGACATCAATAATATTCTCTCGTTCACTGTTTTCAACAGCCCGCCAGCGCTGAGGTAACTTTTCGATTCAAATGGTTCAAATGGCTCTGAGCACTATGGGACTTAACATCAATGGTCATCAGTCCCCTAGAACTTAGAACTACTTAAACCTAACTAAACTAAGGACATCACACAACACCCAGCCATCACGAGGCAGAGAAAATCCCTGACCCCGCCGGGAATCGAACCCGGGAACCCGGGCGTGGGAAGCGAGAACGCTACCGCACGACCACGAGCTGCGGGCTAACTTTTCGATTCCACGACTGTAGAAATCACGTGGTTTTGAGGCTAAGAACTCGTCGAGCCATGTTGGGAATGCATTTTCATCTGGAAACAAAATTCCTTGAAAGTTGTTCGATAGAGCGCGGAAAAGGTCAAAATCTGAGAGCGCAAGATCAGGTTTACAACGGTGGCGAGGAATGACTTCCCAACCCAACTCCCAGATATTATTTTTATCAGTCTAGCACAATGCAGGCGACCGTTGAGGTGGAGTATCATCACTTCACGTCGTGTTTCTGGTCGTTGTTCTTGGATCCCGTCTGCAAGACGTCTCAGTTGTTGACAACAAATGTCGGTAATGATGGTTACACCTCGCGGAAGCAATTCGTAGTACACCATACCGTCGCTGTTCCAACGAATGCATAACATTATCTTTTATGGATGCTCGTATATGTTTGTACGGGGAGTTTCTCCATTGTTTGGACTCAACCATTTCTTTCTTTTCCTTATATTAGCATAAACACATCATTTCTCGTCGCCAGTAACGTTACGGGATAAGAATGGTCGGTCGTTGTTCACGAGCCAATTGATGACGAGGAAGCACTCACGCGCATCTGGCTACCCGCTGGTTTTGTGAGTTTGGCGTAGAGCAGCGTTGAACCTTTCCCACTGCACTGCTTTCAAACGACCGTCATCACACCCCGAAGCTCTTCCTGAACGTGGAGGATCACTAATGTCAAAACGATCCTCTTTAAAACGGCCGAGAGGGATAACACAGTGGTTAGCATACTGGACTCGCATTCCGGGAGGACGACGGTTCAGACCGGCGTCCGGCCATCCTGATGTGTGTTTCCCGTGATTTCCCTTAATCGCTTAACACAAATGTCAGGATGGTTGCTTCGGAAGGGCACTCTTCTCCATCCTTCCCTAGTCCGTGTTTGTGCTCCGTCTCAAATGACATCGTTGTCGACGTGATAATAAACAGTAATCTCCTGCTTCTCCGTCTTTAAAATCAGAAAACTACTTTCTTGCTGCGCTGCGTCCAATGGCATTATACTCATACACGGCGCAAATGTTTTTGGCTGCCTCCACTGCTGTACCACAGAATATTTCTGAAATGTTCCGATTTCTCTAATTGACACTCCATTGTGTATCGTCCACAGCTACACTCACTGTATCAAGAGGAGAAAATGGCAAAGTGTAAACTCAAATAACAACAGTGAACTACAAATTAAAAATTACGATCAATAAATAAATCAGTTAGCAACTGGAATACTAACATGCCAAACAAAAAACGCTACGAACTTATGCACCATCTGAGACCCAGGACAAGGACTGAGATAAATTTAAGGAAAATACATGGAAGGGTGGCCCATCTTGATGCGTCTTTTATAATTCCCCAATAAATATTTTTATTTAATAACAATTGTACCATAAGCCAACTGATCCGTGGCGGCTGGTTCCCCGCGCTGTTATATCGATGCCCACTGGTGTGATCCGTTTCCCTGTCACGCCACCGGGTGGCGCTTCGGTAGTCTTGTAGTTGACTTTTTGGTTGGAGGAAGTTGGAGGCATGTTGTTGACGGGCGGTGGAGCAGTGAGGAGGAGCGGGTGATGAACGTTGAGAGTGCGCTTACGGGGCCTGATCGGCGGTCGCTCGTCCAAGTGGATGGCTACTTGTACGGGACCATGTTGGTGTGGAGTTTTGGGCTCCAAGCTGTTGCGCGCCGTTGATTATTCGTGTTTGTGACTGGCCGTCTGCCGATGTGGGCGTCGTGATCATGTTGATTCTTCCTGATAGCCGCCCGTCCTACCTTATTTTTGGGTAAGGTACTTCCGTTTGTGCATTGTGGCACTTGTGTTCCATGGCTCGACTTGCTCCTCTTAGGCTGGTTTGCCCAGTGTTCTACGTCACTCCGTACTCGAAATACAAAATTTGCCCTCCCCCCCCCCCCTTCCCCGTATGTGTGATCTCCCATTATGCATCATATATGTTGTTGTTGTGGTCTTTAGAGACTGGTTTGATGCAGCTCTCCGTGCTACTCTATCCTGTACAAGCCTCTTCATCTCCGAATAACTACTGCATCCTACATCCTTCTGAATCTGCTTAGTGTCTTCATCTCTTGGCCTTCCTCTACGATTTTTACTGTCCATGATTCCCTCCAATACTAAATTGGTGATCCCTTGATGCCTCAGAATGTGTCCTACCAACAGATCCCTTAATCTAGTCAAGTTGTGCCACAAATTCCTCTTCTCCCCAGTTCTGTTCAGTACCTCCTCACTAGTTACGTGATCTACCCATCTAATCTTCAGAATTCTTCTGTAGTACCACATTTCGAAACCTTCTATTCTTTCTTGTCTAAACTGTGTATCGTCCATGTTTCACTTCCATAAATGGCTACATTCGATACAAATACTTTCAGAAAAGACTTCCTGACACTTAAATCTATACTCGAGGTTAACAAACTTCTCTTCTTCAGGAACCCTTTTCTTGCCAGTGCCAGTCTACATTTTATATCCTCTCTACTCCGATCATCATCACTTATTTCGCTCCCCAAATAGCAAAACTCTTTTACTACTTCAAGTGTCTGATTTCCTAATCTAATATCCTCAGCATCACCTGATTTAATTCGACTACATAACATTATCCTCGTTGTGCTTTTGTTGATATTCATCTTATATCCTCCTTTCAAGACACTGCTCTTCCATGTCCTTTTCTGTCTCCGATAGAATCACAATGTCGTCGGCAAATCTCAAAGTTTTCATTTCCTCTCCATGGAGTTTAATTCCTATTCCAAATTTTTCTTTTGTTTCCTCTACTGCTTGCTCAATATACAGATTGAATAACATCGGGGATAGGCTACAACCCTGCCTCACTGCCTTCTCAACCACTGCTTCCCTTTCATACCCCTCGACTCTTATAACTGCCATTTAGTTTCTGTACGAATTGTAACTAGCCATTCGCTCCCTGTCGTTTACACATGCCACCTTCAGAATTTGAAAGAGTATTCCAGTTAACATGGTCAACAGATTTCTCTAAGTCTAATTACGCTAGAGACGTAGGTTTGCCTTTTCTTTATTTATCTTCGCGTGTTCGAACATTTCTACGGAATCGAAACTGATCTTCCCCGAGGTCGGCTTCTATCAATTTTTCCGTTCGTTTGTAGAGAATTCGTATTAGTATTTTGCAACCATGACTTATTAAACTAATAATTCGGTAATTTTCACACATGCCAACATCTGTTTTTTGGGATTGGAATTATTATATTCTTCTTGACATCAGTGGATATTTCGACGGTCACATACGTCTTCCTCAACTAGTATTTTGCAACCATGACTTATTAAACTAATAATTCGGTAATTTTCACACATGCCAACATCTGTTTTTTGGGATTGGAATTATTATATTCTTCTTGACATCAGTGGATATTTCGACGGTCACATACGTCTTCCTCAACAGATGGAAGAGTTTTGTCATGACTGGCTCTACCAAGGCTACCAGTAGATCTAATGGAATGTTATCTACTCCCGGGGCCTTGTTTCGACTTAAGTCTTTCAGTGCTCTGTCAAATTCTTGACGCAGTGTCATGTTTCCCATTTCATCTTCGTCTACGTTCGCTTCCATTTCCATAATATTGCTCTCAAATACATCGTCCATGTGTAGACCCTCTATATACTCCTTCCACCTTTCTGTTTTCTCTCCTTTGCTTAGGATTGGTCTTCGAAAACCTCAACTCTTAATATTCATACAGATGGTTTTCTTTTCAAAAGGTCTCTTTAATTTTCCTGTAGGCAGTATCTATCTCACCCCTAGTGATATATGCTTCTACATCCTTACATCTGTCCTCTAGCCATCATTGCTTAGCCATTTTGCACTTCCTGTCGATTTCATTTTTGAGACATTTGTATTCCTTTTCGCTTGCTTCAATTACTGTGTTTTTATATTTTCTCTTTTCATTACTTAAATTTAATATCTCTTCTGTTACCCAAGGATTTCTACTAGCCCTCGTCTTTTTACCTATTGATCCCCTGCTGCCTTCACTTTTTCATCTCTCAAAGCCACCCATTCTTCTTCTACTGTATTTACTTCCCTTGTTCTTGTCAACCGTTCCCTAATGCTCTGTCTACAACTCTCTACGACTCTGGTTTTTTCAGTTTATCCAGGTCCCATCTCCTTAAATTCCTACCTTTTGCCTTTTCTTCGGGTTTAATCTACATTTCACAACCAATAAATCGGGTCAGAGTCCACATCTGCCCCTGGAAATGTCTTACAATTTAAAACCTTGTTCCTAAATCTCTTTCTTATCATTATATAACCTATCCGAAACCTTCCAGTCTCTACGCCTCTTCCATCTATACAGCCTTCTTTCATGATTCTTAAAACAAGTATTAGCTATGATTAAGTTATGCTCTGTGCAAAATTCTACCGGGCAGTTTCGTCTTTCATTCCTTACTCCCAGTCCATATACATCTACTACTTTTCTTCTCTTCCTTTTCCTACTATCGAATTCCATGACTATTAAACTTTCATCTCCCTTAGCTATCTGAATAATTTTTTTTAATCGCACCATACATTTCTTCAGTCCCTTCATCATCTCCAGAGCTAGTTGGCATATAAACGTGTACTACTGTGGTAAATGTGGGCTTCGTGTCTACCTTGTTTGCAATAATGCGTTCACTATGCTGTTTGTAGCTCCTATTTCTTTATTCATTATTGAACTTACTCCTGCATTACAGTCGTTCGACTTTGTATTCGTAACCCTGTATTCACCTGAGCAGAATTCTTGTTCCTCCAGCACCGAACTTCACTAATTCCTTCTATTATCTTCATAAGACCGTCTTGATCACATAGTCTTGTTTATACTTTTTGACCGGTTTCAGGTTATCGCCATATTCAAATCGTTAAAATATTCTGATATGAATCATCGTCAAGTTAAAAATGTACGTGACGCATATGTTTAACTTGACGCTGATTTATATCAAAATATTTTAACGATCTTAAGATGGCGATAAGACGAAACCGGTCATAAAGTGGAAAGAAATCTATGTGATCAAGACGGACTTGTGAAAGCAAAAGTGCTCAAAATAAAATGATCGCGGACTCATATACAGACTTTATGTCTTCAATTGATAATTCCTTCTATATCTAACTTTAACCTATCCATTTTTCTTCTTAAATTTTCTAACCTACCTGCCCGATTAAGGGATCTGACATTCTACCCTTCGATCCGTAGAACGCCAGTTTTGTTTCTCCTGATAACCACGTCCTCCTGAGTAGTCCACGCCCAGACATCCGAATGGGGAACTATTTTACCTCTGGAATATTTTATCCAAAAGGACGCCATCATCATTTGGCCATACATTAAAGTTGCATGCCCTCGGGAAAAATTACGGCTGTAATTTCCCTTTGCTTTCAGCCGTTGGCAGTACCAGCACAGCAAGGCCGTTTTGATTAGTGTTACAAGGCCAGATCTGTCAATCATCCAGACGGTTGCCTCTGCAACAGCTGAAAAGGCTGCTGCCCCTCTTCAGGAACCACACGTTTGTCTGGCCTCTCAAGAGATACCCCTCTGTTGTGGTTGCACCTACGGTACGGCTATCTGTATCGCTGAGGCACGCAAGCCTCCCCACCAACAGCAAGGTCCATGGTTCATGGGGTGGGGAGGCATGATATATATAGTTCGGACTTTTCGGTTTGCAGTCCTGAAATCTATTTGTCAGTTACTATTGGCTTATATGTTACTGATGTTTTAAGTATATTTTATTAAATAGAGCAATACCACATATTGTGAAGCAACAAGTGGTCTTCGGTAAACTCAGCCTGCATCTTCCTCCAATCCGTTAAGTTGCTGTATCCTGGGGCGCCACCTGTGATTTCAGCAGCTAACAGTTGCCAAGATTCTTGCCCAATTCATGCAAATAGTTAAGGTATTTAAAATCACAGTGCATAAGATCATTTACATTATAGATAAAATTACGAATAGTACTCGAAGAACACGTCAACTGTTCAATACAATGGTGGCCCGACTGCAAATAGGACGCCGAGTACTCAGGTGCACCCGTCCAGCTCCGTGTCCCACACACCACTCACCGGCACACAGCCCCGGAGCGAACACAAAACCAGCCAAGGATGATACGAGGAGGGACAGCACCGAAGGAACACCCTCACGAGTGGCGGCAGTAGGTTCGAGCGAGCGCTCTCTCAGAAGCCACCATGGATCACACTCCCCCACTCAAACCAAAAGATCCGCCCCGGCGATAAGGAAAGATACATTAATTAACAAGCTTCACCTGGCTAAGATGAAGGAAAGGCACATTAGTTAACAAGCTTCACCTCGCTAATATGAACTCAGAAGGTCTTCCCAGTGGCTAGCTCCTTGAGTAGAAAATTAAGGGGCAACAGAACATTCACAGCAAACACAGGCCCTCGAACTGGGGCACCAACTTGAAACACCAGCACTACTCTGCGCTACCTTAAGAAGTTTCTAACAAAAACCTTATCTCCCACCTTACTCCAAAAGGATCGTCTGCCACAGCTGTAGCACCTTGCCTGGTGGTAGTCAGTCAATTCAATATTCTGCCAATTCTCCTTGAGAAGGGCTGGAGTGATCGAGTTGGGTAAAAGGTCATTAATGTTACACAAGTTGGAGAGGGGAGAATTAAATGGACATGCTAACAAAAGAGGGACAGGAACAGCCTTGGATGCCTCATGATGGTGAGAACTGAACGCGACATTGAGCTATGGGAGGGTGCCATCCCATTTGGTCAGAGACATAGCGTGGCGTATTATTAAGGCCGTCGTCTTAAAATTACGATTCACCCTCTCCACAAGGGACGCCTGAGAATAATAAGGCGTGGTGGTAATAGGCCTAACAGCATTGTGGAAACAGAACTGTCTAAACTTCTTGGAGACGAACGCCAGAGCTTTATCACTAACAAAGGCCTCGGGGGAGAGGTGAGAAAACCACGAAAAGATATTGGTTAGGTGATGGACGGTAATGGAGGTTCTAACCCCTCGACTAGGGAGCAGCGAAGCAAATCGAGAGAACGCATCGACAACAACCAAGATGTAACGACTGCCCCTCTTAGTACAGGGAACGGGTCCTGCGTAATCGATGCAGAGTTGATCCATAGGACGTTACTCTGGCTCGGTTTATCCTTCTTAGAAGACTCACACTTATTAAACTAACGGCGAATATCCGAGTACAACGAAGGTCATGTGAGTAGAGCACACACCTTCGCCAAGGTTTTGTAAAGGCCTAAATGACCACCCACCAAAGAGTTATGGAAATAATAAAAGGTGGAAGGAACTAACTCAACTGGGATCCTGATCGTGCTTGACCTTAATATTGCCAAGACTTACGGTACTTTGCCTAAAGTACCACACACAAAATCACGAGGCTCCCTAGCTTCACCTTCGGCCCCAGATCCTCCTCTTCAAACCTGCAACTAATCGCGTCTGCTAGCTGGTTATCGGAGACTTTAATAAGGCGGACCTTGAATCAGAAGGCTGACTGGAGGACAACCCATCTCACAATCCTACCAGTTTTCCTGGCCCTAGCCAGAAACCAAGTCAACGACAGACTATCAGTTTCTAAATCAAGATAAAAGTTTAACTTTTCAAATGGTTCAAATGGCTCTGAGCACTATGAGACTCAACATCTGAGGTCATCAGTCCCCTAGAACGTAGAATTACATAACCTAAATAACCTAAGGACATCACACACATACATGCCCGAGGCAGGATTCGAAACTCCGACCGTAGCGGTCGAGCGGTTGCAGGCTGAAGCGCCTAGAACCGCTCGGCCCCAGTGGCCGGCTTGAACTTTTCAAGGGAGAATAGAATGACTAAGGGCTCACACTCGTAAACCGAATACCTAGGACAGGTCGGTCTCCTGGAGGTAAAAGCTAAGGGACATCTTTCACCCATTCACCCAGATCCTCCTCGAGGAGGAAATACGGTAATAGGCTTGATTCAAGTCGAGCACGGTGGAGTCACTAGCCCCAGGAAACCACGTAAAACAGTTGTGAAGGTCAGCAAGGGGACTGATTCCAAAGTGATCTCCTTGTTTAAAACCCTGTAATCAACTGCCGGCCTATAGTCCTGTCCCTGACCTTTACGGACAAGGAATACTGGTGAAGCATACAGTGAAGTGGAAGGCCTAATAACCCCATCCTGCAACATAGCATTGATCTTCTGCCTCAAAAATTTTCATTTTAGGCTGCGAAAGACGATAAGGGGCCCGCCGAAGCGGAACATTGTCTATTAGATGAATATTATGTTGAATGAAATTAGTAACACATTGTTTGTCAGCCAAGAGTTCCGGAAACTCCCGCAACAGGTCCAGCAACTGTCTCGCCTGTTCCTGCTGAATATGACCAACCATAAACTCCCAGATTTCACAACTTACAGAATTAGTGAGGCTCGGACCACGACAAGAGCAGAGGGCTATCTTCTCTGGAGCGAATTTAAGGTACAAGGTACCGAGCGTGAAGTTAAGGAGCAGCCCGGTCCACTGAATAAAATCGCAGCCGAGCAATAAGACGACTGCCAAGTCGTTAACTACAAGAAGTCTCATAGGCCATGAGAAGTTACAAACGGATAAACTACCATGTACCTCTCCAACCAGAGGTAACACTTGCACATTGGTCGCACGACGTCTCTGGGAAGACGAGCGCACGGGGGTCAATTACAAAAGAAGCCAAACCCCAGATACCATTTATAATCAAGTAAGGAGACAGAAATGATAGAGTCCAATAACGCTCAAACTGGTTCCTGTCCAAAACGGGAAGGAAAACTCTTTCATTAGCACGAATACGCGTACATCTAAACGGTAGCCTCCTCTGACAAGTTCGATCTCCCACCTCATGGCGTCGTCTCTTAAGCCTGGAGCTTCTCACAACAGGGCACTCACACAAAAGATGGTGATTCGCACTGCAGGGGAAACAACTCTTGTGACCGGTCCAGTCAGATTTGGATCGTGGTTTGTTACCCATGGAAATAAAAGATGTCGACAGTAGACTTCCATTTGACCCGCGCTGCTCGTCAGAAGAGGTCAGTGCCTCAATTGACTCTAGCAGTTCTAGCAATTCCGATCCTCTAGACGCATGCCTTCTAAAATATTGGAGATGCTATCAGATTCGGTAACCCTCATATCGAGTACTGACATGGCAATATGCACTCGTTCAACATAATGCCTCAATGTTTCGGAAGATGTCTGCACCCGTCAATAATAGCTCTGCTCATATTCACTGTGCATACGCGCCGACAATTTTCTGCCTATAATTCGAATACTGAGCTCTCCTATGAAATCCTGATGTCTCAGAGTTTCAGAGACTAAGATACTCGGTGTCCCTTTTGTTAACGGATAAAGCAAGGGAGAGCACCCGTGATCTGGGGGTAGCGTCTTTTATCAGTCATCAAAACGTCCTCGACCCCATGTTCTAAACCCCCCATCCCTTAATTTTTCATTAATAATCAGCAGAAGAAGTCACCCTCATTCTGCCAACGGCCTTGTCAAAGAGGTCGAAAGAGCGGACAGAGGTTCAGGCACTCTCTCGTCCTAGGCGGAAGAATCAGCAATGGTTAACGGCATGAGGATGCAGAATGGAAACCCTCCATGAAAGAAACGTAATGTGTATCGACAGGATATGTGGCCTGTAACTGAAAAATTGTGATTGCGATCTGTCCATCGGCAATAGATTTCGGAACAGTCCCCCATTCGGATCTCAGGAAGGGGACTGCCAAGGGGGAGGCTGCCATGAGAAAAAGACTGAATAATCAACGAAAGGATAACATTCTACGAGTCGGAGAGTGGATGTCAGAAACTTGAACGTGGTAGGGAAACCAGAAAATCTGAAAAGGGAAATACAAAAGCTAAATCTAGGTATAGTAAGGGTCAGTGAAGTGAAATGGAAAGAAGACAAGGATTTCTGTCAGATGAGTATAGGGTAATGTCAACAACAGTAGGATTCGTTATGAAGAGAAAGATAGGGCAAAGAGTGTGTTACTGTGGACAGTTCAGTGATGGGGTTGGTTTTATCAGAATCGACAGCAATCCAACACCGACAACGACAGTTCAGATAGACATGCCGACATCGCAAGCTAAAGATGAAGAGACAGAGAAAGTATACGAGGATATTAAAAGGGTAATACAGTACATAAGGAGAGATGAAAATCTAATAATCATGGAGGACTGGAATTTAGTTGTAGATCAAAGAGTAGAAGAAACGGTTACAGGAGAATAATGGCTTGGGACAAGGAATGAGAGAGGAGAAAGACTAATTGAGTTCTGTAATAAATTTCAGCTTGTAATAGCGAGTACTCTGTTCAAGAATCACAAGAGAAAGAGGTATACTTGAAAAAGGCCGGGAGATACGGGAAGATCTCAGTTAGATTACATCATGGTCAGGTACAGATTGCGAAATCAGACAAGAATCAACACGCAAAGAAGTGGTATACGGAAGTACTAAGGAATGACGAGATACGCTTGAAGTTCTTTAAGGTTATAGACACGGCAATGAGGAATAGCTCAGTAGGCGATACTGTAGAAGAGGAATCTCTAAAAAGGGCCATCACAGAAGTTGGAAAGGAAAACATAGGTACAAAGAAGGTAAATGCGAAGAAACCATGGGTAACAGAAGAAATACTTTAGCTAATCGATGAAAGAAGGACGTTAAAAAATGGTCGGGAAACTCAGAAATAAAGAAATAGAAGTCACTGAGGAATGAAATAAATAGGAAGTGCATAGAAACTAAGACGAAATGGCTTCATGATAAATGTGAAAAAATAGAAAAAGAAATTATCGTTGAAAGGACAGATTCAGCATACATGAAAGTCAAAACAACCTTCCATGATATTAAAAGCATGGGTGGTAACATTAAGAGTGCAACGGGAATTCCACTGTTAAATGCAGAGGAAAGAGCGGATAGGTGGAAAGAATACATTGAAAGCCTCTGTGAGGGGGTATATTTGTCTGATGTGATAGAAGTTAAAACAGGAGTCGTTTTAGAAGAGGTAGGGGATCCAGTATTAGAATCAGATTTTAGGAGAGTTTTAGAAGGGATAGATAACATTCTACCGTAATTCCTCAGATCATTGGTCGAAGTGGCAACAAAACGGCTATTCACGTTGGTGTGTAGAATGTATGAGTCTGGCAGCATACCATCTGACTTGCGGAAAAGCATCATCCACACAATTCCGATGACAGCAAGAGTGACATGTGCGTGAACTACCGCAGAATCAGCTTAACAGCTCATGCATCTAAGTTGCTAACAAGAATAATATACAGAAGAATGGAAACGAAAATTGAGGATGCAGTAGATGACGATCAGATTGGCTTTAGGAAAGGAAAAGGCACGAGAGAGGCAATTCTGACGTTGTGGTTAATAGTGGAAGCAAGACTAAAGAAAAGTCAAGTCACTTTCATAGGATATGTCGACCTGGAAAAAGCGTTCGACAATGTAAAATGGTGCAAGATGTTCGAAATTCTGAAAAAAGTAGGGGTAAGCTATAGGGAGAGACGGGTCACATACAACATGTACAACAGCCAAGAGGGAATAATGAACTGAAATGTCGTGTGACTAGGGCCTCCCGTCGGGTAGACCGCTCACCTGGTGGAAGTCTTTCGATTTGACGCCACTTCGGCGACTTTCGCGTCGATGGGGATGAAATGATGATGATTAGGACAACACAACACTCAGTCCCCGAGCGGAGAAAATCTCCGGCACAGCCGGGCATCGAACCCGGGCCCTTTAGATTGACACTCTGTCGCGCTGACCACTCAGCTACCGGGGGCGGACAGAGGGAATAATAAGAGTGGAGGACCAAGAACGAAGTGCTCGTATTAAAAAGGGTGTAAGACAAGGATGTAGCCTTTCGCACCTAATATTCAATGTGTACATCGAGGAAGCAATGATGAGAATAAACAAAAGGTTCAGGAGCGGAATTAAAATTGAAGGTGAAAGGATATGAATGATACGATTCGCTGATGACATTGCTATCCTGAGTGAAAGCGAAGAATAATTACAGGATCTGCTGAACGGTGTGAACAATCTAACGAGTACAGAATATGGACTGAGAGTAAATCGAAGGAAGACGTAACTGATGAGAAGCAGCAGAAATGAGAACAGCAAGAAACTTAAAATCAGGATTAATGGTCACGAAGTAGATGAATTCTGCTACCTCGGCATCAAAATAACCAATGACGGACGGAGCAAAGACAACATCAAAAGCAGACTAGCATTGGCAAGAAGAGCATTGCTGACCAAGAGAAACGTCTCGAGTACAGCATTATATGGTAGTGAAACATGGACTATGGGAAAACCGGAACGGAAGAGAATCGAAGCATTTGAGATATGGTGCCACAGACGAATAATGAAAATTAGGTGGACTGACGAGGTAAGGAATTAGGATTTTATGCACAAAATCGGAGAGGAAAGGAATATGTGGAAAACACTGACAAAGGAGAAGAGACAATATGATGGGACATCTGTTAAGACGTCAGGGAATGGCTTTCACGGTACTAGAGGGAGCTATAGAGGGCAAAAACTGTGGAGGAAGGCAGAGATTGGAGTACAGCCAGCAAATAATTGAGGACGTAGGTTACAAGTGCTACTCTGAGATGAGGAGGTTGGCGCAGGAGACGAATTCGGCGTGAGACGCATCAAACCAGTCAGTAGACTGATGGGGGAAAAAAAGCAACGAGAGGATCACGTGCTGCAGTATGTGCAGGGTATCAGAATGAGAGTCAAAACGTATAAGCAGCCAGCCACAGCACTTGCTGCACTTGATTACGACTTAAAACTTCCTTCGCCCCCTCGCTCTCTAAGGTCAATGATCCACCTTAACTTGCAGATCCCTTACCCGGTTAAGTAACTGGTCAACACCTTGCTTCTCCGAATCCTTAACTTCAGTGTGATTGATATCCATCGAGCGATTCTGGTAATGTGCGAGGTGAGCCTGGATCGTGCAAGACTGCTTAAATGTGGGTTGGCTACTCTCCAGGAAAGACACATTATGTTGCACGTCATCTAACGTGGCTGCAATAAAAGGAAGAGAGGCACCTACCTGCTCAACGGTGTCCGAAGCAAGGCAGAGCGGACAGTCCACTGCGGCGAGCAATCTGGCTGCCAGTTCTGGGACGCTGCTTTCTATAGGCAGGTCACCAAACTTTAATTCATATTGTAGATGCTCCCTCTTAAGATGCGAAATTCCGGGGAAGCCCATGGAATCCATGATAGGTAGTGACTCCATGAAAACAACCAAAAGTGTTAATATAATAATTCAAGGAATGACAAAAGTGTTAGTACAGTAACAAAAAGGAACGACAAATGACGTCAAAGGGTAGACAACTCTAACCTCCATCCCTTCCCTGCCAAACGGAACGCAACCACGCTCTGCGGCTACGAATTGAGACCCAGGTCAAGGATCGGGATTAATTTAAGGAAAACGCGTGGAAGAGTGGACCAGCTTGATGCATGATTTATTATTTCCAAAAAAATATTTTATTTAATAACAATTCTGTCATAATCTAACAGTTACCAAGATTCTTTACAAATACATACAAATAGTTAAGGACGTTTGAATTATACATAAAATCACAAATAGCACTCGAATAACATGTCATCTGCCCAATACAATGGTAACCCGATTACAAACAGTTAACTGATTAAATAATCAGCTGCGGCACTCCGTCCGTGCGACTAGCATCAAAATTGTAGACTAATCCCACAGCACGACTTGAATATTTCAACAATCGCTAAATAAAAGACATTAAAATGAATGCGTCTTCACTGGCTATTCTGCTCTCATGTAGACAAGATGTGACCAAGCTGACCAAATGCTATCCACGAGTATAAAACCGAAACAAACAGCACTACCTTACTGACTGAGGACAAGCCTGTTACACAAAAATGAAGTTGACTACTTAAATAAACTGCTGGGCGCTAAAACACTATTAAAATGATAATGACAATTTACTACCGCCTCCCCCCCTCCCCACCCCCCACCTCCCCGCACACACTTTTTTTTAGAAATTAAGAAACTGAATGAGTCATGGCGCCATTGCGTTAGTAAGCTGTTCTGTATGGCATTACAATTATATCAATAAAATGAAATGAATACCCTTAGCTGCATCCAGGCGTTGATATACGTCAAGCCGCGATTAATGAGTGCAATGGGCAGGGGCACTTCGAATATAGTATGGGACAATAAGTTGGAAATGTGGGTCTCACGGGAGGCGTGCAAGAGATAAATCCCTGTAGTCGCATTATGTTCTGTGTCCTCGGTGGCTCAGATGGCTGCCGGTAGGGTAACCCAGCGTGTTCGGTCAGAGAGCTGGTTGGCCTCTGTAATAAAAGAAAACTGAGTGGGAGGATCAACAAAACGAACTTACCGAAAAAAATGGATAGAGCGTCTACCATGTAAGCAGGAGATCGCGGGTTCTAGTCCTGGTCGGGGCACACATTTTCAATTGTTCCCGTTGACGTATATCAACGCCTGGATACAGCTAAGGGTAATCAATTCATTGTATTGATTTAATTATAATTTCATTCTAACGAGTTGCACGGTCACGGATGGTGTCTGTTCTCTCGGCAGTCCGAGAGAACAGGTACCATCTTTATATATATATATATATATATATATATATATATATATACTGTGAGTCACCTAACATTACCGCTGGATATAATTCGTAAACCACATCAAATACTGACGAATCGATTCCACAGACCGAACGTGAGGAGAGGGGCTAGTGTAATTGGTTAATACAAACCATAAAAAAATGCACGGAAGTATGTTTTTAACACAAACCTACGTTTTTTTAAATGAAACCCCGTTAGTTTTGTTAGCACATCTGAACATATAAACAAATACGTAATCAGTGCCGTTTGTTGCATTGTAAAATGTTAATTACATCCGGAGATATTGCAACCTAAATTTGACGCTTGAGTACCACTCCTCCGCTGTTCGATCGTGTGTATCGGAGAGCACCGAATTACGTAGGTATCCAAAGGGAACGGTGATGGACCTTAGGTACAGAAGAGACTGGAACAGCACATTACGTCCACATGCTAACACCTTTTTATTGGTCTTTTTCACTGACGCACATGTACATTACCGTGAGGGGAGAGGTACACGTACACACGTGGTTTCCGTTTTCAATTACGGAGTGGAATAGAGTGTGTCCCGACATGTCAGGCCAATTGATGTTCAATGTGGTGGCCATCATTTGCTGCACACAATTGCAATCTCTGGCGTAACGAATGTCGCACTCGCCGCAGTACATCTGGTGTAATGTCACCGTAGGCTGTCACAATAGGTTGTTTCATATCCTCTGGGGTTGTAGGCACATCACGGTACACATTCTCCTTTAACGTACCCCACAGAAAGAAGTTTAGAGGTGTAAGATCAGGAGAACGGGCTGGGCAATTTATGCGTCCTCCACGTCCTACGAAACGCCCGTCGAACGTCCTGTCAAGGGTCAGCCTAGTGTTAATTGCGGAATGTGCAGGTGCACCATCATGCTGATACCACATACGTCGACGCGTTTCCGTGGGACATTTTCGAGCAACGTTGGCAGATCATTCTGTACAGACGCGATGTATGTTGCAGCTGTTTGGGCCCCTGCAATGAAGTAAGGACCAATGAGGTGGGCGCCAATGATTCCGCACCATACATTTACAGTCTACGGTCGCTGTCGCTCTACCTGTCTGAGCCAGCGAGAATTGTCCACGGACCAGTAATGCATGTTCCGTAGATTCACTGCCCCGTGGTTTGTGAAACCCGCTTCATCGGTAAACAGGTAGAACTGCAACGCATTCTCTGTTAATGCCGATTGACAGAATTGCACTCGATGATTAAAGTCATCACCATGTAATTGCTGATGTAGCGACACATGAAACGGGTGAAAGCGGTGACGATGCAGTATGCGCATGACACTACTTTGACTCAGTCCACCGGCTCTCGCAGAGTCCCGTGTACTCATGTGTGGGTTCATGGCAACAGCAGCTAACACACGAACTGCTCCCGCTTCTCCTGTGACGGGCCTGTTACGGACCCGTTTGCGTGCTACGACCATACCTGTTGCATACAGTTGGCGGTAGATGTTTCGCAATGTGCGGCACGTTGGATGCTCTCTGTCCGGGTACCGTTCTGCATACACCCTGCAGGCTTCAGCTGCATTTCGTCGACACTCGCCATAGATGAGTATCATCTCCGCCTTTTCAGAGTTCGAATACACCATGGTCACAGTTCCTACAACACTACACTATCACAGACGTCTGGTAACACGGTGTACTACAGTTGGTCTGCGTGCGGAGACGAATGCAGAATAACAATAGCAGCAAGCGCTACATGCGGACACCGCGACAGCTAGACCAAACCACAACAGTGCATTACAGCCACACTCTTAAAAACGGTCATCATCGTAAACATGTCCCTGCAGATGCTGCTCGCCGACCGTGGCCCGTGTTTGTTACAACACGCAACTGAACGTCGGAGGTTTCAAGCGTCAACTTTAGGTTACAATATCTCCGGATGTAATTAACATTTTACAATGCAACAAACAGCACTGATTACGTATTTGTTTATATGTTCAGATGTGCTAACAAAACTAACGTGGTTCCATTTTAAAAAAAACGTAGGTTTGTGTTAAAAAACATACTTCCGTGCATTTTTGTATGGTTTGTATTAAACAATTACACTAGCCTCTCTCCTCACGTTCGATCTGTGGAATCGGTTCGTCAGTATTTAATGTGGTTTACGAAATATATCCAGCGGTAACGTTAGGTAATTCACCCTATATGTGGCCCCATTGCCAATATCTATGAGGGAGAGTTGTGTCCTTAGAAGGTCTTTGCTTACCGGTATAGACAGGGTGTTTCACTAAATGTGTTTGCGTCCGTAAGTTACGGAGTAATAGATGACGGAAATGTTTATTGCGGTAGATCACCATAAGAAAGGTTACACTGTCTGCGGAGCTATGAACATCGTTTATTGTGTTATTATCCAAAGAGTTACAGCAACAAGAAACGATTTTTTAAATGGGACAATAGTTGCTTCTATCAAGCACTGGAATCAGTAACACCAGCTGTCTATACATCAATTTGAAGTACATTCCTATCACTTTTAGTTTGGGAGCTACAACGCTTCAAAGTTTCAGGGCAGATACCACACGCTGTACATTGTACATGGCTGTGTGGTGGGTGCTGGATGTTCTGGCGGTGGAAAGTTCATTTAAATGAGATGTTCAAATGTGTGTCCATGTTCCAGAATGCACAATGCTATGTGCCTTCTAAAGGATCTGAGGACGAGATGTAATATCACCGGTGTCACGGAGCAACATGCGTCCTCGACGCGCCGCTTTAGATCGTCTGAGTATGTGGGCTCAGTGCCATAAACTCGATCCTTTAGATATCCCCACAAAAAGAAATCTAATGGTGTTAAATCGGGCGATCTTGCGGGCCATGAATGAGGACCATGGCGCCCCAACCACCTTCCTGCCAACCTGTTGTTTAGTTCTTCCACAACAGCATGCGCAGAATGGACTTCGTGACCATCGTGTTGCATCCACATATGGACTCTCGTGTGTAGACACACATGTTCAAGGAGACCCAAACTGTCGATTATAAACGTGCGATGTAACTCAGCTGACAGTGTACCTGGGAAGCAGTGTGGACCGATGATTTCATCCCCAAGGATTCCACACCATACATTAATAGACCACCTTCGTTGACGGTCGACAGGTCGTACCCACAAAGAATTGTCTGCGTCCAATAGCGCACGTTATGGCGATTCACTGCACCATAATTTTTGAACGTGAACTCATCAGAGAACGTAACATCTTGTAAAAGTACGCATGGACCATTCACAGAATGTAACTCTCGCACGGAAATCGTTCCCATGCAGCTCCTGGGTCAGTGACAGGTGGTACGGGTGAAACCTGTGGCCGTGTACTATACGCCACACAGATGTGAGACTGACACCAGCGACTGCAGCAACGGCCCGTAACCTGACATGTGGATCGTGGTGTACTGCAGCTAATACAAACACCTCCGTCTCCTCACTTCTTGCAGTTCTTCGTCTGTTACTGTGGTGCATTACCAAGCTGCCTGTTTACCGAAGTCGTTGTTCGGCACATAAAAACGTAATGGCTGCCGGAGCTCTTCGCCTAGGACATCTCACGACGTACGCCATGGCTACTTCAGAGGCATCGTGTCGGCACTCTCCGAGCATCAGCAACATGTCAGCATACTCGTTGTTCGTGTATGCCATCTTCATCCGATGTCACTAACTGTGGTATATTGAGTCCCTGATTCCAGTGCATGATAGAAACAACTATTGTTCCATTTAAAAAATTGTAGCTCTTTGGATAATAACACAATAAACGATGTTCATAGCTCCGCAGACAGTGTAACGTTTCTTATGGTGACCTACCGCAATAAATTTTCCGTCGCCTATTACTTGGTAACTTACAGAGGCAAACACATTTAGTGAAACACTCTGCCACGCGGGATTAGCCGAGCGGTCTTAGGCACTGCAGTCATGGACTGTGCGAATGGACCCGGCGGAGGTTCGAGTCCTCCCTCGGGCATGGGTGTGTGTGTTTGTCCTTAGTATAATTTAGGTTAAGTAGTGTGTAAGATTCGGGACTGATGACCTTAGCAATTAAGTCCCATAAGATTTCACACACATTTTTGCAACACCCTTGAAAGGTCTCTGTTGGATTCCTTTCATGTTAATTTTTTAAAACTGTTGTCATTTACGGCATACATTCCACTTCTAAATTTTCTTTGGTGTTTCTGACTATCTGGGAGGAGACTGAGCAGTGGAACGTGTTACTTTTACACATAATCAAGAACGATCTGTCACACTACTACACTTTAAAACACAGTTTATATGTAATTCATGTCAGACAGTCTCATACGGAACCTACATCCGCTTTCTTTTATATACTGTATATGATAAGATACTGTCATCCCCCTTCCCTTCTGTGTGAAACGATGAATGAGCAAATGTATTTCTAGTTGCATGTTTGATGGTAGCAGACAAGCCTGTCTGCTAGAGAACAGTAGGACCAACGTCGGAACAGGTAGCTACGCTTTCTAAAAGCAAAGAGGTTTCTATTCTTAGTATGGTCCTGTCCATCCCTTATCTTGTTGGTATAAGAAGCTGCCTCTCTGGTCACTACCGTTCTGTATCTGGTAGCACCCTTGGTAGAGGCCCACAGCAGTCTGTTCCGCGGCGAACGTCTGAAGTGGTAAGATCTCCGACTCAGCGCGCCTCTGCTAAGTCCGTAGGACAATGGATTTCTAAAGTTCAGCCTAACTGAAAATTTAATCACCTTTATTTCAGGTTTAGATCTGAAATATTTAATGTTATCTTAAATTGCAACGCAGTGTAATTCGAGTGTGAAGTTCAGAATATCCTCCAGTAGTTGCTCTGTCACAAGTTTGTGAGTAAAGTGGAACCACGTGTGGATGATCCGTAACTCTAACTAAGGTCATCAATCTTAAATGCGAATGTGCTTGAGACTATAACATCTCGTCTTGACAATATTTTTCAATATAGCTACTTTTCTTTATGTTCAACCCAAGTGGGGTGTACTTTGTGAGACCAGTACCACGTACTTATACAATTGTTTGACCCATCAGGTTAATAGTAAGACGATAGTAACCAGTTCGAGGTTTTTCTTTTGTAAATTGCGTTTCGATGTAATTTATTTTAATTATCAAAATTATCGTGGAGTTACACTCTTTGTGTAAACCAAGTTGACCACGTTAAGCATGTGGTGTAAGCATCAAAGTAGCCCTCAGCTCTTCTTTTCGGGAAGATTTAACAGAGAGTTAGTATCAATTTAGTATACCAGTGTGTGGTAATTTCGTGACAGACAGGATTGCGCTACGAACGTAGCTTCTTTGGGTGAAAATTGAATCGGTTGGTTGTCGTTAATTTCCTCTTGCAGATGTTGCAACGTTCTTCGTGTGTTATTTTATGAATGCAGTGTTGTATGCAATCTCCCAATCTTCGCTCCATATTTGATGTGTTCCATAAGATTACAAACTCACATTTTCGTAACCCTAAATAAGGCACCGGTCTAGTTATGAATCAAGTTTAATATGCTGATGTTTTAACGGTACAATGATCGATATTAAAATAAATGTCTAAATATAAACTGATTTATTTCTTTTTATTTAAATTATATATATATATATATATATATATATATATATATATATATATATATCACTGGTTGTCGTAAGATGACTATTAAAAGATTATAATTAATGTTAGTCTGGTTGACAATTTGGTAAACTGGACTGGATACCTGGTGAAACAGTTGCTCAGTAATGCAAGGATAACTTCCCCAGATAGCTCACAGCTTTTAACCCAATTTCTTTTATCTTGAATACAGCACCACTTTGAGAACAAATTAATGCATAAACATTACACATGGCGACCCTGTTCTGTGACTCCGCTAGACTCTGGAATCTCTGAAACGTTAGATTGCGAGCGTTGTATAATCTTAATTTTTTTCCCCTGCAGCGCTCAAACAACTTCTACGTTGTTTCTGAGCACACTTTCAAAAGATTCACGGCGTTGTTGAGCGGTGTTGTGTTGTTTCTCTTGGTGTTTTGTTTTCTATATTTGTGTGTTTTATATGTGTGTTTTTGTTCTCGCTTGTAAATTGCACTGACTTCGATCAAAGATCTAAATTTGTTTCGCGTGTGAAAAAGTGCGTACTAGGATGGGTACCTGTCGTGTAACTGTCGTAATTTTTGGAGGATACATTTATTGTGATTGGTGTGTTGCATACCGGATATAAATTGAACTAACGCAGACACGTAACCAAGCTAAAAGTAGACGGCCCAACAACTTAAGCAACATGGACCAAGCGGATAATTTGATTTCGAATATTAATGCGTCGGACGGTTCCGAAAATGCAATGGGGAATACTTCAGAGGAAATGCAAAAGAGGACGAACGGGCTCACATCAGAGCCAGAAATTAATTTGCCTCCAACTAACCAAATTGATTTGGCAGAACTCATGAAAGCCTTATTGCAACAAAACAAAGAAAAGGCAGAGAAATCTGAAAAATCGATCCGTGAGCTAGGGGAACAAATGACGCAGAAATCTGAAAAATCGATCCGCGAGCTAGGTGAACAAATAGACGAAAAACTAATCCAGCAGACAAATAAAGTCGACAAGTCGATTCAGAGAGTGTCCGATGATATCTCACAAAGAATTCACAAAGAATAAACAATCTGGCAAGTGAAATAAAAACTGATATTTGAACAAATCGATGATCGTCTGCAAGTCTTAGAACAGGGCAAGCGGAGTTGCGATGCGAAATCGAAAGAGAGCGAGGATCAGCTACTTACGAATTTCCAAGCGCTGAGGGAAGAATGCCAAAGGGTACACGAGCAGGTACTCTCCAGGGTCCAGGAGGCGCAAACGCATTGTCCCGCGTCCGTTGGCAACACAGTAGCGGACAACAGTCAAGCGATTCACACGCTCGAACAGCAAGTAGATACCTGGTGAAACAGTTTCTCAGTAATGCAAGGATAACTTCCCCAGATAGCTCACAGCTTTTAACCCGCTTTTATTATCTTGAATACAGCACCGCTTTCAGAACAAATTAATGCATCATCGTTACACTCTGTATGTATGGGTCGCTGGCCCGAGAGGGAAGCACGAAGTTTGGGGATTGGCGGTAGCGTCGCGGCAAGAGGTGGCAACGAGGTCTGAGCGGCCGAAACCATGAGCTGCGCAAGGAGGGCCTGCGCAGAGCGAAGATAACAGAGTACTTTACGGGGGTCATTGTCGACTACAAGCAGCAGACCGACATCCCGTCTGTTGGTTCAACATTCGTGTCGGACGACCGCTCCTGGCCTGGCTGCCCTCTTCTACCTGGCTTTCATCAGTACCACTCGGCAACCGCTCCTTCGCACCGTGGATCCATGAAACTGCTTGCTGATAAAGGGGATTGACATTCTGTAATCCTCGTGTTGGTTTGTTTCATTGTCTATGTCCCCCCCTTATTATATTCTGGTTTGTATCCGACTCTCAGAATTTTACCCGGTCGGCTCTTTAGTCATAACTATAGGCAGTAGTATTGTACTAAGTCACTAGCTGTCGTTTGAAAATTTGTCCCGCTATTATATTGCCCTCCCTTTCTGGTTGTACCCTATGATTAATGTTATAATTAAACAACTCCTGGTCGTAAATACAGCCGGAAAAATTGCACTAAGGCACAGGTTGCCATTAGCCTAAAGAGGAACCTTGTGGTTAGATTTAGCTGTTAACCGGTTCAATTCTTTGATTGTAATTGCATTTCTCAGACATTAATTATAATTTGAATAACCTGTTGTACTAAGCTGTTCGTTTCCGTGTTTGAATGACCGGGTCATAATTGGTGTATCTTGTGGTTCCGCCGAGTGAGTTCTCTTGTAATAAGTGTTCACAAGTAATGTTTTAAGACGCTGCTTCAGAGCAGTCTTAATAACTGACAATCGGTTGAACTTTGAAAATATTAACAGCCAACTGTCACCAGGGCTTTAGTCAAAGCCGGCGCTTGTGGCCGAGAGGTTCTAGGCGCTTCAGTCTGGAACCGCGCTGCTGCTACGGTCGCAGGTTCGAAACCTGCCTCGGGCATGGATGTGTGCTGTCCTTAGGTTAGTTAGGTTTAAGTAATTCTACGTCTAGGGGACTGATGACCTAAGATGTTAAGTCTCAAAGTGCTAAGAGCCATTTGAACCATTCTGAGCTTCAGTCAAAATAAAATTGTCAGAATGGACGGGTTGGGACCCAGTCGCATCTTGGTTGCCGATTGCAATTAAGAGGTTGGTTGCGTTGAAGTAAGCCTTATCATTGTCATATTATTTGCTAAACTGTTTAACCTTTAAGCACAGGTGCACATTTTAGCCCCGAACCTTTCGACACACAGCTTTCAAATTAAAAGTTAAGTCACCTGTTTTGAGTAGTTGAATCACTCCCCTCATCAATGGTGCTTATACAGTTTCATGTGTTCCAGAAGGGCATTTAATAAGATAGACTGTGTCCAGCGCGGTAGTAAACACTGTTGTTTCACCCGATAACGGGCGAGCTGGAGGTCCGGCCATGTTCATTGTCATATTGTTTGCTGTTTCGCAATACAGAACTTCAGACTTCTTTTGCAAAGATTAAAAGCTTATTCAACTTCAGGTTTAAGGTCAATAGAATTTTTGCAAATTTGTTCATTTTGTTAAAGAAAATTTTATGTTTCAATGCTTTGATTATCTGTAAAACACAGTTTATATATTGTTAAACAAACAGGTTGTGTGAAAAGAGAGTTATGTTGGTGGGTCCTCCCTTCCATGTTTTCCTTAATTCCAGTAAGTACCACGTGCCACTCAGTGCTCAGTTTGCCCGAAGACTTTCGTTACACGCCCACAAGGACATTACAATAACAGAAACACTGAGTAAATTACTTTCTAATTCGGTGACGCGACTGCTGCGGTGCGATACCAGAAGAATGACATAAAAAACTGCTCAAGTTGAGGCTGGAACGGGAGACCCGCAGAAGTGCGTATGACGCGCCAACACCCAGGCCTCGTGCGATGACGGGAAACTCGCCGGAATACAAGGAAAGCGCGTCCCTGCTCCGGACCAGCAGAACAACATCGTGGCAATCGCCGCTAATACCAAGCTGCCAACATACACCAAACAACAAACAAGTTTGTTAGAAATTATACTGCAGTGCTTGAAAAACCAGTTAAGGTTTATTTTCAAGGAAGCCAACTATTAAAATTTAGTATAGGAGCGGCTACTGATACAAGGCTGCCAACATATACCAAACAACAAACAGCACACACGTTTGACAGAAATTATCATACAGCAATGGAAATTTAAAGATTATTTTCAAGGAAACCAACTATTAAAACTTCAGTATAGGAGCGCCCCGCTCATTAAGATTGCAAGTTAACCTTCATAGAAATAAAAATAAACAATATACAAAGTCATTTAAAAATAATTAAATAATAATGCAACCAAGTTTAAATAAGTAAATGCATACCTTTACAGGGGCCTCTTAGGGATTAATAGACACTGTAATTAAAATTTAATATAGGAGCGGCTACTGATACAAGGCTGCCAACATGTACCAAACAACAAACAGCACACACGTTTGACAGAAATTAACATACAGCAATGGAAATTTAAAGATTATTTTCAAGGAAACCAACTATTAAAACTTCAGTATAGGAGCGCCCCGCTTATTAAGATTGCAAGTTAACCTTCATAGAAATAAAAATAAACAATATACAAAGTCATTTAAAAATAATTAAATAACAATGCAACCAAATTTAAATAAGTAAATGCATACCTTTACAGGGGTCTCTTAGGGATTAATAGACACTGTAATTAAAATTTAATATAGGAGCGGCTACTGATACAAGGCTGCCAACATATACCAAACAACAAACAGCCCACACGTTTGACAGAAATTAACATACAGCAATGGAAATTTAAAGATTATTTTCAAGGAAACCAACTATTAAAACTTCAGTATAGGAGCGCCCCGCTCATTAAGATTGCAAGTTAACCTTCATAGATATAAAAATAAACAATATACAAAGTTATTTAAAAATAATTAAATAATAATACAACCAAATTTAAATAAGTAAATGCATACCTTTAGAGGGGCCTCTTAGGGATTAATAGACACTGTAATTTGAATACGCAATACACCAATAATCCGAAGGGCTCCTCAACACCGAGTAAGAGAGTGTGCAAATACAAACACGCACACACACACATGACCCACACGTGCGTACCAAGGCTGACAGCACACTACTTTAGTTACAGGCCAGATCCAACAACTCGCCCCAGGAAGGGTTGTTGTATCAAATACTCAATGATACAAACAACGATTTCAAGTACCAGATTAAAAATTGTAAAATACTAGCTTGGTGCTTACAGAAACCTCCAGCTTGACATACACCTCACCAAAAGGGGACTCTGAAAGGCTTAAGGGAACCGGATTCCTGTCCAGCTCACACCGGGGCAGAAATAAGTCTTCAAGCACAGTACTTACACTCCTGGAAATTGAAATAAGAACACCATGAATTCATTGTCCCAGGAAGGGGAAACTTCATTGACACATTCCTGGGGTCAGATACATCACATGATCACACTGACAGAACCACAGGCACATAGACACAGGCAACAGAGCATGCACAATGTCGGCACTAGTACAGTGTATATCCACCTTTCGCAGCAATGCAGGCTGCTATTCTCCCATGGAGACGATCGTAGAGATGCTGGATGTAGTCCTGTGGAACGGCTTGCCACGCCATTTCCACCTGGCGCCTCAGTTGGACCAGCGTTCGTGCTGGACGTGCAGACCACGTGAGACGACGCTTCATCCAGTCCCAAACATGCTCAATGGGGGACAGATCCGGAGATCTTGCTGGCCAGGGTAGTTGACTTACACCTTCTAGAGCACGTTGGGTGGCACGGGATACATGCGGACGTGCATTGTCCTGTTGGAACAGCAAGTTCCCTTGCCGGTCTAGGAATGGTAGAACGATGGGTTCGATGACGGTTTGGATGTACCGTGCACTATTCAGTGTCCCCTCGACGATCACCAGTGGTGTACGGCCAGTGTAGGAGATCGCTCCCCACACCATGATGCCGGGTGGTGGCCCTGTGTGCCTCGGTCGTATGCAGTCCTGATTGTGGCGCTCACCTGCACGGCGCCAAACACGCATACGACCATCATTGGCACAAAGGCAGAAGCGACTCTCATCGCTGAAGACAACACGTCTCCATTCGTCCCTCCATTCACGCCTGTCGCGACACCACTGGAGGCGGGCTGCACGATGTTGGGGCGTGAGCGGAAGACGGCCTAACGGTGTGCGGGACCGTAGCCCAGCTTCATGGAGACGGTTGCGAATGGTCCTCGCCGATACCCCAGGAGCAACAGTGTCCCTAATTTGCTGGGAAGTGGCGGTGCGGTCCCCTACGGCACTGCGTAGGATCCTACGGTCTTGGCGTGCATCCGTGCGTCGCTGCGGTCCGGTCCCAGGTCGACGGGCACGTGCACCTTCCGCCGACCACTGGCGACAACATCGATGTACTGTGGAGACCTCACGCCCCACGTGTTGAGCAATTCGGCGGTACGTCCACTCGGCCTCCCGCATGCCCACTATACGCCCTCGCTCAAAGTCCGTCAACTGCACATACGGTTCACGTCCACGCTGTCGCGGCATGCTACCAGTGTTAAAGACTGCGATGGAGCTCCGTATGCCACGGCAAACTGGCTGACACTGACGGCGGCGGTGCACAAATGCTGCGCAGCTAGCGCCATTCGACGGCCAACACCGCGGTTCCTGGTGTGTCCGCTGTGCCGTGCGTGTGATCATTGCTTGTACAGCCCTCTCGTAGTGTCCGGAGCAAGTATGGTGGGTCTGACACACCGGTGTCAATGTGTTCTTTTTTTCATTTCCAGGAGTGTACTAAACAGTCTTCGTACATAATTTCAAATAAATTCCAAAGAAGCCTGTAGCTAAAGCACTGAAGGCAAGCGCCGGATAATACTGCCCTCCTGCTCGCAGCTGCTAACAAGTTGTGCGATACATCTCGGCACATTTAGCACACCACAGTTGACTGATGCATTTCGTAACCAGGTTGCAAGCGACGAGAGGCGCTCCTTGCCCGCTAAACTCGCCGGTACCAATGGTCAACACTGCAGGAAAAAGCGGGCCCCCATAGCCACAGGGGGAACACATAACCAAGCAGAGAAGATAACACGAGGGCCAGAACCGCTGGAACACGCTCACAAGTGGCGCGAGTAGGATCGCTCGCTCACCCTCACAGAAGCCGCCACGCCTCACCATGCTAACACTTTTGGTTTGAGCAATGCTTTTTTACGATGAAACGTGGAAATGTATCTGAAAAAAATTATATATGTCATTTTGTAGAAGACAAGTTTATAAAAATTTTGTACTAATATCTTGGTTTAAATTATTCAAAGCACCTTTTCATTCCCAACGTCCACAACCCTACCCTTCAAACAGCATGGCCGTCATCACTAAGTGGAGAGAGGGAGAGAGAGAGAGTCTTTTTTTTCTGGACATCTCTATCATTTCCGATTCGCGTAAGATCTGAGTAACATTTTGTGGAAGATGAGTTAGTAAAAATTTTGTACTAATATCCTGGTTTAAATTATTCACGGCACCTCACGATTCCCAACGCCTCCACTCACCCTTCAAAGAGCATGGCCGGCATCACTATGTGGCGAGGGAGAGAGAGAGAGAGTCTTTTTTTCTGGATATCTGTATTATTTCCGATTCGCGTAAGACCTGAGTAACAAAACCGTGTCAGAGTGAACACTGTCAGCGGCGTGGGTGTCAGCGGGGACAGGTAGCCCGCGGCAGACTCAGCTCTCCGGCGGCTGTCAGTGCGGCGCTGCGGCGCGGCCCCGGCCCGACCGGCGCCGGCCGTTAATTACGTGTGGCCGGGCAGGCCACGTGTCGCTGTCAGGGGCACGCGTCGCCGTCGCCGTCGCCGTCGCCGTCGCCGTCGCCGACGTGTGAGGGAGCGCCGCGCAGCCCGCGCGCGACCTTTGCACGCGACCCCGCCGATCACACGCCGCGACCCACGCTCAAGGAAGCGTCACTTCCAGGACCGACGAAGTCAGCTCTGTCAGCCAAGCATCAGCCTCGTCCGGATGTATACACTCAGAAATATTGAAAACAGCGCATTCAGAAGGAACTAAGGCACAAACAGAAATTTTGAAAGTGGCTACAATGGGATCTGATATGCAAGTTGGCTGCCAGTGTGCATGCGCTCAGGCCCTGCAGTGGCGGTGCAATCGGACATGGGGCCCTTTTTAAACGGTGCATAGTGGACGAGTCATACATGTGACGATAACATCCAGACTCGAGGAGGGCTTCAGTAGAAGCAAAATGACAAGTAGACGTTGTAATCTACCTTTGCCTTCATTGCTGTCGCCACTGTCTACGACGGTCAAGTGTTTTCATAAGATTCGAGAGGAATAAGATTTACAATAAACTTTTTACTTATCTTTCATCGCACGTTTGGCTCCAGTTCTTCATGTCTAGGAGTGTGATTCTCGAAGCTGAAATTCTCGCATTTTAGGTTCTCGTGGTTCAATTGACCTAAATAATTTTCAAGAATGTCTTTGCAGAACTTTTGTTTTTACGATGATTTATTCAGTCACATTTTACTGCATCACACTGTCTTTTGAATTTTCACATTAACAAAGCCGAAATGACGTTCGTACAAACAACAAAAATACGTCCGAACACATCAGAGGCATGCTTACTACTACTTCCCTCTACGGTAATAACAATATTCCAAAGGGTTTACAATTTTTCTTGACAAATGAATTTCTATTACTTTAGATTATTATTTTATAAGTGAATCCAGGAATAAACATCGTAAACAGTACTAGATTCCTTAATTATTAATTAGAGAAATTTTAAACGTCCAAATATTTTGTAATTTCCAATATTTCTGAAAAAAAAAAAAAAAGTAATTTTAACTGTACAATCAGAGCTAGCACACATCGACTGTAACAATGAAAACTAAGAAATTCCTTTTGATAGATTTTAGTTTGAAATATAAGATATTGTGTATAAAATTATGCAAGGTGCCGGGGTGGAGAAGAGTTTGTACCTCTTTAATTCAGACGAATTTTGCATGAGAACGAGACATGCACTCGACCCCCTCCTTACATACCACCTAATTGATTATGTGCGCAACGGTAACGGAAGCAAATGATGGTGGACCCTGCTAGTTGGTAAAAGCGACTGTTGCTTCCAATTTCGAGCAGGGCTTTAAGACATCAACTAGCCTCAGTTTGACAAATCACGCCTCTGCTATTCAGCTGAGGGCACTGAACTTGCTGTTTGACCGGCTACGAAAACAACCTGCCTAGACCATCCGGTGCCAGACAGTCGCACCCCACAGGGCACAGTCCACAAGTATTCTCAGAATCATGAGGACAATGCAGTCAGTCGGTGCCAGGAATCTTCGTTCCGGACGCGCCAGAGGGGTAAACACATAAACTGCGGCGACACGATATTTTTCACATTTGAAAGGGGCCTAATCATCGACATGAAAACCACAAGCTCGTCGACACGTCGTGTGGGTCGCCGTGTTGATCGTTCAGACTGGTTCGTCAGACGATGTTGGGAGCAGTGGACATGAGATGAAACCCCCTTGCGACTTGCCATATCTGGAGTGACCGGGAAAACGAGGCGAGAAGATCGAAAGATCGTGCGGCAAGCGATCAGGGATCCTACAGTGACACGCTTCACCACAAGCATATGTACAGGTGCCAGTTGTCCCACAAACCATTTCCAGATGCCTTGCGGATGCGAATTTGCAATCCAGGCACCCTTGTCGTGTATTGCCGTTGACACCGAGACATCGACGACTCTGCCCAGTGCAGTGGCAAGCCATAATGACGTGGACTGCAACAGAGTGGCAAAACGATTCGCTCTGGGGACGGATGATAAACGCCACACCACTGTGTAGGCAGCCTGGCGAACGTTACAGTTCCAACCACGCTATCGCACGCTAAACCGTACGCGCAGTTTCCAGAACTGTTTGGGGGGCCACACCCTACGATAGCTGGTCCCCTCGAAGCTTAACAGGCCAGGGTTATATTGATGAAATTCTTCGACCCCACGTGGGACCTTTCCTACATGGCACGCCATAAGCACTTTTCTAGAAAGATAAATCTCGTCCGCCTACAGCTCGAAGTGCTTATGACTTTCTACATCACGTACCGACTCTTCCATGCCGGCCTATTCCCCCGACCTGCCCCCTAGAGAGCATGTGTGTGACCAGCCAGGACGCCAGATGCCGCAGTGTCACTCTGTGCATGATTTGGAGGTGGCTGTTCAAGATTTGTGGGCCAGTCTGCCTAAGGACAACATTATGCGTCTAATCAACTCGATGTCGTACCGTCTTGCGACTTGTATTGCAGCAAAAGGTGGTCTAACCCGTTATTGATGTTGCACTGCATTTGTCTATTCTTACTCACTGTATCTGCCTGCTTGTCTTGATTTTTGGATCAAGTGAATCTCTCGTCTGTATCATTGTGTCTAATAAGTTTCATTTAGATCCGATGCTCCTTCCTTGGTGTGCTATTTTCAATGTTCGTGAACGTATATTGATGAGTTCCTTACTCGTGCTAGTCTAGGTGCTATCGTGTAAGTCAGAGGCCGAATGGACCGATCCTGAGGAGAATGGACCGATCCTGCTATACGAAAGGTGGTCTGGGTCGACTACGCTGCTTTCAAAGGCGAATGATTTCCCCAAGATGGCCGGTGTTACAGACATACACTTGAGAACGCCCGGCAGAAAGCCTCACCCTTAAATATGCTGCTTAATTTAACAGCTCTAGGCAGCCTCCAACACCAATACTCCCAACACCGACGACTCTGATTATTTGGGTCACCAGTATCATATAAGCTTAGAAAGTAGGGAAAAGTCTGCCAAAACTTTTGTCTGGAGTGTCTTAACATACGGATGTGAAGCGTGGACTCTGGGGAAGGCAGAGAAAAAGAGACTGGAAGCAATGGAAATGTGGGTATGGAGAAGAATGACGACAACACGCTGGGTAGATAGAAAAAGTAATGAACAGGTCTTAAGAGAAGTGAATGAGATCAGAATGCTGCTAAATTATATAGGAAGAAGAAAATCAAAAATGGTAGGGCACATAATGAGACACAACTAGTTCCTAAAGAATGTATTTGAAGGAAATGTTTTAGGGAAAAAACCAAGAGCCAGGACAAGAGCAACGTATTTTAATAACAACAAAGAAGATATGGGAATTAAATCGTATGAAGAATTGAAGAGGATGACAATGGAGAGAGGGACGTGGCTAAATCGACAAGGTATAGCCTTTAGTTTATGATGATGAGTATCATTGTAAAATGTTCATTCCGTGACGCAAAGGGTATTATTCTAAACAGAAACCACTGTCACACCCGACAGTCGCAAAGACCCAGCGTCGTTCCTAAGGACCGTTGAACCGTGGGAAAACTAATGTAGAAATACAGATAACCGTATGTAAACATAGCCTTTCGTCACACAAAGGTTACGGTGGACACTGAAAACGAAATGACATCACATAGGACATAAAACCCTTAATAGGTGAAGAGACTAGCTGTTAAAGGGACATGACAATATAAATTGAAAGTGAAGTGGGTTTTATTCCCATCCTTTAACAAACATTTCCATCCTTCTACATTTTGACAATTAAGGTTTCATCTAGTCTTTTATGTTGTGTAATAAACGTTCCGTCTTTAAACTATGACAAATAAGGTTTAACCTAGCCTCTGTAACACCCTCAGATACTTCCAGTCCTTTCTGACAGTTAGTAAAGCCGACAAACTACCTGTCATCCGGCCATCTACCGATTGGAATTACCTGCTCCGACCCTCAAATGAAACTACCGAAAGTTTTCTACGGCGCTATATCTTTGACAGTGAGTGCTGCACCTCTCTATTCTCCTCTTATTCAAGCCAAAAACAGTCACGCTCTTCCTTTCAACTCCTCACGCCGCTGTCACCACTTCACATTTTCGCTATTTGTCCCGACACCGGACCAACAACTACTGCCTTCACTGGTCTTTCCAGTCCTGTATCGCAACATACAAATCTTGGCTTCTGTCGTCTATGATTCGTTGCCTCACAATCAACTACAGCGACGAGCTCTATTGACCAATTAGTCCCCTGCTACCCGCTGCCCCTCTTGCTCCTCCCCAATAAATAACCGTGGCCTGAGAGCTGCAACTATTACAGTCAATGGGAAAGCAACACTTCACAGCTGTCGACACACTTCCATCTTGTGTTTGCAAAATAGCCTTCCAGTTCCCACAGCAGCTATGGCTCCATAACAACTCCAGGGGTCGCAAGACATTGTGACGAACATTTCTCAAATCGGTTCAACTTCGCTGTATCCGGCGTCTGGCAGCTGCTGAGATACTTCTGCTCCACATGGTGTTTCATAGTGTTTCGACGATATCGAATTTGAATAGTATGCGCTCAAACAAAATACAACGACGGTGACGTCGTCCATTATTAGTGCGGAATGTCAAGTTTCATCCCATATATAGGATAGTAATCATCGTAAGCAACATCGTGCGTTCGCGATGGAGTGGTATTTTCGCCACGGCGGATTTGTCGTGTGCGTGAAACGTGCCTTTCGTAAGCATTTCAAGATTCAGCCGCGATATGCAGTTTCTGCTCGCGACATGCCACACATCCATCAAGACCTTGCAAGTTCTCCATGAAGTATTTGCTAACAGCATTATTTTCAAACGCACTTGTGTCGATTGATTTAACCGTACCAGACTTTTACGTATGGTATTATTCGAAACGGAGAGTGTAATACAAACGGCCGAGAAAAATCGAATTCACGATTAAATCTGAAGAATTTCTCCACAAGTTACGAAAGACGAGTTCAGCAACTGAGTGAAAGGCTTCGAGTATTGCGTAGCGCCAAATGGTTGTCATTTGTTGGCTGGTTGATATGGGGGAGGAGACCTAACAGCGAGGTCATCGGTCCCTTCGGATGAGACAAGTATGGGGAAGGAAATCGGCCGTGCCCTTTCAAAAGAACCATTCGGGCATTTACCTGAACCGATTTAGGAAAATCGCGGAAAACCTAAATGAGGATGGCCGGACGCGGGTTTGAACCATCGTCCTCCGGAATGCGAGTCCAGCGTGTTAACCACAGCGCCACCTCGCTCGGTATCATTTGTCCGATATAGTATTCCATAAGTAAGCTTGAATGAATGTTGTATCTTGTGTAGAATGTTCAACTTTGTTTAGCTACTTATTGTGTGTTATTCTAACCCGAAATCTTCAAAACATTGTGAAACACCCAATATGTTTGCAAAATAGCCTCGGAGTACCCAGAACGATACCGTTCCATACCAACTCCAGGGGTCACAAGGCGTCTTGACAGACGTTTATGAGAACCTAATTACGAATGCGAGCCAGCTACACTGCTCTTATTTTATAAATCACTTACGACGAGCCCATTTCGGAATAATGCCGTCATCAGGTGCTCTGTAAATACATGAGTAAGTGATGGTCTTAATATAATGCTCTGTAGCTATGATTTTCTCCTTAGACGTACGCTGGAGGCGTATATCTGACTTTAATTGATTTTTATGTATGCTTTTTTCTCTTAACATCATGGATTACAGTGGATCATCGATTACAGTGGATCATAGTTACTACTATATGTAAGTGATGTGTGGAAATTCGGTTGCTTTTTTTGTTAGTTTTATGGGTTTGGTTCTAATTATGTTTTTGCCTGGAATTTGCTTTAATTTTAGTTGCTATTTTTAAGCTATATTTTTATTCTTTGGCAATAATTTTGTTACCGTCTATGATTTGTGAAATTTTCTTGGTGTTGTGTATTTCTCGTATACTCTTCGTATTGTTATTGCAGTTACTATGGATATGTATTATTTAGTGTCTCTGATTTATCACTTTATTCGTTTTCTTGCTTTATAACGTGAATACAGTTTTCGATGTACTTTTTGTGCTTTAAGTCGATTTGTCCATTTAGTAAATTTGCAGGGTTGCTCTATGCATGTTAAAATACTTCTATTTTCTCACAAAAATATGGAAGATTTCTGCTGCTTTGTTTACAGGTTGTACCTCGTGTTTTTCTGATCGTAGATGTTGAAAAAATGTGGATGGGTTGTTTTAACTTTCTCTGGTGTGCTCTTTATTTCTAATGTTGAAGTTTCTATCGGTTTGTCCTATGTAGAATTTGTGGCATGTGTTACATGACTTTTGTAAAGGCTGGGTTATTGTGTAGGGAATTTTCGAGGTGGCTTTGTGGATGTTGTGTTTGAGATTGTCTGCGATTTGATATGTCGGTTTTGTTGAATAATTTGTTACTTTTGTTTGAGATGTTTAATGATAAGTTGTGGTTACGTATGTAGTTTTCTTCTTTATGTGTATGTTTAGTGTTATTTTTTATGTATATTGGGCCTTTTTTGTTGTGTAGTAAGATTGTTGTGTAGTATGATTGTGTTACAGATTTGTTGCCATAATCGTTTTTTTGGGCTATGTATTCTAAGATTTTTATTTTCTTCTGAACTGCTTCATCGTCTAATGTCAAATTTATTAATTTGTCATGCATTGTGTAGAAAAATGCGAGTTTGTGGGCTTTGGGATGACATGAGTGTGCACTGATAATACGGTTTGTCGTGGTAGGCTTTCTGTAAATTTCGAAACAATGTTTGTTGTTAGTGTTCTTAATATAAGTCGAGAAAATTAATCGTTTTGTTAGTTTCATGTTCCATGGTTAATTTCATTTTGAGGTGTAATTGATTCAGTGCTTTATGTATTTCGTCTATATCATTAAGGTTACTTTTTATAAGAACTGATATGTCGTCTACGCATCTGTAGTAGGTACTATGAGTGTTCGCTTCCGTGACATGCCATAAGTGACACGTATCCTCGGGGTGGTGCTAAAGAACAGTCACTTCAAGACAAATATCTAGAGCCAAGAAACAGAGGCAGTCAGATAATCTCAAAGACCTCCTGGATAAAATGAATTTGTCATAAGATGTGGACTCACACCCATCTTCTCAGGACCCTAAAGCTACAAACTTTGAACCTGTCATCAAGATATGTCAAATCAGCATTGAAGATATAAGTGAATCAAACTGCCAAGTCTTAACAGAATATAACATTCATGTTTTTGTTGTTCAGGAAAATGAAGAGGAAATGAATCAGAGAGGAAAATTTCATGGCTTTGAATTCCTAGGAGCAACGTACCTCCGATCTTATGGAGTAGCAACGTATGTACGATCGTCAGTCAAGAATGCATATCTATGTTCTGTATCTGATCTCAATGACATCCGTGAAGCTACAGTAAAAATATTGTATGAGAACTAACAGTGATTAATGTATACAAACCTCCAGCTTTCTCTTGGTCTCCACAGGTCATCCCGGTATCACAATACCCCGCTATATACTTCGGAGATTTTAACAGCCATCATACTCAATGGAAGTATGCGGAAAGTGACGGAAATGGTGAAGCCACTGTAAATTGAGCAGAAGGTAATAGCTTATATTTGGTATTCGAAGCAACGTATAAAGGAATGTTCGTATCAGCAGCTTGGAGACAGGAATATTATGGTTCAAATGGCTCTGAGCACTATGGGACTCAACTGCTGAGGTCGTTAGTCCCCTAGAACTTAGAACTAGTTAAACCTAACTAACCTAAGGACATCACAAACAACCATGCCCGAGGCAGGATTCGAACCTGCGACCGTAGCGGTCTTGCGGTTCCAGGAGTATTATCCCGATCTACGCTTTGTAACAACTTATGAAAATAAAGACCTCTCCAAAGTCCGCGATTCGTATTATAAGGCGATTCGTATTACAGGACTTTCCACACAGCCAACACCGTCCAGTCTTAATTGAAATAGCGACAAACATCCCACTCGTTTCATCCTTTCCACGACCTACATGGGACATAAGAAAAGCAAGCTGGGATGTACTTCCTAAACATCTGGACAAATGTCTTGGTTGGATTCTCGCAAAAGCAGAAAACTATGAGAGGCTTATTGAAGCAATGATAAGTGCAGCCAAGAAGGAAATCCCTAGGGGCTACCGGAATCAATGTATTGAAGGTTAGAATGAAGCTACTGAGAAACAATGTGATAAATTTCTAAAAAGTGGGGATCCGGAAATAGCGGATAACCTACTTCATAGCCACAATACAGCCAGACGTATCAGGTGGACAGAGATTGTTGAGTCACTCAGTTTTCAAACATCAAGTAGAAAAGTATGGTCATTACTAAGGAAGTTGGATGGAAACAAAATTAAAGTAACGAAGAACACTCATTTATCAGCTAATAGGATTGCATCACATTTAGTGCCCACATCATGAGCACCAACAGATAAAACTCAAACATGATATGTCAAACGCAAACTTACATTGCACAAAAGAACGCTAATGAACACTCTCACTTCTCAAGAACTTTCTTTACATCTGAATTTTCTGCTGCTCTTGAAACTCTAAAACCCGGAAAGGCACCAGGAAGTGACGGAATCCACTCATAATTTCTTCTGCATAGAAGGAACTACGCAAAAAGATGGCTGCTGGTTTTATTCTCTGGTTCAGTCCCACAAAAAATTAAGCAATAAGAAGTCACAGCAATACTCAAGTCCGGCAAGGCACCAGATAAGCTTAGAACTATGGCCCAGTAGCACTACTGAGCACTATTTGTAAGTTCTATGAAAAAATTCCATACAATTGGGTTAGTCGAGCAATCTTTCAGAACCTTCCACTTGAGCAAGCTGGATTGCGACCAGGATGGAGCTGTGCCGATCAAGCTTTATCTTTAACAACATGTATTGAAGCAGGATACCAAATGAAGCAGAAAACATCAGTTGCATTCGTTGATCTAAGTGCAGCATATAACAGAGTTTGGAGGCATGAATTGGTTTACACATTATTGCAGCTTGTCTCATGCAAACGAACAATAAAAGTAGTTGACAACATGTAAACTGGAAAACCATTTACTGTAACTACAGAAAAAGGCATTAGCTGCCCAAAAGTATTGAATAATGGGTTACGACACGGATCCAACCTTGCTCCTCTCTTGTTTAATTTATATATATCTGATATCCCGCCAACACAGTACAGAAAGTTTGGCTATGCAGACGACTGGGCAGTACTTGAGGGTATTTTTGTTCTGTCGTTGCAGCTACAAAAATGCGTGACTTTTTCACCAGACGCGTTTCGCTTTATTGACGTACAGCATCGTCAGTGGTCTGTAATTAAGTTATTTACATTTTGATTTGCTTTATACTGGGAAATAGCTACCCAACACAACACTTTTGAAACAAGTGAAGAAATCCTAACTTCAGATGTGGACACCTTAAGGCACTATTTCCGTAAATGGAGATAATAATCAAACTTAAATAAAACAGAAGTTTCATGTTTTCATCTGTCCAATAGATTGGTACACAGAGCCCTCGATGTATGTTTTGAAGGAGACACACTTCATCATAATATGCATCCAAAAGACGGTGGGATCACGTTAGATAGAACACTTTCTTTTGAGGAGCACTTGACACGAACATCTGCTAAGCTCAAAACCAGAAACAAGATTCTCCATAAACTCTGCGGCTCTCGTTGGGGATCATCAGCAGAAACTCTCCGGCTATCGGCACTCGGTTTGGTATGCTCAGCAGCAGATTACTGTGCCCCTGTCTGGCTTAACAGTTCACACGTACAAAAGATAGACGCACCACTTAACGAAGCCATGCGCACTGTTAGTAGGCCAATACGATCGACTCCCACATACTGCCTACCTGTATTGAGCCACATTCCACTTTCTGATATCAGACGGAAGAGAGCGCTACTGCGTGAATATCAGAGAACGACCTTCCAGTACTGGGCGACATACTCCCTGCGGAGGGAAAAAGACTAAGATCAAGACATCCCATTCTCATCACAGCCAGGACTGTCATGGAAACTGAATTCAAAACTATCGAGGAATGGAAACACTGCTGGCAACATGATTGTTCCCCATAAAGCCTGATGCTGCCTTGCATGCCTCCGGAAGAAACCTCCTAGATTGGAACAGCCTCGGACAATTTGAACTACCTTGAACCGCATCCGAACGCGCTATGGTCGATGTGCGGACACTCTCTGCAGGTGGGGCAAATCTCCATCACCATCGTGTGACGGTTGAGCGGAACGACAGACAGTTCTTCATGTTGTATCGGCATTTCCCGCACGTGCCTACAAGGGTCTTTTCGAAGATTTCCTCAGAGTGATGTTACAAAATACATAAAAGACCTTGATATCCATATATATCTGTTGTTATTTGTGTTATTTTATGGTGGAGAACTGTGCTTAAATGTTGAAATGTAGTAGTTTTGTAATCTTTGTATAGCCATACGATAAATAAATAAAATAAATAGTAGCAAACGGTTTTTCGATTAGTTGGCTTTTTTTAGAAGAATTTTTCTACCAAGCTGTCAAGTTATACGTCAACTATGGTTCCAACAGTTCGCTGTGTCCATTGTTTCCAGGCCTCTGTCGCCAGAAACCGATATCCAACTAGCTATTCTCCTAGAGGCTGTTCCAGCAGGTTTGTCACCTAGTTCCTTTGACTAAAGCATGAATAGTATAGAGCTTAACTACATCTCCAGACTAACGTCCTACTAAACGAGCGTTTCACAGGATTTTTTGACCTAGAAAATGCGCTCGA
This sequence comes from Schistocerca piceifrons, assembly GCF_021461385.2. Lineage (NCBI taxonomy): Eukaryota > Metazoa > Arthropoda > Insecta > Orthoptera > Acrididae > Schistocerca > Schistocerca piceifrons. Next base: position 157,138,613 of record NC_060141.1, read on the forward strand.
TAACGTAAAACGGTGCAAGAAATTCTGAGGAAAATGGCGATAATCTAAACGGAAAGACGGATAGTATAAACTATGTAAAAAAAACCAAGAGGGAACAATCTGACCATAAGACCATGACCGAAGTGCTCTGATTAAAAGGGTATAAGGTGGGCATTTAGTTCTTCTCCCCTACTGTTCAGTCTATACATCAAAGAAGCAATGACGAAAATAAAAGAGAGATTCAAGAGTGGGACTGAAATTCAGGGTGAAAAGATACCAACGATAATATTTTTTGATGATATTGCCAGTTTCAGTGAAAGTGAAGAAGAATTACCAGGATATGTCGAATGGAAAGAACAATCTAATGAGTTCAGAATTTGAATTGAGAGAAAATCGAAGACGTCGCGCATCGTAGCCGTGCGGTCTGAGGCGCCTTGTCACGGTTCGCACGGCTGCTCCCGTCAGAGGTTCGAGTCCTCCCTCGGGCATGGGTGTGTGTGTGTGTTGTCCTTAGCGTAAGTTAGGTTAAGTTAGATTAAGTTGGGTGTAAGCTTAAGGACCGATGACCTCAGCAGTTTAGTCCCATAGGACTTACCACAAATTAAAAAATTGAAGTAAGATGAAAGTAATGAGAAATAGCAGAAATGAGAACAGCGAGAAACTTAACATCAGAGTTGGGGATCACGAAGTAGACAAAGTTAAGGAATTCTGCAGCCTAGGCAGCGAAATAACCTACAACGGGCGGAACAAGGAGGGCATAAAAAGTAGACATCACTGCCAATAAAGGTATTCCTGGCCAATGGAAGTCTGCTCGTATCAAACGTAGATCTTCATTTGAGGAAGAAATTTCTCAGAAATTACTTCCTCAAATTAATACATTTGGAGCCCAGCATTGTATGGCAGTGAGACATGCTTGTGAGAAAACCAGAACAGAAAAAAATCGAGGCCTTTGAGATGTGGTGCTACAGAAAAATTTTGGAAATTAGTTGGGCTGATCGGTTAAGGAAAGAGGAAGTTCGCTGCAGAATCGACGAGGAAAGGAACATACGGAGAACACTGGCAAGAAGAACGGACAGGATAATGGAACATCTGTTAGGACATCGTGGAATGCCTTCCATGGTACTAGAGGGAGCTGTAGAAGGTAAAAACCGCAGAGGAAGAGAGAGATTGGAATACATCCAGCAGATAATTGAGGACGTAGGTTTCACAGGAGAGGATTTCGTGGCGGGCTGCATCAAACCAGTCAGAAGACTGATGACTTATAATAAATTGACCGTCTCACTCTTCGCTGACATCTATTAGCCAGCCGGGGTGGTCGAGCTGTTCTAGGCCCTACAGTCTGGAACCGCGCGACCGCTACTGTCGCAGGTTCGAATCCTGCCTCGGTCATGGATGTGTGTGATGTCCTTAGGTTAGTTAGGTTTAAGTAGTTCCAAGTTCTAGGGGACTGATGACCTTAGAAGTCAAGTCCCATAGTGCTCAGAGCCATTTGAACCATTTGACTTCTGTTAGTGAGTATAGCGAATTGCCAATGGGAGTGCTTTCTGGTCCTGGGTCACGGAGTGGTTTGGAGCTCGCGAAATGGAAGTCGGCCGGCGGCACTGGTGTGGTGGACAGTGGCAAATTTCGGGATCTCTGGGACGGGGAGGAGAGGGGGCGGATATAGGAACCTGCAGAGGCATTTGTCTCTTCTTGTTTTCAAGGTGGATTTTCCTGTGTAGTGGACGTTCATGCGTTCCATTGTAAGACACCGCGTAACAGATAGTAGAGCCATTACTAGCTACAGGTGCTGTTTAGCGAACTTGTCGGACTTTACGAGGGTTTTTAGAACATAATAAATTCTGTTTTGTTTCAATGGCAGTTTGAAGTGTACAGTTATTGTACGTGACTTTGATCGTAGGGTCTTATCCTGTTTTTATTATGGGAAAGGTTACTCGCGGGACTGATTAAAAACCCGTTTGAGACGGATTGTCACTGTTTTGCGAGGCACGTTTCGGAAACCAATCGTCGGAACCAAGAGTCTTTTGAAAGTAGAATTTCTACGTAGCAGTGGTGAGTGACCACTACCTATGTTCGACGTCATCGTGTAATAACTAGTCACAGACGGCAGGTGGCAGCACTACCAGTGGACGGTTAATAAACTGTGTCCGGGAGACGCCAAGTACAGTGCAGCATTTTGGGCTAACGCGGAAACAAAGCGATTTATCTGATTTCCAAATGGATATTATCATTGGCTTTCGGGCCAATGGTGGAGGCATTTCAGAAACTGCTAAGTCTGTAAATGTTCGCGTGCCACCGTGGTTAAAGTATAATGTGCATGGCAAAACACGGTGCTATCCAAAATCGGCGCGAGGCAACTGTGATGCACCACTTGCCGTAGATGACAAGGGTAAAAAAATGGTTCAAATGGCTCTAAGCACTACGGGACTTAACATCTGAGGTAATCAGTCCCCTAGACTTAGAACTACTTAGACCTAACTAACCAAAGGGCATCACACACATCCATGCACAAAGCAGGATTCGAACCTGCGACCGTAGCAGCCGCGTGGTTCCGGACTGAAGCTCCCAGAATCGCTCGGTCACAGCGGACGGCTTACATGGGTAACGACGGTTGCGTAGATGTGTACGAACCAATAAACATGCAACTGTTGATCAACTGACAGCCCAACAACCCAGATGTACCAAGGGGCTACTATCAGTGTCTCTTCAGTGACGTTCGTCGAACGTTGTGTGCAAAAACCTCCGCAGGGAGCGCCTCGTTCATCGATCCTGTTTGTCGGCGATAAAGGCTGGAATTTGCACGTCAATACTGCACCTAGACGCCTAATGAGTGGAAACTGATGCCCCTTCCAGATGAATCACTTTTTACGTTCCATCGGACTGAAAGTAAACATTCAGCAAGAATCATCGTAATGGTCCAGGCCGATGGAGGGAGCGTCACGGTCTGGGGTATGTTTTCGTGACTTTCCGTGTGGGGTCTCGTCATTCTGGAAGGCACAGTAGATAAACACAAGTATGCATCTTTCCTTGGGGACTAGGTCCATCCCTACATGCAATTTGTTTTTTCTCTGCAACATGTCACATACAGGGGACAGGCAAAATAATATGAACAGTGGTAGTAAGGGGATGGTTGTGTTTGACGGTCAACAACGCAGGTAAGGCAAGTGTCGCGCTGGACTGTGTGTGTTCAGTACGGTCTAGGCATCAGTGCAGGTTGTTTACGAGTAGTGCACACTTCATATTTGCGTTCAGAGACCGAGGTCGATGTGCAATGAAAGAGCAATGAGAGCAGATTGAGGGTGCCCGATTACCTGGAGCCAAGAGCAACTGTTTAGTCATGACTGCCTACACAGAACATCAATAGACATCATCGTGTAAAAGTAATAGCGGGCGCAAATCAAAACCAAATGACAGAGATCGTCGTACGCTAATACGAATTGTGTGAAAACAACACAAAACTACGGCTGCTAAAGTGACTGCAGAGCTCAATAGCCATCTTCAAGACCCCGTATCTATCGACACTGTCCGCCGAGAACTCCATAAAGCGAATATTCATGGACGAGCTGCTACACCGAAACGATTAGTGGCGACAACCAAAGGAAAGAAGCGTAAAACATGGTGTCAAGAGCATAAATCCTGGACGGCTAATCAGTGGAAACAAGCATACGGTGCGACGCGTTTTCGTTATTTCGTTATTTCCAACGTCGGGCCTGGTTTACGTCTGGACAACACCAAAAGAAGCCTGCAGTTCTAAGCATGGACGTGGAAGTGTCGTGGTGTGGGCAGCCATATCGTGGTATTCTGCTGGTCCCTTCGTTTCTCTCAAAACACGTGTTACAGCCAACGATTATGTGAATATTTTAGGTGATCAGTTGCACCCCGTGATTCAAATGTTGTTCCCCAACAATCATACCATATTTCAGGACGATAATGCACCCATTCACACAGCCAGTACAGTGCAGTCGTGGTATGAGGAGCATGCAACTGGACTGCAGTTGGAGCCCAGACTCCGTAGCAATTTCCAGCTCCCTAGTCACTACAGGAGTTAGAAGAGGTTCTGATCGAATAGTGGCACAACATTCCACTGGAGACTATACAATAATTATATATGCCAGTATTCCAAGAAGAATCGCAGCTGTATTACGGGTAAATGGGGGAGCAACCCCTTACTAATAAACTATTCCCAACTAAGAACAGGTGCTCACATGGACCACGCGGGGTAGCCGCGCGGTCTTGGGCGCCTTGCCACGGATCGCGCGGCTCCCCCGTCGAGGGTTCGGGTCTTCCCTCGGGCACGGGTGTTGTGTGTTATCCTTAGCGTGAGTTAGCTTAAGTTAAATTAAGTAGTGTGTAAGCCTAGGGACCGATGACCTCAGCAATTTGGTTCCATACGCACTTACCACAAATTTCCTTTTGTTCGCATTATTTTGTGTATCCCCTGTAACTCCGAGTATACGTGCGTGGTTCGAAGAGCACCGAGATTACCGTACTTCTCGCGCCACCAGACTCCCCGGATTTAAACCAATCGAAAATGTGAGGGACCATCTCGTCCACCGAGCGAGGTGGCGCAGTGGTTAGACACTGGACTCGCATTCGGGAGGACGACGGTTCAATCCAGCGTCCGGCCATCCTGATTTAGGTTTTCCGTGATTTCCCTAAATCACTCCAGGCAAATGCCGGGTTGGTTCCTCTGAAAGGGCACGGCCGACTTCCTTCCCCATCCTTCCCTAATCCGATGAGACCGATGACCACGCTGTCTGGTCTCCTTCCCCAAAAACAACCAACCAACCATCTCGTCCAGGCTGTTCGCGCCTCAACCCAGAAACATGGGGCAGCTGTCCACGGCATGGCTCCTCACACCTGTCGGTTCTTTCATGAGCGTCAGTCACTGTCTTCTTGCACGTTTCGCAGAGGTCCGCGATGCTAAAATTGGTTATTCAGGCTTTTTACAGGTGGTTTTATTAATGTGACTGGACGATGTAGTAGTAGTGAGAAACTCTGTCTTGGGGTCAAATAAACGCTGGTGACCCGTCTTTGGACATAGTTAAGGTTCTGCAGTGCTTAGAATAAATTCTTTTCGCCACTAAGCGGTTCTCACAAAATCCGAGGAGCAGTACGTTGCGTAATTTGTCTCACGCAACGCCCCTTGCTAAGTGTGTGCGGATTCTATCCGCGGCCTCGAGTGCCTCGTCCGACTTCACGAGAGCACCGAGAAGGTCGTTTCGGTATTTGCATGTGTAACTAGTGTTGCCCTACTACGCTCCGCTTCTCAGGTGTTTTCGAAAAATTGAGTTTTAAAGTTTCATGAGCCTCTTAGATACCATAAGAGCGCCAACCGTACACCAGCGGCGCTAGCACAGCCGGTCAAAAATTTTCCCAGCTGATTGCAGAATACTTTTGCACTGGCACAGAGCCAGACAGCAATATCATCTCTGAAAACTGCATTACTCTTTCTGGTACACCTTCGGTATTCGCACCTGTCAACATCTATACTCTGCAAGCTATCACATGCTGTATATCAGAGGTCAAGCATTCTTTCTGAATACCGATTCTTTTTTTAGTCAGCGTTTTCCGTCATCATTATTAAAAATCAAATTGGCATGTCATGAAGTAATATTCATATTATGTGCTTGACGCAAGTCTGTACAATGTTTTCCATGTTTTTATCATACATACTTACCCAAATGTGTCAGTCTACTAATAACAACGAAGAATTTTGTGAAGAATTCACTGTGATGGCTTTTCAACATCCGTGTCAGTGAATCTATGTATTGAGACACGTCTTATTATGTTTCACTGAAGTTCTCCAAGATTTGATTGTATTACAGATATGAACTCTAACCTTAACGTCCAATATTTCACGAAGTTTGAGCAGTTGAGAGATCATCGTTTTAGAGATCGGTAACGCCGCTGCATTGCTCCGCGAACTTCTAATTTCGTTTCTACATACCCTATATTTCAAACGCTATACTATGTCGCGACCTTTAGAACTGATTTCTGGAATATAATTTGGCGTTATATTGACGGTTTGAGGAACTGAGATCCAGCGTGTCCCATGGGTGCCAGCCCTCACCATGTAGCGAACCGAGTGAGTTTTAGCCATACCCCATTTATTTTTCTTCTACATTCCTTACCTTATCAGTCCACCTAATTTTCGACATTCGTCTATAGCACCACATCTCAAATGCTTCGATTCTCTTCTGTTATGTTACAATAATAATAATAATAATACTAATAATAATTCCGTTCAGCAGATCATTTAATTCTTCTTCACTTTCACTCAGGATAGCAATGTCGTCAGCGAATCGTATCATTGATATCCTTTCACCATGTATTTTAATTCCACTCCTGAACCTTTCTTTTATTTCCATCATTGCTTCCTCGATGTACAGATTGAAGAGTAGGGGCGAGAGGTTACAGCCTTGTCTTACACCCTTCTTAATACGAGCACTTCGTTCTTGATCGTAAACTCTTATTATTCCCTCTTGGTTGTTGTACATATTGTATATGACCCGTCTCTCCCTATAGCTTACCCCTACTTTTTTACATTATTTTCCCACTTAATTGATTTCGTTAAGCTGCAATATCCCATTTGAGATCAGATGTGCTCAATATTCATATATGTAACTAGGGTATTAGTTACATCGCTGGCCCAAGCTCACCAGAGATGAAACTGCTCGAACTTCAAGAAATATTGCAATCTGCAATTCGTAATTGCAGTACTCAATTTTCAGGCAATCAGATCTCCATGAATTTCCACAAAACTCGATGAGATGTCCCCCATGGACATTTCTCGATATAAATGTACATTTCAAAAAGAGTCCTTATTACACATCATCACGACTGAAATGACACCAATCCATGGAGCAGGGAGCTTGAGGCTTGGACCATAAATGTAAACTTCTTACCAAATTTTATTTTATTTCCAGAGGTATTAATTAAGGAAATTTGGCATTGTTTAAAACACAATCTTGAACGTAAGTTTAAAGAAACAACAAAATTATTTTCCAAATTACATGATTTCTTTAAATTAACTAACAGAAGAAAAATTTCAATTATTACAAACAGCTTTCCTCTCTGTAGCAACCCCACCGATCAGATACCTCGATACTTCATTTACTTAGCAATTCAGTTAGGAAAAGACACGCTATGAGCCCAATTTATTATAACATAACAGAGTTACGACAAGCAGTATAAACCTATACATATTATAAAAATGTGTTTATTTACGTGTAAACCACAAGACGGAACTCGTGCAAACTTGGTACACATATACCTTACTCTCAAGCAACAATCCCTGTGGGGTAAGAACTCTTACCTGTCAAAGGAGTGGTGGTGTCCGCGACGTGAGGGTACCTATGCTTTATTCATCCTTAACAACTTGCAACGAACTTAACACGTAATTTCAGACGTTTATGAAATTTTTTTCTCGCTGACAGTCCCTACAAAATGATTAAACGAAAAATGTTCGTCGCTTACTACTTCTCCGCTCTTGGTACAGTAAAAGTACCGCGTGATGTTATAACTTATTGCTTCCATACAATCAACTGTATTCGTGACACATGTTACAGAGAGTATGCGCATATACCATTGAATGGAAAATTATATTTATTGTGTGACATATACTTCAGGAAGTATGCCGTCATAAACAATGAGATGCGTGAAAAACTGCCGCATCATGTATAAGGTTTAAATTTATTACTTCTTGCTACTAACTCTATTTGCAAAAACGTTCGCAGTCTCTATCCACATACGCCGCTGAATGTACCTACAAAATTACATGACTGCATGACACATATTTTAGGGGATATGACGTCATAAACATTAAGCACAAGGCAAGACGTGGTATGGGTGTGGATGCACAGCCATAAAAAATACCTGGCCAACGCCGAGTTTCTCCACTAGTGATTGCATAAAGGGAAACTCACAGATCTGATTAGGAATAAAAATGAAATTTCGTACTTAAAACAATTACAGGCTAAACAATATTCGGCATGCAATTGGCCAGGTAAACGATTAAGCCTGTTAAAAATTAAATATTCATTAAAGAATTCGGTTTCTTTCAGCACATCTTAAAATAGCTTATCTAAAATAACGTTGTTCTCACTTCGTCAAAGTACGTATGCAAAAACGTAAATTTTATTTCACTTCCCCAAAGCCCCGTCATGAACATTACAACACAATGGATTTTTAATAAATCACTTACAGCTAGTTGAAGTTTAACAAAACTCTATCTCACCAGATTCAATAAGGTCCGAGCATGTGGGATAAATTCCTATAATATGTTCGTGGAAACTAAATGCCCGCCATCAGTCGCCACACGGCGTCCCATGCGTGGCCTGGCTCAGAATTTGCAACCGAAGGATTGAGTACCGTTTAGCTGCAGACTTCTGCTGAATAACCGTGAACAACGCACAGGGAACGATTACAGCATGAGGCCCCACTGCGTCACCGTAGCTGTCACCCCTTTCACAGAGCGTAAAAATTGGTTGCTATCTGTCCGAAACACAATATACTGCTTCAGAACTGAGACCCAGTAAGCACTAGTAACCGGTACGGACCAAGATGACGCACCGGCGCGAACGGCCTTAAGTTTCCTTCTCCGCCTTGCAGAATGCCTACGGAAACCCCCGTGGCGGCTGGCCATACACAACTGTGTCTCCTGCAATGGTTCATGACCTTAAAAATGCAAACGAACTTATCTTAATCCATGACAATGCAAGGTCTCACAAAAATCTCAGCCTCAGAAAGGAAATCACAAAACTTCATTGTACTGTTGTTCCCCATCCACCCTACATCCCGGATCTCGCACCTTCCACCTGTTTGCCCCATGAAGGTCGCACTCCGTGAGAAGCAGTTTGTGGATGATGGGGAGGTTATTGATGCAGCAATGCGTTGGCTCCGACGTTGACCAGTAGAGAGATACCATACGGGCATACAGGCCCTCCTAGTAAGATGGTGCAAGGCCGTTGCATTGAACGGAGATTATGTTGAAAAATAGGGTGTGTAGCCAGAAGAGTGAGGAATAATATGGTGCACTGGAATCCTGAATAAAACCAATTTACTTTCAAAAAAAAAAGTGTTACATTACTTATGATCGATACTCACCGAAAAGCACTATTCGTCACTCGATACGGATATTTGATGGAATACTATAAAACACCCGACTAGAACGCAGTACAGGACAGATTTCAAGTCTCTTGTCTTATATCATTGCGCGGTCGCTGCTCTTTAATAGCTGCCGCTCTCGTATATTATTCAAGAGTTTCGTAAAACTTTGATCCTCGATTTATCACAAACTCTTGAGGAGCGCTTCATACTAGAACAGCATTTCTCACGTCCAGATATGTTCTTAAATCCTGCTGAAGATGGACGTGTGAATACCTCCATTGTAAGCTGTTATTCAGCGGGCTTGCATTAGGGTTTGTCACTGAAATTCTCAGAGAATCCTTGTGTTCTGCCACGTCCAGTGAGCGTTTCAGACACTGCATGAATGCTGCCAGGGGCTCGTTCCACTAATGGTAAAGTGGGAAAAGACTCTTAGGGGGAATATTTTAAATTTATTGGAACTCGATTGAGTAGGAAATTTAAAACTGGGAAAACAAAAAGCAGCCTCAGGCCTGCTGCACGGAAGGTTTATTCTGCTTGGACTACAATACCCGACAAAGACATAAACGATCAAGTACGGAGGCTATTTCGCAGAGGGATCATTGAGCAGGTGCTGACAGAGCGACTGTGGCGTAAGATCTAATTCTGGTACTTCATGCCTCTTGTCTAACGGGTCACAACAGGCCAATGATGTTTACCGCATTTGATGCCTCACGTATTGTCTATCATGCAACCACAATATCAGCTGCTAATCGCAAAAAGGGGCGGGACTGGAGGCATTCAATGGCGAGCACAGTGTGAGGTTACGAAGCATAGTTAAACTGATTAGTCGAAGACTAACTCCCAACAGTGCAACACTGCTAGTGGTATTGATACAAAGCAGAGCGATGGCAACGATAACAAAGCAAACATATCTACGGCAACAAATGACATATTTTGGAAGGGATTTCATTCTGGGTCCCCATTTGGCTGGCTGGCCGAATCGCACGATATCCAGATTAGTGGGGCATCCAGATGTGACAGCTGCCCTATGTTGGACAGCACAGGAACATGAGGACAAGCATTCTCGTTGTCAATGTTGCAGTCGAACACCTCTGACCTCTGACCACCACCATAGGGGTGATTTTGTACACCAATCACGTCACAAAATCCTTTACATCTGTGCCTGCCATCCGAGAACAAGTAACGAAATCCCTGAGACATTCCGTGTCGTCCCGCACCATTGGTCGGAGACTAGCAGCAGTTGTACCAGGTAATTACCGTCCCACACTTAGGCTGCTGTTAATACAACGCAAATGCTGAGTTTGGAGTGGTCACATGACCGGGAAGCACGGGCTGGTGATGAATGGCGTCGCATTGTGTTCAGCTATGAACCGCAGTTCTACTCCAGATGACCATCGTTGGGGAGTAGATCGTGACCTGAAGAGAGAGAGAGAGAGAGAGAGAGAGAGATGTCATTCTTCCAACTATTTAGGGTCGCGCCACGGTGTGAGGAGCCATCGGGTATGACTTTAGATCATGGCTGCCAGACATTGGGGGAATTCGGGTGGAACAACGGTATCCTATGGACATCATGCGTCATGTGTTGCCTCCCATGCGACAGTAACCTGGAGCCACTTTTCAACAGAACAATGCTCGTTCACAGTTGGTACGTGTGTCTATGAACTATGTGGGTGATGTTGAGTAACTCCAGTGGGCAACGAAATCACCAGATCTGTCCCATACAGAACATGCATGGGATCAGCTTGGTCAACTCATCCCAGAGCCAGTACATCATAACAGCTGTCATTAACAGCTGTTGGCCAGCTTGCTACACAAGAGTATAGAACGTCCTTATGATACCCTTCACAAAGGAATCAGTGCTTCCATCCAGGCCCGATGGGATGCAGCGTCATAGTAGTAAGTGAGTTCGTACTTCCAATGTGATTGTAGATTTGACTCGATTTTATAATCACTAAAATAACATCACATAGCCTCTCAGCCCATGAACTTGCATTTTGTTTACTACTCCGTGTCCAGGTGCTTTACTTTTTTTGTTAGACAGTGTAACTTCGAACAACAAATTTCAAATTACCACATTCGAGGACGCCTAGTTCCCTCAAAAATCACGTAGGGGATGTATTGCATATAGGCTTTCGTATTTATTTGTCCCAGGAAATCCGCTCATAGTGGGATAGCATACAATAATAAAATATCCTGTAAAGGTGATGTACTTCACAAATGGCAGACTCATTTTAATGTGTTTGTACATAGTAGAACATATACTACATATAACCATGATACCACCAGGTTTTCTGAAAATATGAAGTTCTGTAGCGTGGAATCTTTCTTCTGACCAAAATCTGCAAACAATATGATTCAATATCACACAAGGAGAAGTAATATGGGTTTTATTAAAAAGTATTCAAAAGGCAGTATATATACGGACAGATTACTTTAATTATTTAGACTTTGTTATCAATGATGAATATAAAATAACATCGAATATGGGCAAAACAGAAAATAGCTACATAACAGAGAAAGTCCATACAAGTATCTAATTTTATCAAAGAATGACTCTTCCAACGACTTTATACAGAAATGAATAATGAGTGCATTCATACTTCAGACACGGGAGTAGCGGAAGGGTGTAGTACATGAGGCATACTAAGAATCTGTGATGTTAAGAAAGAACTGACCCTATATAGCCCTAAACGCTATTCGAAATAACGGACGAAACTGGGAAGAGAACATAACAAAAATGGGAAACATAAAACATGACAGGACGTGTAACGTCCCCACACTCTAATTAGTTTAAACCACTAGGTTTATTTTAAGGTTAATTCGTAATTAACATATCCACCCAACATTTTCGAAAACTATTACTTTAGCCTAACTAGTGTCATGTAAAGAACAAAAAACAAATCACTGTTGACAGCAGAATATAATGTAATGACAGAACTATAACCTAACATTACCAAAGCAGAAAAAGAACAATAGTTTCATTTTAAGCCAACAATTTTGGTAAATGCACATAGCGTAACACTGAAAAATGATAATTAATTGCAGTTGCCATACTGGAACTAAATGTCAACTGTACTACAACTGTCAGACAGGCAAATAATCATATATGTGATACTAACGTAAACGGCTTTCCACTTAATCGACACATATTACAAAAATGAATGTATGTATATGTGTATGTATGTATGTTCCACGTCTTCTCCTAGACCACTGGATCGATTTCAACTAAACTGGGAACACATTTCACTTTGTCTGGAAATCACCGCTTTGGAGGTAAGAACAATGTACTTATCAAAGGGGTGGGGATGGGAGTGAGGGTGAAAAAGCAGTGTGGCCCTCTACGCCCCAATAGCCTTATTTACTCATCCAGTATTTGAGAATGAGACCACTTAGTCTTGCAACAAACGTTACACGTAATTTCAAACCTTTGCAAAACCTTTTGTTGCTGACAACCCCAACAAAATGATGAAAGAAAAAAATTTTATCGCTTACTATAATTTAGCTGTTCATGCAGTAAAATTGCGGCATGAAGCAAGATATTTTAACTTATTACTTCTTTACCATTAAGTGTATTCACGTCACATTTTGAAGACAGTTTTCACATGTAAAACGGAATATACCAGAAAAATTAAAGGACTACATATAGTGAAAATTAAACTACTGGGCAAAATTTCGTAGAGATGCAGGTAAAATATGTGTACACAGACGTGTGAAACATGTTAAATGTATATGCAAGTTTGTACGCAGGCACAACCAGGGTAAAAAGCTCATTCTAAACCCCTGGAACGATTTCAAACCAATTTACTATCTGGAAAATAGTATTGTGGAGGTTAGAACCACCAGCCTCTTACTGGGGACAGTGTGATAACGTGGGGATAAGAGGGAAGAAGAGGAGATGAACACACAGCAAAGGGAAAGGAGAAGATGGGCCCAGATAGGGGGAGGAGCAAATGGACAGCGAAAGGGGGGGAACAGACAGAGAGAGAGGAGAGATGGAAAAGGTCAAAGAAAGGAAAGAGGAGGAGATGAACAGGGAGAGAGGTGAAAAGACGATGAAAGGAGGAGGGAGAAGGACAAAGAGAGGGGGAGCAGATGGAATTAGAGAGGGGGGGGGGGCTAGATTGACAAGGATAGGGGCAGGAGGATGTAGTCAAGGATGAGGGACGTGGACAGAGAGAGGTGTTCGAGAAGATGCACAGACAGGGGGTGAAACAGGAGACGGCTAGAGAGAGTGGGAAGGTCGAACTGGACTAATGGAAGAGTGAATTAACTATATACCTGAGGAACACCATGTACTCAGCTAGAGATTTCACAAATGTAAACACAATAACCGCAATATCATCACACAAAATTTCCTTACATGTTGTTTGACAGAACATAAATGATCCACTGACAACAGTGAAATTTCGCAGATAGATGTGTGAAAGTTAAACAAGAAGAATTTGTGTTTACCCAGGGCAGAAAATTATTTCCACAATTACATATTAGGAAAGAAATATGGAACAATTTAACAACAAACCACATGGTGAATATCCTTAAAACTACATTACTGGCCATTAAAATTGCTACACCAAGAAGAAATGCAGATGATAAACGGGTATTCATTGGACAAATATATTATACTAGAACTGACATGTGATTGCATTTTCACGCAATTTGGGTGCATAGATCCTGAAAAATCAATACCCACAACAACCACCTCTGGGCGCAATAACGGCCTTGATACGCTTGGGCATTGAGTCAAACAGAGCTTGGATGGCGTGTACAAGTACAGCTGCCCATGCAGCTTCAGCACGATACCACAGTTCATGAAGAGTAGTGACTGGCGTATTGTGACAAGCCAGTTGCTGGTGAGAGATCTGGAGAATGTGCTGGCCAGGGCAGCAGTAGAACATTTTCTGTATCCAAAAAGGCCCGTACAGGACCTGCACCATGAGTCGTGCATTATCCTGCTGAAATGTAGGGTTTCGCACGGATCGAATGAAGGGTAGAGCCACGGGTCGTAACACATCTGAAATGTAACGTCCACTGTTCAAAGTGCCGTCAATGCGAACAAGAGGTGACCGGGACGTGTAACCAATGGCACCCCACACCATCACGCCAGTATGGCGCTGACGAATACACGCTTCCAATGTGCGTTCACCGTGATGTCGCCAAACACGGATGCGACCATCATGATGCTGTAAACAGAACCTGGATTCATCCGAAAAAATGACGTTTTGTCATTCGTGCACCCAGGTTCGTTGTTGAGTACACCATCGCAGGCGCTGCTGCCTCTGATGCAGTGTCGAGGGTAACCGCAGCCATGGTCTCTGAGCTGATAGTCCATGCTGCTGCAAACGTCGTCGAACTGTTCGTGCACATGGTTGTTGTCTTGCAAACGTCCCCATCTGTTGACTCAGGGATCGTGACGTGGCTGCACGATCCGTTACAGCCACGCGGATAAGATGCCTGTCATCTCGACTGCTAGTGATACGAGGCCGTTGGGATCCAGCATGGCGTTTCGTATTACCCTCCTGAACCCACCGATTCCATATTCTGCTAACTGTCATTGGATCTCGACCAACGCGAGCAGCAATGTCACGATACGATAAACCGCAATCGCGATAGGCTACAATCCGACCTTAATCGAAGTCGGAAACGTGATGGTACGCATTTCTCCTCCTTACACGAGGCATCACAACAACGTTTCACCAGGCAACGCCGGTCAACTGCTGTTTGTGTATGAGAAATCGGTTGGAAACTTTCCTCATGTCAGCACGTTGTAGGTGTCGGCACCGGCGCCAACCTTGTGCGTATGCCCTGAAAAGCTAATGATTTGCATATCAAAGCATCTTCTTCCTGTCGGCTGAATTTCTCGTCTGTAGCAGGTCATCTTCGTGGTGTAGCAATTTTAATGGCCAGTAGTGTATAAGCTTGAGGGCTAAACGGGAACCACCGTCCCTCAGCGATAATTGTGGGTAAGCAGCGTATGTCGAGCTCCCGCTTAATCGGCCGCAGGCTGCAGCTGGACGCGACGGCGCAGCTCACGGAACGTGCGTCCTCCGCAGCGGGCGCCGTGGTTTATGGCCGCCGACGCGACATCCCTCTTCCATGCGGCGCATTCCTGGCCGGGACTGGGAGGCGGGCAGGGCGCTGGGCAGCCGAGGTCGCCCTGTGGGAACCGGGCCCCGGGGCCGGCATTAGCGCGCCCGATGCGA
The DNA here is from genome assembly GCF_021461385.2 of Schistocerca piceifrons. Lineage (NCBI taxonomy): Eukaryota > Metazoa > Arthropoda > Insecta > Orthoptera > Acrididae > Schistocerca > Schistocerca piceifrons. The sequence continues at coordinate 157,153,903 of NC_060141.1, forward strand.
GCCGAATTATTCAGCGCCGCCGCCGCCGTCGCTCAGCGCTGACTTGCGAACGCTCGCTCAAGCTATACTGCGCCGCCGCGCCCATAGTAACGAGACGACGTCGTCATGGGAACTGGCCGCTCTAGGACGGCCTAGGCTCATCCTTCGTCACGGAAGAACTGACACAGTGCAGCTCACAAGGGTTGTGTATCATACATACACTTTCCCTGGGAGAGCCACGCTCACGTTGGCGACTTCTACATCCACTGAGAAAGAGTATGTCACAAATACAAATAAATTCTGACCACAGAGCTGATGAAATTAAAACCCGAGTGATCGAAATGGCGGGTCGGTTGTTTCCATATGAAACAAGTACTTCTTCCTTTTCTTGCGTCTTTGGCCCGCATCAACAGAGTACCAGAATGACTATTAACGGATTTGACATTGTTAGTTTCAGGCTGTTTAATAATTTCTATCAGCCTGTAAACATCAACAGAGAAGATGGCTACAAAGTCCCGGGGTCCTGGCTGCCGGCCATCCCAGTCCAACGGGCCGCGAGCGGTCGCGGGGCAGAAGCTACACGGGACACGGACGTATCTGCACAAACAGCTGTAGAGCAACTGTCAGTCCACTTCCGGGCACACCAGGAGGAAAACTTGCCGACCAGAAGCCGAACTCTGATTGGCAGACGGCTACCAATCGTTGACGACATGGACATCCACGAATAGCCTCTTTCTTTCCATCTTCCCTTACGTCAAGACTAGCCAATCATATTAGATGGCCAATTAAAAGTTTTACAACAGTGACGTCAGACATCGATAGCCTGTAATAAATAGAAGCACCTATCCCCATGCAAAACCAGTCGTGCCCTGAGGAAGGCCGTTGAAATTCGGCCGAAACGTCAGTTTTAGTTTATTATTGTTGTTAGGTTTTTAGCAATGACGCGGCATAATACCCAGAAGAATTTTAATCGCTATGACACCGGGCGCGGAAGCCTACGTTCTTATAACAATGTGTGTACTGTCTGCCATGTGACTGAGTGAAAGTTTTCTACATGTTAGCGAATCGTGTAACTGAGGAATGACTTGAGTACCAGCCCAATATTCACCTAGTGCGATGTTGTAAACCTCCTAAAAACCACATCTAGGCTGAATGCCACAACGGCCCTCGTCGTTATTCTACTGAGCAGATTCAAACTGGTGCTGGCAAACCTCCCCACCCCTGCAGCAGCGTTTTAACACTCATCGCTATCCAGGCAGGTGCATATGAAACAAATTCATGAACTTCATATGAAAATCTCTCCCAGTAAATCAAATATGCGCGAAGTTCTGAAATCACAAATGTGTTGTGTAAGAATGGACCATCAGATGGTTCAAATGGCTCTGTGCACTATGGGACTTAACTTCTAAGGTCATCAGTCCTCTATAGTTAGAACTACTTAAACTTAACTAACCTAAGGACACCACACACATCCATGCCCGAGGCAGCATTCGAACCTGCAGCCGTAGCGGTAACGCGGGGACCATCAGGCAATAATGTTATAATAATTATATGATTTCCACAAGTCACTCTTATTAAAAATCTCAATATGCCGGTGGCCATTAGGAAAAACTGTTTCCACCCTTTTTTTTCGAGGCCCACATAGTCACAGAGGAAGAAGTATATTTCTGCACCTTCATGCTGACGCCACTTGGTGTGTTATTAATTTCGACACATCATGAGAAGATGCCATTGATAGACGCCAGAAGAGAGACACAGCTGTGTCCGATACTCTGACTTGCCACCCAATTGCGTACTATCGATAAGTTGGTAATTCTTCAGTCTCAGCTCACCTTACAACAAGTCTCTAGAACATGCATAGCTAGTTAACTCTCATCCACCTTCTCTGTATAGTTCTCCTAAGAGTGCATTTGGAATTTTGGCCATTTTTACACGTTTTTTTATTAGCTAGCTTTCTCATCTGTCTGTTCAGTACATACTTTGCAATTGCTTTCCGACTACCTTCCTGATAAAATATAAATATAGCTCAGAACTGGATGACAATTCAATATTAACTCGTTCACATGTCTGAGAGGGTGAAAAAGGTTGGTAACAACTTACACTTAGGCTGCCCTCTATGACTGGCATGCTGTGCAGGTAGTACCAGAATGTGTTTCAGGGAGGTATAAATGTGGACTGGCACTGTTGAGCGAACAGGGGGAAGAAGGCGATGGACAAAGAGATGGTCAACGAGAAGATGGAGAGAGAGGGGGAGATGGAGGTGGACAGAGAGACGACGGAAAAGAGATGGACAGAGAGAGGGGGAGAAGGAGATATAAAGAGTGGGGGGAGGTAATGGCTAGAGAGATGGGGGCCGAATGGTCAGAGGGTGGGAGGAGGCGAATGACAGAGAGAGGATGAGGAGATGGACAGCATGTGGGAGAGGAGGAGATGGACACAGAGGGTGGAGGAGATGGACATATTCTGTTTCAAATATTATTTGGTAAAAAGACACTGAAATAAATGTGAAATTTAACATGTCTCTTCTATAATCTCATCTTTGTGTTTAAAATAAACTGAAATTTTCCATATACGTAAAATTAAAAAGCAGAAAATAATTATTTAAATAAAAGTCAGTTTTTATATTGCGTGCTTTTAAATAGAACTACAAAGTATAGGATAATTTCTTCTAGTCCTATAGGGATTCCCAAACCAAAAAAATAGCTTTGGAAAAATACCTGTAAGATTTAAAACGAGAGACGTGAGGCGAAGCAATAGGTGGTGAATTGTTCATGCGTCAGTTATGTACTGCACGTGCCCCGTGTTTTTAGTTTTAAATCTTACAAGTATTTTCATAGCTATTAAAATTCACAATTACTGGGTAAGCAAGTCTCTGAGAGCACTATGGGACTTAACTTCTGAGGTCATCAGTCCCCTAGAACTTAGAACTACTTAAACCTAACTAACCTAAGGACATCACACACACCCATGCCCCATGCAGGAGTCGAACCTGCGACCGTAGCAGTCGCGCGGTTCCAGACTGAAGCGCCTAGAACCGCTCGGCCACAAAGGCCGGCCACAATTACTGGATTTGAGGACTATCTGTATCGCGTTAGCAGTGTGTATGGGGCCTGGAGAAATTATTTTATACCTTTTAGTCCGATTTAAAAACGTGGTGTATTAAAAATTTATTTTTGTTTAATTACTTATTTTTTCGTTTGTTAGAAATGCATAATAGTTACTTGGTTTGCTGCCATGTTGATGTTCCGCTTCTAACAGGTTATGGGCTGTAGTAAGATAACTTCACGATCTGTTTGATAATTTTTCAGTTCAAATTTTTTCCCGTGTATAACAGTGCTATTTCCACTAAGAATCTGACTCTGTGGATTAGTGGCACCCTGCCTTACTTTCATTTATGTTGAAGGTTGCTATACTACTTTAAACTTCTAGTAATGTTTTTTGTCTGTAAGCGTCTCACCTGTCCCAGTATACTCATACAAGTTCCTGCAGAAATCCTGAAGTACCACAAGACGTCCGGCTCTGTGATATTCATCTCATACGACCTGTTCTACTTCTATTTTGGATAGAGCTTGGGGTCTGAAATTCAGAATTATACAGGGTGATTCAAAAAGAATACCACAACTTTAAAAATGTGTATTTAATGAAAGAAACATAATATAACCTTCTGCTATACATCATTACAAAGAGTATTTAAAAAGGTTTTTTTTCACTCAAAACAAGTTCAGAGATGTTCAATATGGCCCCCTCCATACACACGAGCAATATCAACCCGATACTCCAACTCGTTCCACTCTCTCTGTAGCATATCAGGCGTAACAGTTTGGATAGCTGCTGTTATTTCTCGTTTCAAATCATCAATGGTGGCTGGGAGAGGTGGCCGAAACACCATATCCTTAACATACCCCCATAAGAAAAAATCGCAGGGGGTAAGATCAGGGCTTCTTGGAGGCCAGTAATGAAGTGCTCTGTCACGGGCTGCCTGGCGGCCGATCCATCGCCTCGGGTAGTTGACGTTTAGGTTTCATAACTAACCTTTTTCGTAGGACTCTCCATACAGTTGATTGTGGAATTTGCAGCTCTCTGCTAGCTCTGCGAGTCGATTTTCCTAGGCTGCGAACAAGTGCTTGCTGGATGCGTGCTACATTTTCATCACTCGTTCTCGGCCGTCCAGAACTTTTCCCTTTGTACAAACACCCATTCTCTGTAAACTGTTTATACCAACGTTTAATACACCACCTATCAGGAGGTTTAACACCATACTTCGTTCGAAATGCACGCTGAACATCTGTCGTCGATTCACTTCTGCCGTACTCAATAACACAAAAAGCTTTCTGTTGAGCGGTCGCCATCTTAGCATCAACTGACGCTGACGCCTTGTCAACAGCGCCTCAAGCGAACAAATGTACAACTAAATGAAACTTTATAGCTCCCTTAATTCGCCGACTGATAGTGCTTAGCTCTGCCTTTTGTCGTTGCAGAGTTTTAAATTCCTTAGGTTGTGGTATTCTTTTTGAATCACCCTGTAGTTTGCACTTAGCTCTGTTACTGTTTCAGTAAGATCGTTGCTTCAGTTAGGCTCCTGTATTGCTCTGATAATGCCTACATATAATTTTCCCGAATGTTTTTGATTTTGTTGGGGCAACATTGTACGAAGACTTATCATCCTGTATTTTCTGACTTAACTACACGACAAATGTGCGTTAAATAACTACTAGTGTGGTTTCCACCTACTTACTGCGTTTCCTGTGCATCTAGCTATGTACAAGAAAAGATTTGCATTCGTAACTTAGCATCACTGTGCTGATAGGGGTCAAGACAATAGAGGCAAGTAAGTAACCCATGTCAGATGCATATGCCAAGGTTTCTGCGCAAATTCCCTCAGTTCGTAAATGTGCTGCAGATACAGGGCAATGTAAGCAAGTAAGCAGTTCAGCGTGGATCAGCACAATGTGTAATAGCAGCAAGAGGCAGTCCACACTATAGTTCAATTCCTATCGGGTAAAAGTTTCTCTCCAGTATCAGACGCATAACACCAACGGCGCCACATCCGTATCTTTACGATTATCATCCCAAAAACAGCAGCCTTTCCGAGCTCTTAAGTCTATGCGAGCTCCGTCTATTCTTCACACGGCATGACGGTCGTCTCATGCGTCTGTTCCATTCGTGTGGTCGTTTCTCCTTAAATCGCTTCAAAAAAATACTTCTGGATAATTAACATTAGTTCTGTATTGCACTAGTCTCCAGCAGTCAGTGAAATCAAATAGTATCGGAATCTATCTGCTATTTAAGCACATTAAACATTTCGCTAAAAAAGATGACCTCTAAAAATGAATGTATTTACTGAGCAGAATATTTAAAGAATTTAACCAATTGATATTAACAGGAAAGCCAAATTTAATGTTGTTTAAGGCAGGGGAAGATAAAAATCATTGCTTTTACCGGGAAAGAACCCAAAAGACCAAAGATGGTTGTTGATAACGAAAAATTAGAATAGGTTGAACATTTTATTTAGGATTGACATTGTCTGATGATAAGACGGAGGTGGAAAGAAGAAACTACCAAAGGTTTCAGATATATGTTTAATAACAAAAAGGAGCTGGAAAGACAAAATTAGAAAGAGAGTGAAATTTTACAAAACGATGGTTGTCCCTTATTAGTTGTATGGCAGTGATATGGCGTATTGTGGTTGTCTAGATTACTTTCGAAGGAGGTGGAGCAAACACTACAGCACAGACGCACACACACACACACACACACACACACACATCATTAATAATTTATTAAAATCTGAGCAATCACATATGTAACTCTGGAAACAATTATTGTTCTCACAAATGACATATGTATAGTACCGTCGCTAACAGGTGTAACATTTAGCACTTCATTGCACGACAACAGTTTTTCAGAGTACCGTTGTCAATAACTTGATGTAAAGTCCTGAATAACTGTTCTATTAGCACGCAGCCGGGTCTGTACTAAGACGATAGTGTCGTTGTAAGCGATGAGTACAGGTGGTCGCTAACTACAGAGAGACCACTGCTGAGCGGCACTGCCCTCGGACATAACCGGCTTCAAGGAAACACATTGGGGCGTCTAGGCCGACGTCTCTGACTCGTTGCTGCGTGTGGCGTCTGTCTTGTGGTACCAACTTTTGCGTGAGACCTCGTTCTGGGGACGACGCAAAAGTGAGTTACGGGTCAAATATAAAGAAGAGAGTAGTATTCAACAGCAGAAATTAGATGAAGTAGATTAGACAGAAGTGAGAATGTTGACGTTAGAACCGAATGGGAAGTCCTAAAATTAGGGAACAAAATCGATGAAAACTGACCAAATGAACACATTGACAGGATGAGCAGCCAGACATTACGTCTAAGTTAAAATCTTTTGGGTTATTAGGCCCCGTCATGTTTCTTCTAAAATGTTCGACATTTCGACCCCTCTGCTGGGATCTTCCTCAGGATCTTTTGGTGTCCACTACTGCTAGAACACTGTCAGAGACGAGTGTCGCGTCCACTTATAAAGGGTCGTCATCAGTGGCTAGATTTGAAACGGACAGAGCAAATCTAGCCACTGATGACGACCAACCAATATCGGTAGCAGGCATTTCAACCAATAACCCTTCTCCAGCATAAGTGTGGAACAGTGCCTTTCTATCCAACGACGATGACCGCCAATGGTATCCATAGGAGATGAGCTACCAATGCCCCTTCTACTGTATTACCCTATGACTTCGGCCCACCAATGGTAGCCACATGTATTTTAACCGACACTATCACTTCTCCAGCACGAACGCCAGAAAATTCCCCCTTTATAAGTGGGCGCGACACTCGTCTCTGACAGTGTTCTAGCAGTAGTGGACACCAAATATCCTGAGGAAATTCCCAGCAGAGGGGACGAAACGTCGAACATTTTAGAAGAAACATGACGGAGCCTAATAACCCAGAAGATTTTAAGTTCAGTAACAACGGCCACGAAGGCCTGCAGACTTACATATTACCTCTAAGGATTATAAGATACAAACCTGAAGGTGGAGATATTAAGGGAAACGGAGAAAAAAATAGATATTACAACAGTCAAATGGCTAGGGCTTGAACAAGGGATTACTTTTACAATATTTACGGTTAGGGATTTGCGGTCAGGCACCACATCTCACTTCAAACGGTAATCGTCCGCAAGTCTCCCAGAATTTTGTAAAAAACTTCTAAACATGTATACAAAGCTGGGTCGTCTGGTAACAGACTCAGAAAGGTAGTAAGTAGTTTGCCCCTTTCGGCGTTTTGTTAATCACTTGAGGAGTCTGGAGTCTGAAGACAGATGCTCGGATGCTGTGACAGGAGGCTGCCGGTAGCATTGCGGCTGCCCCTCGGCTCACAGCTGGCCCGGTGGTTAGTTTATCTGTAGGCAGATAGCAGCGTTTGTCTGATCGACCCGGCCAGAGACGGCTAACGAGGCCGCCGCCGCCGCCGCTACCTCCGCTGGTGGCCTAATGAGCGCCTGAGGACCTCCAGGCGGGGCGCGATAAATGAGTGACACGGGAGTGGGTTGGGGGAAGGGGGGTACTGTGGAGGCGGGGTCCGACATCACGGCCAGACACGCCGTGTCATTAGCAGCCGCAGCACCACATTCTCTCGGCTCTCCGCGTTCCTTCCTGGTGTAGTGGTTGACGTCGCTGGCTACTGCTGCGGAGGCTCCAGGGTCGACGAATTTTTCTGCGGCACCTAGTGCGTAACTGGGTACCGCCTAATCTGGTGATGTTGCCGAAATACACGGACTTGCCAAAGGTCATGGGAATCCACTGGGTGTGTTGTTAGTAGCAAGCTGCTTCTCCTCGAGCTCTGAAAATTACAGTAACACGTCGAAGCTTAGATTCGTTCTGGAAAGGTACTGACCCACATTCATTGCAGTGCTACTCAGTTAATCTGGATTCGTCGAGCGCACATAGCTGTCGGCAGTTCCTGTACTATACTTCTACGCTTGACAATTTTGACTGGTATCACTAGGAGCAAATTACATGAAGTATCAAAGAGACAAGCAGAGAAAAACGATATATGTAGACAACACGGCAGTATTTTAAACAGAGGTACTGTAATACCAGAAACTGAGTCCGCCTTGATGCAAAACATCTTGTTATTCGTTTATTTCTTTACTATCACAAACTAGTTTCGGCGACAAATATCACCATCATCAGTGGTTTTTTAAAAATCTAAGACATGCAGAAAACGACATGGTTGTACAACACAGTAAAACATTATTACATTTTTACAATTCGTCTTTTGAAGTATAGTTTTCTATTGATACTTTCATACTACCTTATTTATTGTATGTTACATCATGTTTTAAGCAATTATTGGCGCTGTTTGCGACATATTTTCTGTGTCCTTTTTTTGTGTTACCATCTTTTTGCTTAGCGAACATCATGTCATCTGCAACCATGTTAGCTGATCGTGTACTCACGTTCGTTGGAGTACACGAACAGCTAAGCAACAGCTCAGTACACACCAAATAACTGGTTTCCACAACACTACCACAACCCTAAGTATATACTGCTGACATACGAAATCCATTTTTTGGTATTTGTTTACTAAAAGCCGCTCACATGGTTGCAGATGACATGATGTTCGCTAAGTAAAAAGACGGCAACAGAAAGAAAGAGCACAGAAAATATGTCGCAAACAGCGCCAATAATTGCTTAAAACATGATGTAACATACAATAAATAAGGTAGTATGAAAGTACCAATAGAAAACTATATTTCAAAGACGAATTGTAAAAGTGTAATGATGTTTAACTGTGTTTGTACAACCATGCCATTTTCTGCATGTTTTAGATTTAAAAAAATACTACTGATGGTGGTGATATTTGTCGCCGAAAATAGTTTGGGATAATAAAGAAATAAACGAGTAGCACGGCGTTTTGCATCAAGGCGGACTCAATTTCTGATATTACTGTACTTCTGCCTATATTACTGCCGTGTCTACATATATATGCTTAAAACACACTGTAACTTACAATAAATAAGGTAGTGTGAAAGTATCAATAGAAAACTATATTTCAAAAGACGAATTGTAAAAATGTAACAATGTTTTACTGTGTTTGTACAACCATGCCATTTTCTGCATGTTTTAGATTTAAAAAAAAAAACACTGATGATGGTGATATATGTCGCCGAAACTAGTTTGGCATAATAAAGAAATAAACGAATAACAAGGTGTTTTGCATCAAGGCGGACTCAATTTCTGATATTACTGTTTTTCTATGCAAACACGGACCAAATGGAAGAGTTACAAGATAATATTATAAACAGAGGTCTTACTCTCAGATTTCTGACAGCGCACTTCTGAGTGAAGAAACATGTTACTTCCTGCAACACACATACCGTGTAATGACCATGGCATAAACATCGGAGGAGTTCGGCTTACACACAGGGGTAGCAACACCTTCTCGGCGTACCATCCGAAAATACAGTTATGGCACACGATTTACTCTCTTCACGTCGCACTTTGTACAGATGTAGAACCAACATGCTGACTGGGTGCTAGTGAGACATCATTCAATTCAACTCTTCAGGAAAACAGGAGGTACAAGTAATTCTGTTCATGTTCACCACAAGTCCAATAAAGCTCACAGATATCTGTTAACGCGACCGTACATGCGTTTTTGTGTGTGACTAAGTGAGGGTTTGTTTATACCAATACGCATTTCGGACTTTCGACCAGCTTCAATAGGTGTGATACTCATTTACACCAATCAGAGATGGACTTTAGCCCGAAACGTGTAGTGGCATAAATAAAAACACGAGGCCTGTTTAGAAAGTAAGTTCAGATTGATCGCAAAATGGAAACCACAGTGAATATCAGAAATGTTTTATTTGTAACAGTTAGTTACGCCTTCCAGCTACTTATCTACACTCCTGGAAATTGAAATAAGAACACCGTGAATTCATTGTCCCAGGAAAGGGAAACTTTATTGACACATTCCTGGGGTCAGATACATCACATATCACACTGACAGAACCACAGGCACATAGACACAGGCAACAGAGCATGCACAATGTCGGCACTAGTACAGTGTATATCCACCTTTCGCAGCAATGCAGGCTGCTATTCTCTCATGGAGACGATCGTAGAGATGCTGGATGTAGTCCTGTGGAACGGCTTGCCATGCCATTTCCACCTGGCGCCTCAGTTGGACCAGCGTTCGTGCTGGACGTGCAGACCGCGTGAGACGACGCTTCATCCAGTCCCAAACATGCTCAATGGGGGACAGATCCGGAGATCTTGCTGGCCATGGTAGTTGACTTACACCTTCTAGAGCACGTTGGGTGGCACGGGATACATGCGGACGTGCATTGTCCTGTTGGAACAGCAAGTTCCCTTGCCGGTCTAGGAATGGTAGAACGATGGGTTCGATGACGGTTTGGATGTACCGTGCACTATTCAGTGTCCCCTCGACGATCACCAATGGTGTACGGCCAGTGTAGGAGATCGCTCCCCACACCATGATGCCGGGTGTTGGCCCTGTGTGCCTCGGTCGTATGCAGTCCTGATTGTGGCGCTCACCTGCACGGCGCCAAACACGCATACGACCATCATTGGCACCAAGGCAGAAGCGACTCTCATCGCTGAAGACGGCACGTCTCCATTCGTCCCTCCATTCACGCCTGTCGCGACACCACTGGAGGCGGGCTGCACGATGTTGGGGCGTGAGCGGAAGACGGCCTAACGGTGTGCGGGACCATAGCCCAGCTTCATGGAGACGGTTGCGAATGGTCCTCGCCGATACCCCAGGAGCAACAGTGTCCCTAATTTGCTGGGAAGTGACGGTGAGGTCCCCTACGGCACTGCGTAGGATCCTACGGTCTTGGCGTGCATCCGTGCGTCGCTGCGGTCCGGTCCCAGGTCGACGGGCACGTGCACCTTCCACCGACCACTGGCGACAACATCGATGTACTGTGGAGACCTCACGCCCCACGTGTTGAGCAATTCGGCGGTACGCCCACCCGGCCTCCCGCATGCCCACTATACGCCCTCGCTCAAAGTCCGTCAACTGCACATACGGTTCACGTCCACGCCGTCGCGGCATGCTACCAGTGTTAAAGACTGCGATGGAGCTCCGTATGCCACGGCAAACTGGTTGACACTGACGGCGGCGGTGCACAAATGCTGCGCAGCTAGCGCCATTCGACGGCCGACACCGCGGTTCCTGGTGTGTCCGCTGTGCCGTGCGTGTGATCATTGCTTGTACAGCCCTCTCGCAGTGTCCGGAGAAAGTATGGTGGGTCTGACACACCGGTGTCAATGTGTTCTTTTTTCCATTTCCAGGAGTGTATGTAGTCGGCATTCTGGCTTAGACATTTGTTGTAGCGTTTTACTAACTTTTCAATACCCTCATCATAGATGGCAGCTGTCATTGCTTTCCGCCAATTCTCCACGCTGGCCTACAGCTCGTTGTCTGTGCCAAAATGTTGTCTTCATAGACAGCGGTTCATTAAACCAGAGATGAAACTCAGAGGGAAACAATTACAGGCTGTATTGTGGGTAATCAAAAATTTCCAATTCAAAACGATGCAAGAGCATCTTCACTGTCCTGCAGAATGCGGCTGAGAATTGTCTTGAAGAAGAAACAGCACGACAGTTATGTAATGCTGGGTGCATTTCTCACCAGACCCTCGTACTTGGCGGGAGACACTACTTTCTAGACATCTTTACACTGTGAGCTCAGAAATGAGAAGAGAGACTTTATGCTATGTGGCGTCATACTAGAGACACTGCCCAACACATCTTTGCAAAGCTTTATCGGATTTTCATAGTCGTTTCCATTTCGCGGCCGATCGGAACTTACTTTCTGTACGCCCCTCGTATATAAAAAGTTCCTGCATTATGTATTTCTTAAAGTGATAAAATTCACAGACATGAATCTCAGCAACCAGAAAAATGGGTACATTAATAGTTGGACTAAGGAAATTCACTTATTCTAGATGGTAGGTTTTCCAGCTAAGGTTTTGATGTATCTGTAGTCCCAAAAAATTAACAGTACGAGACTTTCCGAGTGGAATACTATATGCTGCTTCATTTTATTCCTCTACTTCTTTTTGGGTCTATTAATCTGCTGACTGACTGACGCGGCCCGCCATGACGCCCTCTCCCTTGTCAATCTCCTCGCCTCAGAGGAGCACCTACACCAAACACTCTCAATTAATTGTCGAATGTACTTCAGTCTCTGACGTCCCAACAATTTTTGCCCTCTGTGATTCCCTGTAGCATCCTGAGTTTACTCCCAAGGTAGCTGAATTCCTTCTCTTCGTCTGCTATGTGGTTCCCAGTTCTGATGTTAAGTTTATCGCTAATGTTATGTATATTAAACATTTTCGTCTTTCTCCGGTTTGCTCTAAGTCCATTTGTTATGTTCAGTAGACAGTTCATTCCATTCAAAAGGTTCTGTAACTCTCCCTCATTTTCACTCAGAACAACAAAGTCACCAGCGAATCACATCATTGATATTCTTTCACTCCGAAGTTTAATCTTACTTCTGAACCTTTCTTTTAATTCATTATTTGCATTTTCGATGTGCGGGTTTATTAGTAGGGCAGAAATACTACATCCCCGGCTTACGGCCTTCTTTGTCCAAGCAATTGCATCTCTAGTTCTCCCATTCTTAATGTTCCCGTTTGTTTCGTATGTCTTTCCCTACACCTTACACCTCTTTTCGTTGTGATTTAAAATAGCTTCCACAGTTCTACGTTGTCGAACATGTTTTTCAAGGTTGAAAAATCTTGTTAAAGTGTCATTCTTACATTATCTGCGCATTCTTTCAGTACTTCTATTTGTTTGGGTGCTGTTATTCGTTGTCTGATATTATGGCCAGGTCGTCTGCGAAAGCTGGATTTGATATTCCAGTTTTGTCCGTGCATGTTGATAATTATGTTGGTTTCCAGTGTCTTTGAGTTTTCAGTTATTTTTCCCATTTCCTCATTACTAGGCTGAATAATAGTGGGGATAATCCGTCGCCTTGGCGAACTCCAGCTTTGATCAGAAGGTATCGGAGATTTCATCCATGAACTTAACTTTCGATGTTGTGTCAGCTAATGACTGTCTAATTAATCTAATGTCTTTGGGTCGACCTGTTCTTCTAAGACGTTGAACAAGGAATTTCGGTCAACAGAATCATACGCTTTCCTGAAATCTATGAAGGTGCAAATGATTGGCGTATTCATGATGGCCTTGTATTTTAGAATTGTTTTCAGATTGAGGATTTATTCTATGTATGAACCACCGGGGCGATAGCCTGCCCTGTATTCATCAGTTTTGTGTTCTAACTGTTCTTGTGTGTTACGGAGTAAGCATGCTGAGAAAATTTTGTAGGTGGTTTGTAGCAGGGAGATTCCTCTGTAGTTGTTCACATTCACCCTATCTCCTTTCTCGTGCAGTGGATGGATAAGTACGCATTTCCAGTCGTCTGCTTGCCAGATGGTAGAGATTATTTGCGTAAGCTCCTGTAGTGACTTTGGTCGAATGTTCTTTAGTAATTCTGCAGTGATGCCGTCTTCACCAGATGTCCTGTTGTCTTTTAGTTTAAGTATGTGTTTGTTGATCTCTTCACATGTTGGTGGGAGTGATTCCGGTAGGGGGGAGGTACAATTCTGTACTGGAAATCTTGTTACAGGTTCAGGACAGTTAAGGAGACCCATGCGTTTGCTGGTTGCTTTTTCCATTCCTGTTTTACGTTGGATCCCATGATCTTTTTTCTGTCAAACTTTCCTATGTGCTTTGTTTCTTGATGGATCTTCTTCGGTGTAAATTTTGTCTTGATTCGAGTGGTCTAAATCAATATTGGCACCTCTGCGTACTTGAAAGTCATGGAGCTGCTTCTGGACTGGGTAGGAAATCGTATTTGGAAACCACCTATATCTTACATAGTGACCGCCATGTTTTCTGTTTTCATGGAGATTTCCTTAGGGATGTTGGCATAATCTTTAGGTTATTCTGCTGGCATAGTTAAATGAGTCTCATGCCATTTCTGTTTCTATGTTTTTGCGCTGGAAACTTTCCCACAGTTCTTTGATGACCTTCTCTCTGTCTATTTTTGGGTTAAAATCACCTAAAAAAATTTATATCGTGTTTGGGGATCTTGGCCATCACTGTTTGTAGTGTCTCCCAGAATTCCTCTGTTGATATGGGGTCTCTTTTGATATCTCCGTTTGTGGGGGCATGTGCATTGATCATTATATATTTCTTGTTTGCACACTGTAAGCGCATTGTCATTAACCTGTTGTTTATTGGACTGCCTTCTCTAATTGGATTGATTATCTTCTTATATACCGTGAGGACCATGCCAAAAAGCGGACCATCGTTGGCGACTAGTTTGTTTGTTTTGTTCTTGAAGATACGGTAGTCTCCATAATCCAGTATGTCTTCGTCTGTCATGCGGGTTTCCTGCAGGGCAAGTATCATTATCTTCTGCTTGTTGAGCTCTAATTCTAGGTTGTGCAGTTTTCCTGGTTGGATCAGTGTGTTTCTGTTGAAGTACCCAAGAAATGTAAATGCTTTGAGTGGAAGTTTGCCAGAGAACTCTGACTTCCCCAGTGATCGTGTGATTCCAGGTTCCCCAGAATCCGAGTTCCCGGTTGCCGTCTGTTGAGGGGTGGATTCATTACCACCTGGGGTATTCTTGTTATTCCTCGCACGAGTCATGATTGGTTGTAATCTCGCTGGTCCAGTGTTTCCACTGGGAAGATATAAATACGGATTGTTAGTTCCTGGAGCATTAATTTGCAGCCTCACACTCTGGATGGACAGACGCTGACGAGGATGCCGCCCACTCTGGATGCCGTCGCGCCTGGATTTGCTGTGCTATTTTTGGCCCGCCCCGAGTATTATATTTCCTCGGTACCCTTCATACCTGACGGGCGTTCTCCTATCCTCCATCTGGGGAGGCGCCCGGCGTGGGAATAGCAACCGATCTATGCTGTGTCTCTTTAGTTTCCGTATTATACTACTGGCCATTAAAATTGCTACACCAAGAAGAAATGCAGATGATGAATGGCTATTCATTGGACAAATATATTTTACTAGAACTGGCATGTGATTATATTTTCATGCAATTTGGGTGATAAATCCTGAGAAATCAGTACCCAGAGCAACCACCTCTGGCTGTAATAACGGCCTTGATGCACCTGGGCATTGAGTCAAACAGAGCTTGGATGGCGTGTACAGGTACAGCTGCCCATGCAGCTTCAACACGATACCACAGTTAATCAAGAGTAGTGACTGGCGTATTGTGACGAGCCAGTTGCTCGGTCACTATTGACCAGACGTTTTCAATTGGTGAGAGGTCTGGAGAATGTGCTGGCCAGGGCAGCATTCGAACATTTTATGTATCCAGAAAGGCCTGTACAGGACCTGAAACATGCGGTCGTGCATTATCCTGCTGAAATGTAGGGTTTCGCAGGGATGGAATGAAGGGTAACACATCTGAAATGTAACGTCCACTGTTCAAAGTGCCGTCAACGCGAACAAGAGGTGACCGAGACGGGTAACCAATGGCACCTCATACCATCACGCCGGCGATGAGGAAAATTCGCTTCCAATGTGCGTTCACAGCAATGCCGCCAAACACGGATGCGACCATCGTGATGCTGTAAACAGAACCTGGATTCATCCGAAAAAATGACGTTTTGCCATTGGTGCACCCAGGTTCGTCGTTGAGTACACCATCGCAGGCGCTCCTGTCTGTGATGCAGCGTCAAGGGTAACCGCAGCCATGGTCTCCGAGCTGATAGTCCATGCTGCTGCAAACGTCGTCGATCTGTTCCTGCAGATGGTTGCTGTCTTGCAAACGTCCACATCTGTTGACTCAGGGATCGAGACGTGGCTGCACGATCCGTTACAGCCATGCGGATAAGATGCCTGTCATCTCGACTGCTAGTGATACGAGGCCGTTGGGATCCAGCCCGGCGTTCCGTATTACCCTGCTGATTCCACCGATTCCATATTCTGCTAACAGTCAATGGAACTCTACAAACGCGAGCATCAATGTCGCGATACGACAAACCGCAATCGCGATAGGCTATAATCCGACCGTTATCAAAGACGGAAACGTGATGGTACGCATTTCTCCTCCTTACACGAGGCATCACAACAACGTTTCACCAGGCAACGCCGGTCAACTGCTGTTTGTGTATGAGAAATCGGTTGGAAACTTTCCTCATGACAGCACGTGTAGGTGTCGCCACCGGCACCAACCTTGTGTGAATGTTTTGAAAAGCTAATCATCACAGCATCTTCTTCCTGTCGGTTAAATTTCGCGTCTGTAGCACGTCATGTTCGTGGTGCAGAAATTTTAATGGCCAATAGTGTAGTAAGTCGTCGAGTTCGGGTATCACGTTCACGTCTTCCCCATTTTCAGTTGCAGGACATGTTGGGCATGTCTTCCTGCAAAGGAGTCCCCTACTTCTACAATATTCATAAGCTATGTAGTTCGATAGATCAATCTGTGAAGCACGTCAGGACGGGGCGGATGCTATCGTGCAGATATCGACCGCGGTGGATGTGGTGGCCGAGGTCCTTTCCGTTCCCCTTTGTTGCTGCTGCCGCCGCCCCCTTCAGCGGCGCCATAAGCTTATGTTAAAACCGCGTGACCTCTAATTAAAGCTCCGCGAGGAGGGGTCCCGGCTTTTTCGAGGCCGTCGTCGTCGCCGGGAGGCCTGTGTGCAATTCGGCGACGAGTGGATGCCCTGGTCGGCCAGATGAATGTGTCTGGTATCGGCGGCGCAGAGGCGCAAAACATGGGGCGTGTGCGGCGGCGCGGAGCGGCCCAAAGAAGCTGATTTACGGGGCCGCTACCAAAAAAGAATTTGTCGCAATCCGTCGGTCCCGAGCCTCCGCTTGCGGTAATTATTGCACACGCAAGAAGACGAGATGGCTGTCTGTTATCTTAACTGACCGGCGTACAATCCATCTGCCAGGATTCGAGAAGAACCTCATCTGTCATCCCTTATTCAGCTAGATACTCCGCAGTCGCGCAGAAAGAGCCAACACAAACGGGTAAATTAAGCAGAATAGTAAGTGTATTTAAGAGACCCACTCTGATGTATACTACTGGCCATTAAAATTGCTACACCACGAAGATGACGTGCTACTGACGCGAAATTTAACCGGCAGCAAGAAGATGCTGTGATATGCGAATGATTAGATTTTCAGAGCATTCACACAAGGTTGGCACCGGTGGCGACACCTACAACGAAAGTTTCCAACCGATTTCTCATACACAAACAGCAGCTGACCGGCGTTGCCTGGTGAAACGTTATTGTGATGCTTCGTGTAAGGAGGAGAAATGCGTACCATCTCGTTTCCGACCATCACGTCGGATTATAGCCTATCGCTATTGCGGTTTATCGTATCGCGACATTGCTGCTCGCGTTGGTCGAGATCCAATGACTGTTAGCAGAATATGGAATCGGTGGGTTCAGGAGGGTAATACGGAACGCTGTGCTGGATCCCAACGGCCTCGTATCACTAGCAGCCGAGATGAAAGGCATCTTATTCGCATGGCTGTAACGGATCGTGCAGCCACGTCTCGATCCCTGAGTCAACAGATGGGGACGTTTGCAACACAACAACCATCTGCAGGAACAGATCGACGACGTTTGCAGCAGCATGGACTATCAGCTCGGAGACCATGGCTGCGGTTACCCTTGACGCTGCATCACAGACAGGAGCGTCTGTGATGGTGCACTCAACGACGAACCTGGGTGCACGAATGGCAAAACATCATTTTTTTGGGATGAATCCAGGTTCTGTTAACAGCATCATGATTGTCGCATCCGTGTTTGGCAACATCGCGATGAACCCATATTGGAAGCGTGTATTCGTCATCGCCATACTGGTGTATCACCCGGCGTGATGGTATAGGGTCCCATTGGTTACATGTCTCCGTCACCTCTTGTTCGCGTTGACGGTACTTTGAACAGTGGACGTTACATTTCAGATGTGTTGCGACCCGTGGCTCTACCCTTCATTCGATCCCTGCCTAGCCCCACATTTCAGCAGGATAATCCACGACCGCATGTTTCAGGTTCTGTACGGGCCTTTCTGGATACAGAAAATGTTCGACTGTTGCCCTGGCCAGCACATTCTATAGACCTCTCACCAATTGAAAACGTCTGGTCAATGGTGGCCGAGCACCTCGCTCGGTCACATTATGCCAGACACTACTCTTGATAAACTGTGGTATCGAGTTAAAGCTGCATGGGCAGCTGTACCTTCTACTTCTGCCATTACCCCATGAACTTCTGTCGTTCACGTTGGACTATGAATTAGAAACTACGACTTTTTGAAACTTAACTCCATCCGAAGAGGTTTTGTAAGGCCCAACGTTACCGACTAACTGCCGTGTCATCCTCAGCCGATAGGCGTCACTGGATGCGGATATAGAGGAGCATGTGGCCAGCACACCGCTCTCCCAGCCGTTGTCAGTGTTGGTGACGGGAGCCTCCACTTCTCAGTTAAGTAGCTTCTCAATTGGTCTTACAAGGGCTGAGTGCACCCCGCTTGCGAAGCGCTTGGCGCTCCCACACGGTCACCCATCCCAGTGCTAGCAAAGTCCAACAGCACTTTACTTCGCTCATCTGACGGGAACCGGTGTTACCACTGCGGTAAGGCTGTTGGCACGGCTGTTTATGATACTTATTCAAACAATCATTTGGGTCAGTTACTTTTATTTTCTTCGACGTCGGGTTTCTGAGGGCTTACCCTCATCTTCAGGGGTACCCACGCCTCTCATAAGCACTTCTTATTCTCTGAAGGTACGTATTTGCCTGTCTTAATCTTCTTTTTGGAGGTATTGCAACAAAGAACACCGAGAGTCGTTATAAATACACATTTCTACCACTGAATATTATAGATATACGAAAAATAAACAAAAACTGTTTTTTCGGCGTTAAGTAGTTGTAACATTTTTGAGATAAATTAATAGGTTCATAAACAGTTGTAAAAATTTTACCTAACCGATTTTCTAAGTACATTTCTAGTAGAAGCTGAACATGACTTTAGCTTTAGTTTATGGATGGTATGTATTTGCCGCACTGGCTGTTATTTTTACGATTATACCATCCTGTTAATTTGTATAGTTCATTACTGTACAGTTTCGACTGTGTGGTCATTTTCATGTGCCCTTAGTACATACCAGATATAACGTTACTGAAATACAAAGGAAAAAACAACCATTATTTTAGTCGACAGAATAAAAAGAGAACTTACAGAATATAAACCCATTAAACGCTACACCTTGGGTTAAAGTAAACGTAATTTACGCGATCTCGTTTTAGAATCAGAGCTTGGTACACGTGGAATAAAGTAAAATAAAAGCGATTTAACTAAGGTTTAAAATGACAAGAATACAGAAAGAGAAGGTATTATACAATAAATTATTTAACTGCATTAGCGGAATTGTTGACAGGGCTCCTCGTCCGACGAAAACAATGGCTACATAGTGTAGTGATTTAACAAGCGTATAGGCGCACCGAACTATGTAGGCCTAGCAACAACTCGCGGTTAATTGGTTAAAGATTAATGTGAGTGTAAGGCTATGTTCTATGTACAGGGTCTCCATAATCAGTCCCTACTTCAAAACGCTGTAAAAAGAGAAGGACGTCAAATTTGAGCAGCATATTATTGGCGCAGGGGATAACGTCTCGGAATAAACCAAATTTGACGAAAAAGTTAGCAATAGATGGCGCTATTAAGGTCTTAACGTAAGTGGGGCTTGGTACTAATGACAGATGAGTCTCAATATGGCGGCTATGGTTTGAGGTGCGCATTACACCATCGGTACTGTTCAATGCGCTTGACTGTACAAGCTCAGCAGTCAACAGCTGTGGTGCTGTTAGTTCGGCAAATCCATTTGCCAAGGCAAGATCGTGCCACACTGGAAGCGAAAAATCGGGTTTTAATTGTCCTATGGTAAAAAACTGCACAAAAAGCAAACTGACATGGGTTTGTATTTGTCGTGAGACTGGCACAAGACATGTTCAATATTCTGTACACCGCTTTCTGCCACAAACTGAAATCGGGCAACTGTTTCTCAACAGATCGCAGTGTCTCGGGAGTCACGTTCAGAATGCGTTGCGCAATGCGTACCTACAATTCAGCTACGTTCGCAATTGGACCACTGAACACAACAACTTTCAAATAATACCACAGTCAGAAGTCACACGGATTACGATCAGGTGCTCTGGGCGGCCGGGCTATAGGGAAATGACGGCTGATAATTCCAGAATATGCGAAATGCCTCCGCAGCAGCTGCTTCAATAGTTGTTTAACGTGCGAAGGAGCGCCATCTTGCATGAAAATGATGCTACCCACACATTCACGGTATTGAAGGGATGGAGTGACCTTAAAGCCCAAAAGCGTATACCACTGACGATACAGTTAACATGACCCGCAGGACTCCTCTCCTCGAAAAACTACGGCCCTAAGGCAAACGATGCCGTCAACCCGCACCACACAGCCACTTTTTCGGAATGCAGCGGTACCAGTTGATGTGCGAGTGGATTTTTCAGTACCCATATTCTGAAATTCTGCGTATTGGCATGTACTTGGAGATGGAAATGGACTAAGAATTTTCTATGACCATTCATTGTTCACTTTTATGCGAGCAAGAAATTCCAAAGCGAAAATTTGTCTTGCTGGCGGGTCAGCAAGGAGCAACTCCTGAACATGGGCGATTTTCTACGGATAGCAGTGCAGGATGATTCGTGGGATTTTATGTGCCGTGGCCGCAGGCATGTCCAACGTTCGGACAGTTCCCCGTGCACAGCACCGGTCGACACTTCCTGTAATGCTGTGATCACATCTTCTACAGATACTGGGTCAACTGCTTTCATCCCTCTGCTACATTGTTCTTAAAAAGAATCTTTCTTTTCGAATCTTCTAATCATTTTCTCCAGACCCTTTGCAGTTATTGGACTAAGGCGTTTTTTCGTACCCGTGAGTATCCGGAATCTCTGCACGGCTACTGGCACACAGTCATCGTTCTTCTAAAAGAGCTTTACCAGCAGCGCGCGGTCCTTCATGGAGACACTCATATTAGGCGTCTCGGATGGAAACTCAGGAAACGCTGTGTGCCGCTCTCATGTTAGTGTGCACATTCTGACGCTCTACTGGTAATTCTTTTTTTCCATTACGCTTCCCTCTGCGTTAATTATATGCTATTCAAATTGGGCTTGATTCTGAGCAGTGGGTCTCTTTCTATAGCGTTTCGAAACTGGAACTTTAATTATGGACAGCTTGTACAATCCTTGTTAACCACAAACTGACTTAGTACAATGAGCGGCACAAAGGGAAAGAAGGAATATTGTTTCTTTATCGTGTGTGTGAGATTCACAGGAAAGGAATAATTAATAAACACAATGATAACGTCTCTCTGACTTTTCTTCCAACTATACACGCTAATCAAAAGCCTCCAGACATCTATTAGTAGGTACTAATATTGGGTTTTGTCCACCCTTAACATTTATGACTACTTGAACTTTGCTGTAGCCACTTTCAGTGAGGTTTCTAAGTGTTTGTTTAGGGATGATAGCCCTTCATTCCTCAAGAGTCGAAACCAGAGAAGGTAGTGACGTTGGACGCTGGAGCCAAGAGCGTATTAGACGTTCTAACCCTCCCAGAGGTACTCCATTGGATGCAGGTAGGGACTCTGGGTAGGCCAGACCATTTCAGGGAAGTTATTGTCCACAAACCATAACCTCACAGATGGTGCTTTGTGACATGGTGCGTTGTCACGCTGATTAACACAGTCATCGTCTCCTAACATAGACGCTAAATAGTTTAGACAAAAAGAGAATAGAAGCTTTGGAAATGTGGTGCTACAGATGAATGCTGACGATTATGTGGGTAGATCACGTAACTAATGAGGAGGTACTGGATAGAATTGGGGGGAAGAGGAATTTGTGGCACAGCGTCACTACTAGTAGAAGGGATCGGTTGGTAGGACATGTTCCTAGGCATCAAGGGATCACCAATTTAGTATTGGAGGGCAGCGCGGAGGGTGAAAATCGTAGAGGGAGACCAAGAGGTGAATACACTAAGTAGATTCAGAAGGATGTAGGGTGCAGTAGTTACTTGGAGATGAAGAAGCTTGCACGGGATAGAGTAGAATTGAGAGCTGCATCAAACCAGTCTCTGGACTGAAGGCCTCAACAACAACGTCATCAGATTCTAAACATTGGAGTCATTTAAAAGCACTGGTGGATTCCATACTCATCGACAACCTGCACATGTTACACGAGTGTCTTTCCCATGCAAGCGAAAAAATACGGGGGTAGTTAAAAGTGTTCCCACGAGTTCATGATTCATTGTCAACAAGGGCTGAAGCACGTGTAAGAATGAATGGTAACCATATTGTGCACATTCGGTTGTGTCAATAGACAGATATCTATCACAGGGCTAAATGGACCATATATCAACAAGTATTTCTATCTGGACTTATTTTTATGGTTCTGAGTTCCATTTCGTGCAAGAACAAGGTACACTTTTTATGAAGAACTATACCAGCGTTATCTTAGTTAGTTCCACGCGTAATATGTTTTAAAAATATTTATCAGAACATCCTATATCGGCACGATGGACATAAATCACCTGATGATATTATAAGGACATAATTTGGTGGTGGTAATAAATTCCATTACAAAACATCATGGACTGTGCGGCTGGTCCCGGCGGAAGTTCCAGTCCGCCCTCGGGCATGGGTGTGTGTGTTTGGCCTTAGGATAATTTAGGTTAAGTAATGTGTAAGCTTAGGGACTGATGACCTTAGCAGTTAATTCCCATAAGATTTCACACACATTTGAAAATTTTGAACAAAACATCAAGTGAGATGGCTATTTACAAATTTACTTTATATCCTCAACAGGCGATTTAGCACAGTTATGCATAATACGCACAAAGACCTTGCTGTTATTTTAAGAATGTCATCTCACCCTTTGAGCAAGGGAAGGGAACGAATTACGGCACGCACCAGCTGGAGCGTGATGCTGTCGTCTTATTGCTACACTCGCGTATATGCGCACGCCATTCCACATAATGGACACGGAGTCTTCCAGTCTGACCCGACCCTCAAGAAATGGGAGGAGAGTGAAGGGGGTGTTTTCTGGTACTAACTGGCACTGTGCTGGGACAACGCCATGCATATCTACCCAACTCGTGGGCGAGATCAGAACCAGATCTGAAGGAGACGGTACTGCTTTAAGCAGTTGAAGAGCAACAGCTGAAGCGAGTAGCCTTCGTAAGTAATGGGGACTTGAAGAATGCCATGAACTACTTTGAGTTAGAACATTATCACCAAATGCGTGTCCAGCTTGCTACAAAATATCGGCCACAAGAAAGGGCTTTTCCTGAATCCGCAATCCAGGAGGACGATTCTAACAGATATGGGACGATATCTGATATGGAAGCCGCAGGACGAGACCTTGAGCTAAAGATGTAATAGAAAACGAGAGGCTAGAGAGCCTCAGCCACATGGGACTACGCAACAAGAACACCACATCAAATGAGAGAAACCCCGGTGATGTGTTCACTTTAGTCATTCCTCCAAATATCTATGGTAGAATGTCCTTAACGAGAACTCTAGAACAACACTGTGGTATTGTAGTATGTGTGTCAAGAGTGCGACGAAAAACCAGTCGAAGAGTTTATGAAGGGCTTGTTTTAATAGTGGTACAAGTCCAGTTTTGTTCATTCCGAGATACAGAGTCCTAAAGTTAAATGAGCGCTGAAAAATCTGGGCTTGTTTTAATAGTGGTACAAGTCCAGTTTTGTTCATCCTGAGATACAGAGTCCTAAAGTTAAATGAGCGCTGAAAAATCTGCAGCATCTCAAGTATTTGCAAATCTGCAGTATCTCAAGTATAAATACTTGAATATTTCTGGTATCTCAACTGCAGGTTTTTCAGCGCTCATTTAACTTTAGGACTCTGTATCTCAGAATGAACAAAAATGGACTTGTACCACTATTGAAATAAGCCCTTCATATATTGATGTGCAGAGCTTTGTAGCAAGCGATATTAATGTGTTACACTTGTTACAAGATCTGATTTGCTCTTGGGAGAGCAATACTGTTTCCTCTTATTTAAATGTAAAACTTTCTGGTTTTTAATGAATTCGTGTATCAAGTAGTTTTCCAATGGGCAATGCTATATTAATTTCTGTTTTCTTTTTCTTATTTAGGTACCATGTACTTTACTATCATGCAGGTCAAGTTTCTCTGCGTTGCCTTGAATCAGTTATCACACACCTAGCAAATAAAATTAATTTTTTTGAGTATATCCTTGATTTGATTGCCACGTCTCTAGCCAAAGGGCAATTCAGATTTTCTTTGACTGTTGTAACCTATGATATACAACGTTTGGGTATTTTTAAACTCGCATCCAATGAACTGTGCCACTGGGCACTCAAGTTTTTTTAATGTACATTTTCTTGATTTGTAATTGATGAAAGTTGTTAGTGGCCACTGAGTGAACATTGCCACTGTGCAGTTCAGCTATCCACTAGATGTAGTTCTCTGATGTACAATGTCTGAGTGCCTTTATCTCACACGGAATGAACTTCCCCACTAAGCTGTTCAGTTCTTACTATGTATGCTTTCCTGATCAATAAAATTAGAGTGTCTTCGATTTATATGCAACGAAGTCTGCTGGTGGGCAACTTATTTTTCTTTACGTAATTCTCGTAATAATTGTACAGTAGGAGCAAAGAAGAAATATACAGGTAAATTGATATTCGATTCTGTCATTTCATGGAATACGTACAAATGTGGAAGATGAATGTTCACCAGATTTGACTGAATATATGTGTTTTTCAAATCAGTCCTCAGTGATCGTACTGTTCGATGCAATTACGCGGTTTATTTCAATTCTGGGTAGCCGTCCTTGTCCTCAGGCAATGGTTGATGAAAGGGCCCCATACGTAATGTGTTATTATTATCATTTTGATGCCGGTTGCATACCATACAATGCTCACTTTCCTATTGTGTGTTTCATTGTTTAGCAGACCAATGGCCGCTGAAGGAGGAATGGACTGACACGTTCATTTTCTCATTGGTACACATCCTTTCTGACTTTGGATGTCTTCTCTAAGTCCTTCAATGCATAAAAATGAGTGTATTGTAAGTTTGAATGGTTATGCATGGCATTCACAGATGCTTGAGTAGTATAGAACCATTGGCAAACTAATATCATGGGCAAGTTTACCAATGGAGACTAGAGGATGAGTCAGAGATATTTGAAGGGGTCGAATTTTTTCATGCTGTGGTTAGCCAGAGGTACCAAGTCCTTTCCCCCCCCTCACCACTTGTTTGAACACAGACCTGTTTCTCAGCATACGTTAGGACAGGCGTTCAGCTTCCAGTGTGATAAGTGAGCAAACTCTAAGTTAGGTCTTGCTTTGTTTGTGGATTCAGATATCAGAATGTGTTATTTAGTTACAATATCATTTTATTCCTTTTCTTTTAGAGTTCTTCATGTTAGGGAACTGAGGCAAATTATCACGATTTTGATTATTTTTGTAAATTCTGTAGGTGGAGTGTTATCTAGTAATGATCCCTTTCTACGAGCTACCAGTCTGCCTAAGTATCACATCCCTTAAGCAGTTTGGGTTAATACCTTGTTAATATTTGGTCATAGATTGCTCCAGGGTAGTATTCAGACTGAATTTTATTCAGTTTTAGAGATTTTATTTCTGATAATCGTTCTCACATTTGTTCAACATCATCTCAAATGTTTAATGGGTCCACAACTGATGAAACATGATACGTTCTGTGGCGTAACATATTAAATTTAATTGAGCTTATTTTAGTGATAGTAGGGTCGTGATTACTGTGTCCACCTTTGTCCATCCCCACTCCGCGGCTTCATATATTTACAGAAAGCTATAGTACCTTCCATTGCGTCGTGTATTAAATTCCACCTGCAACAAGTACCTAAATCCCATGCGAAACACTGACCATTGTTTATTTTCTCTGAATTATTTGACGTTCTCGTTCTTGCTTGTGCCCACTTACTATGGGATTCTTCCACATCCACACCGCCTGTTTGTTGAACTAATCCATATGTAAGGGCAAGGGAGGAGTTCTGGCAGGATTTGAGCTTATTTTAGTGTCTGTCCACCGCCTCCCCTTGTGTTCATGGATTCACAGCTAGCAAGCAATATTTCCTTGCATTGTGTAGCACACTGAAGCCTGCGTACAGCAATTAACTAAAAGCTATCTGCACTAAATTTTTGTGAACACTTTCCGAAAGTTTTCAGCTCCTGTCGATGTAAATGTATTTTTGATATATGTGTCACTCACAACCAGTGTGTCCACCCTTTGCACAGCTCGTCTACCATAACTAGCAGTCCATGTGGTTGCCCTCTGTGTTATTAAGAGCGTGAGTATTAGTGTGATTCAAACATTCGAATCATTCACTGCTCAGCCTTGTTGTCCATTTCCGATCCTATCCTGTTTACCTTGGTAAACTAATAACGATTATTGATACATCTGGTTGTGTATGGACATGTTAAGTATGCACCAAATTGCCCCCCGCCCCCACCCCATATCCTTGGTCTTAAGAGATTATATGTCGTTTACAAATGATATAGAAAGCCTGTTGATCATGCAAATTATTTCTCATCTGCTAAGTCATTTCTAGTCCCGGCAAAATCATTTTCCACCCGAGTGATCACAACGCTTATAATGTGCAGACTGACGATTTGCGAAATGTTGACTGTAAATAGGAATGAAGTAATAGGAAAACCTAGAGTTGTTTATGAAACGTCCTTCCCTGGTAGCTCGCATCCACTTGTGTTATCCGTTGTGCTATTAAGTTTTGTTCAGTTACATGTTGTGCTAATAAATGGGATAATACTACATGTTAGAGCATGAAATCCAGTAATAAGTATATTGGTCCAAATAATTGTTATATTTTGGCGAGCTTTTAATCAGAGAACGTGTGGGGCGGTGGGTGGAATAATTGTTAATGTTCCTATTATTTATTTAATGCTGTTGTTTGCCGTTCTCAACACTGGCTCTCTAACTACAATATTGGCAACACGAAAGTGATTAGCAAAACGTGAAGCCTGTAATTAGAATTCCTAGTGCCCACTTCATCTGAGAAATACATTTATAGCTACAGCCTATAGCTCTGAGGAATTAGGAGATTGTCTGGGATTCATAATCAAAAATCATTCTCTCTAAAATGTTCACTATATTCTGAAAGTCACAGACCAAACAGAATCCACACAATCCAACTACCAGAGCAGTTCAGAGTCTAATGCGCTGATGCAACTATAACTGTTCAAATTAAATGTTTAAGTGAATGCTCGCCATAATTTGATTATAATGTTCATCAAACGCCACGCTAATAATGGTAGAATGTCTGTCCTGAGGCCTTCCTTCTCTTTCACGCAACTACCAGGCTGCCATTATCTGGTTTGTCCTGTAGAACAAACAAAAAGAGTGCCTCAGACTCTGTTCATTTAAAATCTAAGGGTGGGTCACAATGAAATGGGGATATATATACATCTTATCTTTCAATATGTTGCTGGAACAAAGTTAACAGAACTTTTTCAATTCTACTCTCGCAGTTACTTAACTGTCATAGAATCGGTAAACAAATGGCTCAAAACGCCGTTAGTCACGTACTAGAGAAAATTTATGCTCAAGGCATGCAATTATAAATCCTATTTAACCTCAATTTATTATTTCTGGGCCAGAACACTGAACCAATGCTCGGTACATTCTTGATACATTTGTATTTTATTTACTTAGCTGACTCATCTTCGATTATCTTATTCTTAGAGACAGTATGAGTATATTTGATTAGTAGTTGTCTTCTCAGCTTCTTTGTACATGTGAGTAACTTGTGGTAATAGTACAGATCTGAGTGTTCAAAACACACTACGTTTAGTTGACTACTAAATCCACTTATTGGTCTTCTGCTGCTGTGTCATTTCCACATCTGCAATTATGTACTTACTTACTTTGCTAGTGTATGAACTCAAGTAATACTCACTCCATTAAAATTGAAAGCATAGGATAGCACATTTATTTCATATCTATAGTGTATTGCAGCTGATCTGTTTGCTCACGTGGCAATCCATTTCCACTCGATCGGACGCTGAAACCACAGGTAGTCTCTCTCAGACCTACCACTAAAGTGCATCAAGTAATTATGGACGAGCGTAATGCTAATTCCTTAAACCTATAGGACACCATGAGCTGCTCTGTCTCATCTAACATAAGGGTACCTATGGTCGCATTCACGCCTCCAACTCATAACCTCAATACGTGTAGGTGTATCCTGTCACACACTACACTAAAATAATGGCCAGCTCCAACCTTATAAATACTTCAGGGACGTGTCCTTCACGTCTCAACCACAAACACTACTCAATTCTATTACACTGCCATTCCTTTCTAGACAAGGTGAGTTCATTTTTACAACTTATCTGTCTATTTTTCATAACACTAAGCACTCTCTCTTACTATTTATTAGTTAGCTCTAATGCATACACTAGGTCTCATTGCCACTTCAGATCCTGCTTATAAACGAACTTGTATATCTTTTTTAACTATCATTGTGGGACCATTTCCAATAAAACAACACTTTGTACTTACAATATTACCAGGGTTCTATACATACTTGTTACTCAAATACATTTGTATCTTAATTACGTCATACTTCTCTATTGTTTATGTCACTGTTAGGTTTGTCACATTAGGTATTTTCTTCACTATTCGGTGGATAGAATGGTTACAGAACTCATGGTTTGATAGCCATGACAGAAAATTTTAGTATTGCATAGAAGGAGTCGAAACTTTGGTAGATAGGAAAGATGAAGAGTGAGTGAGACCTGAAAAGGAAAGAAGATCTCACACAGCTGGGACTGCACAGCTGCCACACTGTGTAGAGGTTACAGAACAACCTCCTCCCTAGAGAATTCAGTGGTTTCAGAAAATTTTCGTATTGGAAAGAAGGGGTCGAAATTTTTGTAGATAGGAAAGATGAAGAATGAGTGAGACCTGAAATGGAAAGAACATCTGACACAGCTGGGACTGCACAGCTGCCACACTGTGTAGAGGTTACAGAACAATCTCCTCCCTACAGAATTCATTAGTTTATTATTAGCTTGATAACCATAACGGAAAATTTAATGCGTTGGAAAGAAGAGGTAGAAATTTCAGGTGGATAGAAAAGATGAAGAGAGAGTGAAATCTGAAATGGGAAAGAAGATCTCACACAGCTGGGACTGCACAGCTGCCACACTGTGTAGAGGTTACAGAACAACCTCCTCCCTACAGAAATCATTCACTATCTATGAACTTCTTTAGGTCGATCACGTTCCTGAGACCTAATAGCTTTTTACTCTTAGGCTACTCTAGCCTATACGCATTGGCATGTGGTTTTCCTATGATCCTGAAAGGTCCTTGGTATACGAACATGAATTTCTTTGTTTCTGCATTTATTTCCTTTGATATTTCCTTGGTTTTGACAAGGACTAACTGACCTGTTTCAGCGTCATGACGCTTCTTCCTCTCCAATGCCCTTTTCCTTATATTTGCCATAGCCTTTAACTTCTTCTCGTCTGTGGATATTTGCGTTAGAATAGGGAATTCTACCACATCTGCAATCACATTGTGCGGTTCTTGGCCAAACATCAATTCGCAAGGCGCAAAACCAGTTGCATCATGCCTTAAGTTGTTAATTTCATTCTCAAAATACTTCATGTGCTCTGCCCAACTTGAGTGTTTCCGAGCACAATAAGTCCTGCAAAGCCTATTCAATTCTCTCATAATACGTTCACTCATAATTCCTTGGGGGAAATACGCAGATATTTTCAGATGTTTCACTCCGGCCTTATCCAGACATTCTTTAAATCTATCAGAAGTAAATTGAGGGTCATGGTCTGACAGCAAACTCTTCGGAACGGCAACGTTCATGAGGAAATCTTTTTCCAACTTTTCTACCAACGTTTTTGCATTTGCTCTTTTAAATGGGTATAGCTTAACATATTTACTAAATGCATCCACAACAACAAAAACATACAGTAGTATAGCGAAACCTTATGATAGTTCGCACCTCCCAAATAGCTCTGTACTAATTTCAGCTGGTCATCTGCATTCTGCTCACGTCTCAAGTTCTTAATCACCCTCTTTAATGCACTTTCTTCCTTTACTTCGTGCAACGCAAACATTCGTACTTCATTTAGGTCTGTTGCTGTAATTCCCGCGTCATCACAGAGCTTCGCACTTCTAGATAACCCATCAGCTACCAAATTATCTTTCCCTTGAATATATCTAACCTCAAGGTCAAACTGCTGGAGATACAATGACCATCTTACCAAACGAGCATTCCTCAACTTACAGGTCTTTAAAAAGGTCATCGCCTTATGGTCACTGTAAACAATTAAATTGTGACCTAATAGATACTGCTCAAATTTCTGTACCTCAGATACAATTGCCAATGCTTCCATTTCTGAGATGCCATAATTTCTCTCTGCTGCCTGTAAAGATCGACTTGCGAAAGCTATAGTCTTGTGCACTTCTTGTTCGTTCTCCATTTCTACTTGGAATATCTCCACAGCTATACCATAGCCACTAGCATCAACAGATATACAGAATGGTTTTTCAAAATCAGGATGATGTTAAATAGGACTATTAATTAAAGATTGTTTAAGCAACTCGAACGCTTGTTGGTATTCTGCTGTCCAAACCCAAGGGGTATTCTTTTTCAGCAGGAGGTGAAGACAGGGCACATTAAAAGCCTGATCACTAACAAAACGCCTATAGAAGCCGAAAAGACCGAACATCGATCTCAACTGCTTCTTATTTCTGGGAGCCTCAAATTTTTCAATGACTGCTAGCTTGCCTGGGTCAGGCAGAATCCCTTTTCCACTTATCATATATCCCAAGAAACCCATTTCCTCTTTAACGCACTCTGTCTTTTCAATCTTTAGTTTCATGCCACCTCTCTCAATAGCCTCTAACACTTCCTCTAATAAAACTATGTGTTCTTCCCAGGTAGGAGTTGCTATTAACAGATCATCTACGTAGACTGTGATTTTATTAATTAAAGCTGGTCCTAAAACATGGCACATCACACGTACGAAGACACAAACAGAGATATTAAGTCCGAAAGGTACCACACGGTATTGGTATCAAACTCCTTCGTATAAGAAAGCTGTGTACTTCCTTGAACTTTCCGCCAGTGGCAAATTCCAATATCCACACGCGATGTCCATAGAAGTTAAGAATTTTACTCCCCGGAACTTTTGCTATAACTCGTCCATGTTCTGCGGTCTATCACTTTCCCTAACCACTATTTCATTCAACCATCGAGCGTCCAAGACCAATCTGACACTCCCGTCTCTTTTTGGTACAACAACAAGAGGATTATTGTACTCACTGACCGCTTTTTCAATCACACCCCACTCTAGCATTCTCTGTATCTCCTTTCGAACCGCCTCCTTCCTAGCTACATGTATTTGGTATGGCTTCCTGGAAAACATTTGGCCAGGTTTCACCTTTAATTGACATTCATAACCTTTGACCACGCCAGGTCGATTTGAAAATACCTTATGATGCCTTTTTAAAACCTGTCTTAGTTCTTCCTTCTGATTAGCTAAAATTTTATCGATTTCCTGCAATTTAGCTTCTATCTTGTCCAAAATAATTGCTTCTTCTTCTTCTTCTTCTTCTGTGTTTAGCTTACTTTTACTAAGATTAACACCTTCGTCCCAATATCTCCTATTTTTCAGAACTCGTATAGGCAGCTTCCAAGTTTCATCATTAGTTACTACATGTTTATCGATAAAAGGTACCGTAATTACTCCGGTTATCGGCAAGACCATTTTTAACTGGCTTCTTTGAAAGTCAACAACACTGATATTTTGACAAGGAATCTATGCCAATTAAAACCTCAATATTGAGATTATTTACAATTAAGCATGGATGATCAATTAAATTAAATTACCATTAATGTTAAAGGGCAGCAAAACTTTTTGTTTTACCGTTTTTGACACCTTGCCAGTAGCACCAATTATTCTTAGTCCTGATACCCTCATTACGGTAAGCTTGTCTTTACTAGGTAATGCATCAAAGAAGGACTGAGATATCGCACTCACCTCACTTCCACTGTCTAAGAGACAACGTACTTTGATACCCAACATATTCACTATTATTATAGGATGGCTTATTCTAGGTTGTACGGGTGGTTCCTCAAACTCATCCAATAGTTCCTTTTGGATTTGTCTCCAACTAAAGTGATCGACATCTGTCTTCATTACATTTAGGTCAAAGTGTGTAGGGGTTTCCTGAATTTCAATTTCAGCTGCCTTTTCCAGTCGGTCTATTAATTTTAAATTGAAACACCGCACGA
This sequence comes from Schistocerca piceifrons, assembly GCF_021461385.2. Classification (NCBI taxonomy): domain Eukaryota; kingdom Metazoa; phylum Arthropoda; class Insecta; order Orthoptera; family Acrididae; genus Schistocerca; species Schistocerca piceifrons. Next base: position 157,186,290 of record NC_060141.1, read on the forward strand.
CTTCATTACATTTAGTTTGCTGAACATGACCCAAATTACTGTAGTTTGAGAGATTCTGCGCCTCCAGACCGGGCATAACACTAGTTACAGCTAAACCACTTTCACTATTATCGTCGGGTTCCTTCTCAAGTGACAACTGGTCACAGCTACTGGGTTCATCGACCCACAACAGGCTATCCTCTACATTCTCACTTACCTCCCGTCCTAAATCTATTAGTACAGTATCAACATCCCGCACAAGCACTTTAGATAAGAGCACATCGTCCTTATTGTAAATATAAGCATGAATTTCTTGTGCTTATTCACCTGACAATTCAGTATTTTGTAGCTCTTCCCTACCGTTACACTGCTGCGCCTTCTCTTTCTCTTCCCACTTAGAAAGCGTCTCTAACATAATATCTATTAAATACTGTGAGTGATCTAATGTTTCTGCTGTACCCTTAGATGCTACCGACCCCTCATCCACATGTACAGTCTGAGTATTCTGATCTGTCTTACCAATTACTGTAATTACTGGCTTAGGAAAAGTAACCGCCTGGTGAGCGCCAGTGTCCTCATAGACGGGAACTAGTTTTCCTGTCTCGGCCTACTACTGTTTCCTTTATTTCCATTCTAGTTAAGTGGCACAGCATTGCTTTCCGCAGTGTTGTTTACCTGCATAATTTTGTTCGGAACAAAATTACTATCATTTGGATGCCATTGTTGGTTCTGATAATTATTTCTCCAATTCCTACCTCTCTTAGGATGGCGAACACATACTGTTCTGATGTTTAGATTGCCATTCTTCTCGTTCTTAACATTACTACTAGTGTTATTAGCATTTCTGTTATTACTTGCTTGCTCCTCATTGGCAGCAACACGCTCTACACGTTCTAAATACTCAATGAAACGATCAAGATTGTCTCTAAGGGCAGATATAATTCTAGTTTGCCAATACCATGGCAGTTTGGCTTCAAGACCTAGTATTATCATTTCAGGTTTCAGCTTTTCCGCCAAATGTGACAAACGTGAAATCCATGACCTAGAAAACTCTTTAATAGTTTCCTTGCCTGCATTGAAGCGTTTTCCACTCCAAAATTCTCTCAACACTTCATTTTGCTTATTGCTAGACCAATACTCATTAATGAAAGCTGTTTTAAATTCCGCTAATGTTTTACACTTCAACATAACAACAGCTGACCAACGCATGGCGTCACCTGCTAAATGGCTTCTAATAAATGAGATTTTCTCTCGTTCAGACCAAGTTGGTGGAATCACATCTTCAAAATCGTTCCAGAAATCTAGCGGGTGGATATTTTTATCTGGATCGAACCGCAAGAACTGCCGACATCCGATAAATGCGGCGTTTGCAGCTGCAACTTGTTGTATACTACCATTACCAGAAGTTACTGAAGCTACTTTACTCTCAATGCTAGCAATGTTAGTACTAATATTTTCTACTCTCATTTCAACATTATCTGCTCTTTGCACAATATGAGCAGTATCAGTTTTGATTGCATCTACTTCTGCTTGACATATGTTCGCTTTTATATTAACATCTTTAAACCTATCTGAGCACAGTTCAGATTCCGCCTCGATCTTTTCTGTTAACCTGTGCTCCAGCTTCACATCTTCCATTTGGAAGTCTTTGCGAACCTTAGCAACTTCGGATTTTACTGTTTTATACATTTCAGAAAATTGTTGAGCAACCTTTTTCTTAATATCCTCATGATTGTAATCAATTTTATAATTCAAACTGTCCAGATCCTCTTTCAACTTATTGCAACCAGCCTTGAAGGTATTGTCCATTACCTCCAATCGTTTATTAAAATTAGTTTGGCTGGCCACAATCTCATACTTTAATTCAGCATTACTGCTTTTGACCTCAGTTATTTCAGACTTTAATTCAGCTGTCATTTTAGCATTACTCATAGCTATTGCTTGTAATATAACATTTAAATCAATAGCCCCAGTATCTTTAGGTTGCTCACTAGCTGGTTTTTTATCACTCTCAGGAGGCGAAAAACTAGCTCCAATACCAGAATCATCAAAACGAAATGAAACATTTGATTGATCAGTCATATCTAACTTATCCTTTTTAAACTCTACCACCTCTGATGACTGTTTCGTTTTTAACTCATCAGATAAACTATCATCCAATAAATTAACAATTTCTGATTCCTGCTTTACTACAGCGGTCTCTATTATTGAATCATTGCCCCTTTTCACACTACTGTCAGGAGACAATACTTCATATTTCACTTTAACATTACTATTTTCATGCATATTTACACTTGAACCGTTGTCTGGATTTACAGTTCCCTCAACAGACATAGGTTCTGATTTAAGTTTAACCTCAGTTTCTTCTGACAGTTCCATCGCCGACAGTCTTTTAATGCAGGTTAGCAAAAATTTTAACAGCTTTTCACTTAACTTAGTTCCTTCTGCACGACGTATGGCGTTGCCGGCGCAGCATACCAGGATTACTGATGCGAGGCAGCGCGTTGAACTGCAGACGGCACGTCGACGGCTGCTGAGTGTTTGCGTGGCCCGCAACTGCAGGAGCGGCTCCGGTTGCTCCGGCAGACGACTTCGGTGAGGCGAAACTGGCTTCTCGCGATGCTGGCAGCGCAGCTAGACTCAGTGCCATCTCCGTCAATACAGATGCGTTGTTAATCCAATTGCGTCGTCCACATGCACACGTAACATTATCACTGTTCTATTACTCAGTTGCGTGTCGAATTTCACTCCCGAATCCGAATATTTAAAAATCACTCTCACTTTTATTCAGTTTCTTTCCCGGCCGATGCACCATACGTGGGGTGGCGGGTGGAATAATTGTCAACGTTCCTATTATTTATTTAATGCTGTTGTTTGCCATTCTCAACACTGGCTCTCTAACTACAATATTGGCAACCAGAACGTGATTAGCAAAATGTGAAGCCTGTAATTAGAATTCCTAGTGCCCACTTCATCTGAGAAATACATTTATAGCTACAGCTTATAGCTCTGAGGAATTAGGAGATTGTCTGGGATTCATAACCAAAAACCATTCTCTCTAAAATTTTCATTATATTCTGAAAGTCACAGACCAAAAAGAATCCACACAATCCAACTACCAGAGCAGTTCAGAGTCTAATGCGCTGATGCAACTATAACTGTTCAAATTAAATGTTTAAGCGAATGCTCGCCATAATTTGATGATAATGTTCATCAAACACCACACTAATAATGGTAGAATGTCTGTCCTGCGGCGGCACGTGAAAATACGACATACGCAAACTGAAGATAGATCATTAATGTCATCCCAAAATCATCACTTCACTCGAAAACGATTTCATGGTTACGCGTATCCCGAGTAACTTATTACTGCATCCGAGGCTGTTTATATCAACTATACCGACGCGACGCGACGCGACTCCCGGCACAGGTGGTGCACTAATCAGCATCTGGAGATAACTGGGGCCTTCCTTCTCTCGCGCAGCGTTCTTACATATAAAGCCGCGGTGCGGACGACTAAGGGAACGCCTGATCAAATCTGCTCTCCCGACTAGCCACTGGGCTAGTAATGCACCACTTTAAGTTATCGAATAAATCATTGCTTCCTTTGCTGATGGCCAATGAAGCTTTCAATTTAACTGTGCAATCAGCACACAAGTAAGTAATCATAATAAAAATCTGACGTGGCTAAGTCAAATATTTTGGGCGAGAGAATTAATTTAATTACACTACACGCAGTAGACGACCTCTGAACTTGCCCTTTGGAGATACGCTATAGCTATAGTTTTACAGTTATTCTGTTGAAACTTCTCACATTTTTATGATTGTAGCGGATCTCCCTTCTACTTAAATTTAAACCTCCTAGCTTTATTTATTCGCCTACTTAATCTATGTTGCTTTCTTAATTTGTAAGACAAAAACCATAGAATCATGAATTTCAACTAAAATTTTAATTTGTGAGATCCAGAATACTATTTCTACTAAATTATTATGCAAAAGGAATCTAAATATAAGTTTTTAAGTTTCTAGCTCTTTTCTGTTGCGCCAATGATTTTTACAGAAAAACATCCAAATTTCGAAAATGGTTAAAGTTATTGAACTGATACCCAACACATATTGATTTAGTATTACTCCTGACATGCTAGAAACGTTTCAGGTTATTTACTTGATTTTTAAAGTATTGCACAACATTTATGACGCCAGAGCTAGTTACAGCGGACTGGCTGGACCCAATGGAAAGACTGGTGTGAATTTTATAAGGTGTGAGTAGGCTGCTTCCCTACAAACAGCACGGGTTCGAAAGCACATCCCATCTTACGATCTCCCTGGGGAGTCAATTTGTGATAAAGTTTGTTAACTGAAACACATTGTCCGTTTGTGGACTTCAACCAAACATGTAAGGTATTTCATTTTATGTGTGCAGGGGACGAATATTAATCTAAAATAAAATTTTAACATAATGTAACAGTCGTAAGATACTAATACAATTGGATTTAGACACAACCAAGACAGAATTGGAACTGATTCGGCAAAAAAAAGTTCAAATGTGTGTGAAATAAAATGGGACTTAACTGCTAAGGTCATCAGTGCCTAAGCTTACACACTACTTAACCTAAATTATCCTAAGGACAAAAACGCACACCCATGCCGGAGGGAGGACTCGAACCTCCGCCGGGATCAGCCGCACAGTCCATGACTGCAGCGCCCTAGACCACTCAGCTAATCCCGCGCGGCGATTCGGCAAAGTTTAATGATCAGCAGCAAAAAAGCTAGACACTGAATATTTATAGGACGAAGAAAGAAAGACTCCGTGTGACTCACTTTTTATGTTCATTCTGATTACCGGTTTCGACCTTTCGACCATCTTCAGACATTATCTAATTACTGCGAATTACCATTCACCATGCGAGAATTTCGTTATTTCTAAAAGAGTATCAGAGTTTTTTAGCCCACAGTATGAAGGACGGTCATAGTTTAGCACTCCGTACACGTAGAGCTAATTAGAAACGGGATATGGAATCATTTAGACAAAGAAATAAGGCACGAACAAGCAGAAGTAACATAACGTATCCAACGAAAACCTCAGTGAGGGTATAGAAACATCCATCAGGCTCCGTTGCTACCATATTTGAATAAAGTGAATTATCCATTGCGCTGCCTCGCTCGGTTTGCATTACAAAAGTTGCAGGAATGTCTTCAGACACGACGCAATCTTTAAATTGTTACAATAAAGCCGACTGATCCCCGGTCACTATCCACTGCACCTTGCATGTCCTATCAAACAGTCAAATTCATGCAGTAGTGGTACGAATCATAAAGTACAACGATCGTGACACAGAAATCCATTGTTCCGCTCCTTCCTCCCGCCAAAGTGTCGACTGGGAATGCGCATACGGAAAGAGAAATGGAAAGTGACGGGGAAGCAGTGTGTTACAGGTACGAGGCCGACACTCGCGTGGAGAGAGTGGGAGGCGGTGACACTCAGGAGCTGCTGCATACGTGTAGGAACGGCGCCCATTGTTTGTGTCGTTAATCTGGCTGTCACCTTCTCCGGCCACTTTGTATGCGGCTGATTTCGTCCTAAGTGTGGGTGGGCCTGTCAATGCGGTATAGCCTCCACGTTAACACGCTGCTATCATGCCACTTCGTATGTTTCTATCCTTACTCGTTTCGAGAACGTGTGAATGAAAAGATATTGCTCGTTGAAAGAATTGAAATCCGATCCACACCGGTCCCTGAAGTACCTTACTCATCTCCACAGATCTTTTATCCGAATAAGGGACTATTAAAATTTTGTAAACCACTTTAACTTTCGGTAGGCCAGGGCTCCGGCGGCAGGATTGCCTCTTGCCTACGTTGTGTCTGCTGCAGTGAGACCCCTGCATCTACACACATACTCAGCAGGCCATCCTACGGTGTCTGGTGGAGGATACCTCTTGTGCCTCTTATCTTTTCCCCCATTTCCTTTTCTATTCGGGAATGACACATGGGAAGAATGACTGCCGGTAGAACTCCACATGACTTCGAATTTCTCTAATTTACTCGTCGACATCAGGGTTGCGAGACGTATTTGGGAGGAAGTAATATGTTGCCCGACATATCTTGGAACACAAGCTCCCGAAATTTCATCAGTATAGCTCTCCTTGAAACACAGAGCGCTCCTCGTAGCGTGTGCCGTTGAGTTTGTTGACAATCTCCGCAACACTCTCGCGCCGAGTGAACGATCGCGTGACGAAATGCGCCGCTCTTCTTTGGATCTTGCTTCATATTGATCCTACTTGGTAACGTTCCCAGACTGGTGTAAAGTGCTAAAGAATCGGTCGAATGAGTGTGCTGTAAGCCACTTATTTCGTGTATAAATTACATTTCCCCAAGGTTCTCTCACAGAGAGAATAATGAAAAGTGCGAAGAATCCGTTAAACTTCGGTTAAACGTAAATTAAACTAAATACACAGGAATTACAGTTACGAATAATTTAAATTGGGAAGAACACATAGAAAATGTTGTGGGACAGGAGAACCAAAGACTGTTTTTATTGGCGGGACACTTAGGTATGCACCAGATCTACTAAAGAGACTCCCTGCACTACTCTCGTCCGTCCTGTTTTGGAGCGCTGCTGCGCGGTGTGGGATCCTTACCAGATAGGATTCACGGAGTACATCGAGAAAATTCAAAGAAGAGCAGTAAGTTTTGTATTATCGATAAACAGGCAAGAGAATGTCACGGACATGATACAGAATTTGGGGCGGACCTCATTAAAATAAAGGCGCTTTTCGTTGCGCCGGAATGTTCTAACGAAATTTCGGTCATCAGCTTTCTCCTCCGAATGCGTAAATATTTCGTTGACACCGACCTAAGAGGGAGAAACAATCATCGTAATAAAATACGGGAAATCAGAGCTCTAACGCGTCCTGTTCGAGATTGGAATAATAGAGAGTTATTGTGAAAGTGGTCCGATGAAGCCACTGCCGGGCACCTAAGTGTGATTTCAGAGTGTCCACGTAGATGTAGATGTTGATGAAGCTTTTAGTCTGGTATCTGCTTTTCCTACAATTTGTATGACGTGTTCGCTACAGTTTAGGTCACTACGGCTGGTTACTCCTAGGTGCTTTACGGTAGTTATTCTTACCATTGTGGCGTGTCAAGATGGGTACCCGGGTTCCCGTCGAGTGTCGTCGGCACTTGCATGGTTGTCCATCCGGGCCGTCAAGTGACCTACTGCCGCTCTCAGCCTCGTGATGCCAATTGAGGAGCTACTTGACAGACTGGTAGCGGTTCCAGATCACGAAAAGTGTCAACTGCCGGGAGACCGGTATGCTGGACCCCCCCCCCCCCCCCGTCCGTATCCGTATCCGCTAGGATGACGCTTGAAGGCTGCACATGACACGGCAGTCGGTCGGCTCCGTTGGGAGTTCCGAGGCCTGTTCGAAGGAATTACTATTTGTCACCAAGAGTGTAATCGAAAAGTACAGTCCGTTGACTTAGAATGCACAGGACGATCAAAAATACGATTTGATTCAACTTTGCCTGTCATATCTTGATACGATCCGCAAGGTAAAACTCTCAGCCGTAATTAGTGAAAGGGATTTTGCGAAAATTTCTGCGAAAAATATCCGCAACACTGGGAAGTCAAATAAAACCATATTATAAGTTCGCCTCACGTATTGTGTGTAAGAACTCTCTGGTAGACTAAAACGTTATGTTGGACCAGGACACGAACAATGGGCCTTTGTCTTTCGCAGGCAATACTCTTACACACTGCACTAACCAGCCACGACTCACGACCCACTCTTACAGCTTCATTGCCGCCAGTGCCTCAGCTCCTTTCTTCCAAACTACACAAACGTTTTCCTGCAAATCTTGCGGGATTAGCTCTTCGAAGAGGGGATACCGCGGCGGAGTGGTTTAGCCACGGCCAAGGCGATCGTTTCCATAATGATGTGCTGCAAAGTATACGCTGAATTGAAACTTGCTGGTAGTGTAAAACTGTGTTCTGGACGAGGATACGAATCAGGAACCTTTGCTTTTCACAGGACTGCTGCTCTGCCCTCTGAGATACCCAGGCACGAATCAAAACCTGCGTTCACAACTTCATTTCCGACTGTGCCTCTCTCTTACCATCCCAACTTCTCGTCCTACAAGCAGGTTTAATCTACCAGAAAGTTTCAAATCAACCCTCACTCCACTGCACAGTGAAAATTCGTTGGTGCGTACTGTTGGTAATATACACTGAAGAGCCAAAGAAACTGGTTCATCTGCCTAATCTGGTGTAGAGCCCCCGCAAGCAGGCACAAGTGCCGTAACACGACGTGGCATGGACTCGAATAATGTCTGAAGTAATGCTGGAGGGAACTGACACCATGAATCCTGCAGGGCTGTTCATAAATCCGTAAGAGTACCGGGAGGTGGAGCTCTCTTCTGAAGAGCACGTTGCAAGTCATCCCAGGTGTGCTCAATAATGTTCATGTATGGGAAGTCTGGTGGCCAGCGGAAGTTTTTAAACTCCGAAGAGTGTTCCTGGAACCACTCTGTAGCAATTCTGGACCTGTGGGGTGTAGCACTGTCCTGCTAGAATTGCCCAAATCCGACGGAATGCACAGTGGACATGAATGGGTGCAGGTGATCAGACAGAATGCTTATGTATGTGTCACCTCTCAGAGTCGTACCTAGACGTTTCAGGTGTCCCATATCACTCCAACTTCGCACGTCATGCAACATTACAAAGCCCCCACCAGCTTGAACTGTCCCCTGCTCACATGCAGGGCCCACGGATTCATGAGGTTGTCTCCATACCCATACACGTCCATCTGCTCGATACAATTTGAAACGAGACTCGACCGACAAGGCAACATGTTTCCAGTCATCAACAGTCCAATGTTCACGGGCCCAGGCGAGGGGTAAATCCGTGTCGTGCAGCCACAAGGGTACATGGATGGACCTTCGGCTCCGGAAGCCCATATCGATGATGTTTCGTTGAGTAGTTCGCATGGTGACACCTGTTGATGGCACAGCATTGAAATCTGCAGCAATTTCCGGAATGGTTGCACTTCTGTCATGAGGAGCGGTTCTCTTCAGTCATTGTTGGTCCTGTTCTTGCAGGATCTTTTTCAGGCCGCAGTGATGTCGGAGATTTGATGTTCTACCGGATTCGCGATATTCACGGTACATCCGTCAAATGGTCGTACGGGAAAATCCCCACTTCACTCCTACCTCGGAGATGCTTTGTCCCATCGCTCGTGCGCCGACTATGACACCACATTCAAACTCACTGGCTTCTTGATAACCTGCAACAGTAGCAGCAGTAAACCATCTAACAACTGCACCATATTCTGGCTGTTTACATCTCTCTGTATTTGAATGCGTATGCCTATACGAGTTTCTTTGGTACTTCAGTGTAGTTCATCTACGAAACATACGTGAATGCATCGTAACAGATATGCCGCGAAAATTCATCGGCACGAGGTCTGCCAGTAGCTGCACCATAACTGTGGTAAGAGGTCACGCGTGGTGTACATAACTGTCCTGATGGAGTCCCACCACATTCACCAAGCACTGACAGCCGACCACCAGGCGAAGTCGGTGCCCATCGCTCAGATGCAACCCTGGGCACGACAGCCTTGTGAATGCTATTCTGTTCATCTCGGACTCCACTGCTGGGGCGTGGTTCCTTCTGCCTCGGGTTATTCAGGGTAACCGTGGCCATGCCCTGTACGTGGCCCAGTAGTGACCCTCTTCATTGCCGCCAGATAATTCAGATCCCATGCAGGTACCATCAGAACAGTTCCATGTCCATCACAGCAGACAAATACACTCCTGGAAATGGAAAAAAGAACACATTGACACCGGTGTGTCAGACCCACCATACTTGCTCCGGACACTGCGAGAGGGCTGTACAAGCAATGATCACACGCACGGCACAGCGAACACACCAGGAACCGCGGTGTTGGCCGTCGAATGGCGCTAGCTGCGCAGCATTTGTGCACCGCCGCCGTCAGTGTCAGCCAGTTTGCCGTGGCATACGGAGCTCAATCGCAGTCTTTAACACTGGTAGCATGCCGCGACAGCGTGGACGTGAACCGTATGTGCAGTTGACGGTCTTTGAGCGAGGGCGTATAGTGGGCATGCGGGAGGCCGGGTGGACGTACCGCCGAATTGCTCAACACGTGGGGCGTGAGGTCTCCACAGTACATCGATGTTGTCGCCAGTGGTCGGCGGAAGGTGCACGTGCCCGTCGACCTGGGACCGGACCGCAGCGACGCACGGATGCACGCCAAGACCGTAGGATCCTACGCAGTGCCGTAGGGGACCGCACCGCCACTTCCCAGCAAATTAGGGACACTGTTGCTCCTGGGGTATCGGCGAGGACCATTCGCAACCGTCTCCATGAAGCTGGGCTACGGTCCCGCACACCGTTAGGCCGTCTTCCGCTCACGCCCCAACATCGTGCAGCCCGCCTCCAGTGGTGTCGCGACAGGCGTGAATGGAGGGACGAATGGAGACGTGTCGGCTTCAGCGATGAGAGTCGCTTCTGCCTTGGTGCCAATGATGGTCGTATGCGTGTTTGGCGCCGTGCAGGTGAGCGCCACAATCAGGACTGCATACGACCGAGGCACACAGGGCCAACACCCGGCATCATGGTGTGGGGAGCGATCTCCTACACTGGCCGTACACCACTGGTGATCGTCGAGGGGACACTGAATAGTGCACGGTACATCCAAACCGTCATCGAACCCATCGTTCTACCATTCCTAGACCGGCAAGGGAACTTGCTGTTCCAACAGGACAATGCACGTCCGCATGTATCCCGTGCCACCCAACGTGCTCTAGAAGGTGTAAGTCAACTACCCTGGCCAGCAAGATCTCCGGATCTGTACCCCATTGAGCATGTTTGGGACTGGATGAAGCGTCGTCTCACGCGGTCTGCACGTCCAGCACGAACGCTGGTCCAACTGAGGCGCCAGGTGGAAATGGCATGGCAAGCCGTTCCACAGGACTACATCCAGCATCTCTACGATCGTCTCCATGGGAGAATAGCAGCCTGCATTGCTGCGAAAGGTGGATATACACTGTACTAGAGCCGGCATTGTGCATGCTCTGTTGCCTGTGTCTATGTGCCTGTGGTTCTGTCAGTGTGATCATGTGATGTATCTGACCCCAGGAATGTGTCAATAAAGTTTCCCCTTCCTGGGACAATGAATTCACGGTGTTCTTATTTCAATTTCCAGGAGTGTATATTTGAAAGGAACGATACCGGCTGTAAGGGGTATATGTGCAGATATTATTATACGTGGTACCTTAATATGTGCACATATTAGTGTATTGATTGTTTTCTCTTAATCGAACAGTCTTCCAACAAACATGTCACTGACTTTATGGCCTGATTTTTTACTGTGTGGTCGGAACTGCACCATTAAGTGTACCATGCCTGTCAATATAGGCAACTTGCGTCTGTGTGTCCATACTTTAACACCTGACCTATTGCCTAGGAGAAAATAAACAATAACCGCTTTCTCTTTCCACACATACTTGCAAGTACTAGCCAGCCTAAAAATATATGACTAGTAATAGCTAAAATTATTAGTCTGCAATTGGATGCAAATACTAATGTAATCTTTTTCAGTACACTGTCTTCAATCACCAACAGAAATATCTGCTCATATACCCATTACACTCTGCAGATTTATACCAAAAATTATTTATGCCACATTTGATTACACAAACAGGAATCAGACCATGAGGCGAAGATTCCAATAAATAAAATATCCTAAAAGTATCTACATTCAGGTAGCTTTGAGGCAGCTTTCGGTAACAGCATAAGTGACTTCTGGTGATCCAAACGATACAGGAGAGGCAAAGCTGTAAGTGAACTGTTGGTAAAACAGGAAAAGTATGCACATGTAAAACCCAAAAGCTGTTAACAACGCATTTATCCTTTCCAGGACACCGTGTTGAAGCCAATATTGTGCTACTACATTCTAAATGGGGAGGAATAAAGACTCAAAATAAAAATGATTTATTACCCACCACATATGAGACAAATTGACGAAAAGCTTAAAACTGACATTATAACTTAGTACCACAAAATAATTATCATTGCAAATATTCGGTGACATATCCATCGACAGCCATAGCTGCACAAACTTGTAGCTATAGGCCAGCTCTTGTCAGGTAAAAATGTTTTCATGTGGCAGAAGAAGGCAGTAAGTTGATTGCACATGTCTTAAAAGACAATGTCTCCTGCAGGATACTTTTCAAAATAATTTATTACTGCAGTTATTTCACTGTCTGAACGCAGTCACTTACTGCATACAAAAAAAAAAAAATCATCTGAACTACAAATTAACACAGCTAGCTCATCAACATAATACATGTCACAGTCAAATGACTGGTCAGACCACTTTCTGATTTAGTAAAAGTCAAATTTCTTACACATACCTAGGAATTAAACTTTCAATGCACTATGTTAGAGACACACACTGTCCTGTTAAAATTTCCAACAGTTGCTAAAAAAAAGGTTTGTTATATAACCGAGGATTTAATAAAATGTACAATAGACTCTTCCTGTTACACATTGTATATAAATTTGTATTTGTTATTGTTATAGTAACTTTTCATTTACGATTATCTGAAGTGTTATTTTCCTATCGTGTTTATTGTTATCTACGTCACATTGTTTATGTTACCAGTATGGACTAGTACTTCGTGTAGCATTTGGTAGTTCGATAGTTTAAATATGTATCAACTTTCAAGATTTAGGGTTTCTGTGATTTCCCTATATCGTTCCAGGCAAATGCTGGGATGGTCCCCTTGAAAGTGCACAGTCGATTTCCTTCCCCATCTTTGATATGATCTGGGCTTGTCCTCCATCTCTAATCACCTTAATGTTGACAGGTCGTTAAACCCAATCATCCATCATCTTTTATGCTTTTTCACTTCTAATTTCCTTTTTATTAACAATTGGATATATTGTCAAATGTTGAATCTTATTTTTTTAATACAAGTAACATCACTGTTATTTTTGCTTAATAATTGCATGAAAATTCCGAGTATACATAACGAATTAAAATTTGCTACAGAAATGCGAAACATAAAGTAGAAAACAAAATACTCTTATTTTGTTGACGTATAAATTTTATTGGTGTGTGTGTGTGTGTGTGTGTTTCTTTTTATTTAACAACAAGGCTTTCACATATCTGTATAAAACTTTAATCTATCTCCATATGGCCAGTAATTAGACATAAAAAGATATTACTTTTATTAATAATCGTGATTCAGTGCTTGTTAACAAACATTTTCATTTGATAATAAATATAGAATAGAAATAAAAGTAATTAAAAGAAGTTGTTATTACCGAGTTTCGAATGAGCAAGATCTTTGGCTACACACTCAGCTGTTGGCTACTTTGTCAAAAAATAACAAATGTTTTATGTTCAACAGCACTCCGAATTATACTAACCTCAATAACAGCATTTTGGAATTTTTTGAGAGCTGGGTTGTACTGCTTTAGGAAAATTATGTTTAGACATTGTAATCCCTTGTGAAGGAAACCGAGGAGAACAGGTCATCAGGAGTAGTGGAACAACAAGGATGTCACCCCACTCTGCATTGTTGCCAAATTTATTCAAGATGGCGGATTCAAGATGGCGGCGATAGATATGGCAACATCGCAATGACATTATGGGGGAGGTTCAAATTTTGGCGGGAAAATAGGTCAATTGGGCTACCTCTAAACTCCCTCTCCTCCCCTTCCACCTCCTCTCCCCAAGAAAATGGCGGGAAGTTAAAATTTTTGTAGAAAAAAGGTCACTTGGGCTACCTCCAATAACCTAAGTCATCTGACCGGCCCTCTTCCTTGGAATTCGTGAGAAAAGGACTCAGCCTGTGCTGGGCTGCTGGATAGGAAGGACTGTACTTTATTTATTTTGGAACAGTTTATTTAGGGATGGATTTGACATAGTATATTTATTACACCAATACAAAATACTTTCTCTGACATACTTGTGGTCACAATGCACAGCCTACTGACCTACAATCCACTCGTAAATTAACTAAATATTTCTGTATACTGATGTACAGACATGCAAACAAATCATAAATTACGTTAATAATGCGTTGCACATCGTGCAGACCTGCAAATTACTCGTAGGTCAACGAAATAATGCACGTAAAACGCTCTGCAGACACGCTCACTAACTGCAAACTGTCGAAATAATGTATTGCACAGCCCACAGACCTGCAAACTGCTCGTAAATACCGAAATAATGCAGTATACTGATCTGCAGACATGAAAACAAATCGTAAATTGTCAAATTAATGCATGTAAAACGCTCTGCAGACGCACTCACTAATTGCAAACTGTCGAAATAATGCAGTACATAGCCCACAGACCTGCAAACTACTTGTAAATCACTAAAATCATACAGGACACTGATGTATAGTCACGCAAACAACTCGAAAATTGTCAAAAAATAATGGATCTAAAAGGCTCTGCAAACACACTCACAATGTTTTAACAGCAGAAAATAACGCAGGACACGAAGACTTATTACACACTTTCGAACTATCGTGGATGCCACGTCACTGACAGGTAGGAAACTGAAGCGATCTAACACTATAGCCTGTTTTAAGTGCTGAACTGTGCAGTCTTTGGAGTGCGTGTGTTTATGTTCTCTCTTACCAATACCCTTCTTGTACTAGAACAATACTTTAAAATTGATATCATTGTTGATTTACATAAAATGCTTCGAACTCCATCTGTCTGGAGCTTCATCATGCATAAAAACCACCCATTTCTTGTTCTTCTTAATCGTCTGCTATTACAACACTTTCAAATCTGTTACTATACACTGATAATGAGTGCTAATTCAAGAGATGCAGAATGTAGCAGTCTACTTCTGGTCAGCTGTAGATTAAATCGGTAACGGTGCTGCAGGGTGGGTTGGTCAAAGGGGGGCTTTCAATCTCTAATTTTATCCTAAGACTGCGTGAATGCTCTGTGACTCCCATCTGCATAGAGATAGATCGCAAATAATGCACTATAGTCGATGTGCTAGAAATATGTTGAGCACTGTCTGGTATACTTTGATGATTTATGTATTCGATAATTAATAATGAAGGGACATACTGCACAGTCATCTATCTACAATGATACTCGCAAAGTCGAGAATGGGTGGTTTAGCGATGATACTGAAATTGGGAAACATGCTGTTGCATCATTGGTCGGAGTTGAAATTACTGTAAAATTGCTAAAATTGCTCGCACTATCAACTGTGATGCTTATTATTACAGTACTTCGATGGTGTCTTTTCCATTCCATCCGTCCACTGGTATGCTGTTGGTTACCACATAATGATTGACTGACATCGTTTGTTTGAGATGGAGGAAGAGTTTTGGCGGAGGGGCAACACCTTCTGGGGCCGGCTAGCACTGAAACAGCGATCGTGTACATGACTGCAGTATGAGGAATCATTCGAAATGGAACGCAGAGCCATCAGCTATTCCATCACTGAGTCAGATGAGTTTAAATGTAGAGGTCGTCAGTCACTTTCAGACTGCAGTTTGGAAACAATCCACAATGCCGCAAAACTCTTCCAGTTTCCTTATATTGTGATTGTCTTTTATTTAAAATCATCCTCTGTGTGTATGGTGTCTTATGGTAGCAGCAGTAACAACATGATTTGCACCATGTTTTGTGTGAGAGGCAATGGACCAGAACATGTTAATGTCAGTTCAGAACCTGACACAGACCTCGAAGTCTTGGTGGAAGAAACAAAATGTATGGTGGTGTACGAAGCATGTTACAGTAGAAAAAAAAGCAATGTTTCAAACAATGACTTAGGGTCACAGGGAGAGTCTCTTGCGACTTACCATATAGTCTGTGGCATACGGTCATCCTCCTACAGTACAGGTGATGAAACTTTAAACTGGCCTGTGCAGTGGATCAATACCTATATATTTAATAGGACCATCACATGTGCTCGGTGCCGGCATGCATACAGTACTTGTTTTCAGTATATGGGAGGAGAGAGACTAGGTAAAAAACTTATCGAGTTCTATGTCAGATGAAGTTAGTGGAGCTTTCACAGTTCGTAATTTTCTTTGTTGGATGGTACAGAATAACGACGATAGAATGTTGGGGTGATGGACGTGAATGGACCCTGTGGGACACGAATGTGCAGTACCAGTATGTTGTTCGGAGAAGCACCACAATTCAGTAGCAAAATTCTCGTCCTTCTCTCAGTTCCCATACTATCTTTTATACTATCTCGGGTTGCAGGAGGAGGCTTCGTTTGGCGCTGACCTTACACATAGTACACTATTGGCAGAACTGCGACAACTTGTTCCCATTTCCACCGAATGGTCAAAACACAGTCCTGTCGCACAACTCAGGTCACTCTGTTTCTACACTGGTTGCAGACAGTGGTAGATACAGCTCTCTCTGACTTCTGTTCAGTTCCGACTTAAATTAGAACGATCACATGCATAAAGCTGCAGAAATGGCAGCAGTTGCAAGAGGCATAGGGACTATTTAAAATTTTAATATAGGAGATAGGTTCCAAAGTGACTTGTTTCCAGATATGAGAGTGCCAGAAATATGATTAAATAGTCGCTGTAATCATTAAAGGACTTCTCCATCGGATACAATGCAGGTATATGGTTGAATGGAAAGACTTGATTCCAAATCATGGACATCATTTCTACTGGAAACCGTGGCACAAGAGATCTGAAACGCTAGTGTACATTTCTTACAACCTCAATCAGCACACCATCTACTGTTTGTGATCCTTCTCAATCAACCATTGCCTATAGCTCAGTGGATATATCGCAGAGCCTCTGACATGGTATCGTGACAGAATACGTTACAAATATTATAGAAATATCTAGCGGTGTGAAGGAGTTGCAGATAGTGGTTTCATACCACGTTACTTAGCCGAATCACTTTCTAAACTAGGTAATTTTATTACAACGTTGCACTGTCGGCGACGTGTAGCCGCACTGTTGGTATGATAACGTACAGCCTGGCGATCATCACCTGTATTCAGTGCCACAGTATTTATCTGGAGTAACCACTTCATTCAGAGGTAATCCCATACCTAGAATTATAAAGCCAGTATAGCTTTTAACATGGATACTTGTGAGCACCTGTAGAAACAAGGTCGCTTTTGACAGTAACATATAGTAGTTGTTGCGATCGTATTTTTTAACATCTGGCGGTTTGTAAGATGAGTACGTCTCTCTTTCTGAGACACAGTGGTACCACTTGCAAGAAAAACTTATGAGATCTGTCCACTCACCGCTGATTTTCTCTCAGTATTGTTTCGTATCGCCAGGAATCAGTTATTACCAGAGTATTATTCTTACTAGTAGGGGATGCATGACAGTTTCGCCTTGAGCATCAGGCTCATAAAGTATCTGTATGTGTGTTCTGATATGTGCAAAGGAAATGACTATGTTCAGTTGTAAGGAAGGTATGGATTTGATGTAGAATACTGTGATAGCAAAGGAAGGAGTGTGTCAAGTCATAAGAATGGTTAAATATTCCTATTTCCAGGGCCACAGCCGACAGTACAGTGTATTTCCGATACTTCACTCATTGTCGAATGTCGTCCAATTGAGACCGCGATCGTAATATTTAATTGTAAGTACAGTGATGAAATATACATGTAGCCAGTTTCTTAGGCTCTCTGGGCCGGTGGTTTATGGCGAAAATGATTCACATTTCCGGCTAACTGCAGGAGCCATCCGAATGGAGAGGCCTTTTGGGATGCAGAAATATAGCTGACTTAACCGTGCCGTCCTCTAGAGGGCCAATTAGCAGACTAATACTTAGTAGTGTTGGATAGCATTCGTGATCGCGTGGAAATTTGAGAAGATTCGATATGGACGTGTACTTGCACTAGACCATTATTACCTCCCATGTAAATTGTGCGACTGACTGCTTCTGCACGTTTCCCACCTTTAATTGGTTGAGAGAACATCGCTTTTGGTGTGCGCATCTAGCAGTTGAAAGACAGGTGAAAGGAACGTTTGGTGGTTCTCTAGACATGAGAAACACCTTAGTTAACTTTGTAAATTATAATGATGATTTGGAATCTATTACATCACCGACATCGGTATTCGTGAGTGGAAATATCAGTTTCCTCTATTTTTTCGAGGTTTCTCGTAAAGGTCTTCGCAGATGGGATAAGTTTCTAGTTACTCAGTGGTTTACAGCACGCTCCATCTCGTTTGGTGGTTCTCTAGACATGAGAAACACCTTAGCTAACTTTGTAAATTATAAGGATGATTTGGAATCTATTACATCACCGACATCGGTATTCGTGAGTGGAAATATCAGTTTCCTCTATTTTTTCGAGATTTCTCATAAAGGTCTTCGCAGATGGGATAAGTTTCTAGTTACTCAGTGGTTTACAGCTCGCTCCATCTCGATGAAGTTTCGAGTTCTAGAGAAATAAAGTCGAATCTATTTCTTCGGAATTATTTGCGTGAGAAATACTTCTATGCAAGCGATATTGCTGTGGGCTTGATGTCGAAAAGTATCGCATAAATGCTATAATATTCTGGCAAACCATGTGAAAATACATGTGTTCTTGTAATCTCAGAGTCTGGAGATGGGAGTAGAAAGCAAGCAAGCAAACAGGTCAGGGCCAGAAAGGGCTTGATTCAAATGGCTCTGAGCACTATGGGACTTAACTTCTGAGGTCACCAGTCCCCTAGAACTTATAACTACTTAAACCTAACTAACCTAAGGACATCACACACATCCATGCCCGAGGCAGGATTCGAACCTGCGACCGTAGCGGTCTTGCGGATCCAGACTGTAGCGCCGATAACCGCTCGGCCAATTCGGCCGGCGCCAGAAAGGGGTAACGCCTTTGTGCCGAGGGGCAAAATGAGCCCAACTTTGTACAAAAGTTCAGAGACTGACGATGGTCCACTGAGGGCTCTCTGCTCACGCTGATGACTTGTGACCGTCGGCTGTGGCGGATGACCGCCCAACCTTGTAGGAAATATCTAGTGCACCGGGGAGTATACCTACTGTACATGTGCTTATGCTCTGTGTCTTCATGGTATATGTATGACTGTCTGGCGGTCGATAGCTGTATGCATGATGCAAAAGGGAGCGATTTTGCATGGCGCAGGATACGAACTGTGTGTTTACTACATCGACACGGCATGCAGTGATTGGTTTCATGTTGAAACCAAGCTTCCGTCTTCAGTGGCAGAGCAGTGTAATTGATCAAGTGTCTTTCCGTATTTGAGAATCTGTAGGCCACTTTTTCAGGGTTTAACTGTCAGGACAATAAGGCGATCTGTACAAAATAGTTTTGCTGATGAAAGTCTTGTCAGCGGAAAGAAAAAGGCAGACAGTGCTTCCACATCAGCAACATCAGTAATTAGGCAGGTAAGTCCAGTAAAAGCTGATCGGAATGCTCCATTCATTCGCAACACACCCTTTGTGCTGGGACATAGGGGCCTCTACATAGCAGTGAGAAGGTTTGGTTTCAGCGATGTGTTTTGAAAGCAGGACTTTATGATTTCCAGGGAAGGTGATGGAAGGGGTACCACGTTAGGACAATCAGGAGGAACGCATTTGGCTTTATTCTGGCCTATTTTCGTAAACAAGTTCTGTTAGGACAAGAATTTCCATGCAGACAAGCTGAGACATCACGAAAGCTCCCACAAAAGCGACTATTTATACGTCACTTTACGATTTCAGAAAGGTAGACTTGGCTGTTATTTACATAGATGTGAGACATCAGTACAACATTGGGTACCTTTTAGCTGCACCTGCTATGGTGAGTTGCTACGCAGACATTCCGCACCTATTTGTCAGCCACAGTAAACACATGTGTGGCTGGAGGTGTCTCACACGTCCCATTAGGATCGCTAGGCAGAATGCTCCCTGTGCTATTCTGGAAAGTACTGCAACCGATTTCTATAGCACGTTCAGAGGGAAGTCTTGGCTCTTATTTACGTAGACCTATGATGTCAATTGAGAACCTTTTAGCTGGGTCTGCAAGGGTGAGTCGCTCGGCAATTAGGTCTTCGCTGGACCGTAGGTAGAGAGGCATCATGCCAGCAACGGTAAACATGTGCTCGTCCAGAGGGGGACTTGGCTCTTATTTACATAGACATGTGATGTCAGTATAACATTCGAAGAAATCTAACTGTATACCCAAAAGTAGATGCAACTTTCACCTGTTGGCTGTAGGCGACAGCAGCCTCAGAGCAATGGCTCACGCCCCTGTGTTCATCATCTGGCGGTGGCTCGTGGTGGCGTCGGCGCACGCGTGCGTTGGAGCCTCTGATATGTTGCAGTTGACCATAGTTCAAAAGCATTCTTTATGTGCAATGAGTGTTTGTGCACTGCATTATTTACTGCTGTTAAAGCGTTGTGAGTGCGTTTGCAGAGCCTCTTACAAGCATTATTTTTTGACAATTTACAAGTTGTTTGCGTGACTGTACATCAGTTTCCTGCATTATTTCGGTGATTTACAAATAGGCTATGTACTGCATTATTTCGACAGTTTACAATTGGTGAGCGTGTCTGCAGAGCGTTTTACATGCATTATTTTGACAATTTACGATTTGTTTCCATGGCTGCAGATCAGTGTACTGCATTATTTCGAAGACTTACTAGTAGTTTGCAGGTCTGTGGGCTGTGCAATGTATTATTTGGATAGTTTACAATTAGTGGGCGTGTCTGTAGAGCGTTTTGCAAGCAATATTTCGATGATCAACGAGTAGTTTGCAGGTCTGTATGGTGGGCAATGCATATTACAACCTAACCAAGAAGATGGAGGACGAATCAGTTGCCTACTTACATGTATGAGCTATGTATGTGTGGATAATATGTTAGTCTATGGTGCAGGGTGTGGGCTGATGAGTTGTTTGCGTGTCTGTACATAAGTGTACTGCATTATTTAGATAATTTAAGAGTAGTTTGCAGGTCTGTAGGCTGTGTATTGTGACCCTAAGTACATCAGAGCAATTGTTTTGTATCACTGTAATAAATATACTATCTCAAATACACCTCTAATTAAATTGTTCCAAAATAAATAAAGTACAGTCCTTCCTATCCAGCATCCCAGAACAGGCTGAGTCCTTTTCCCACCATTTCCCCCCTCCCCAGACCACTGTGGGATGCCAGTGCCCTCTGGTGGCAGTATTGTGTACTAGGTCAGTTGGACTCCTGACCTCATGGTGGACACACTGGATGGAGCTACTACCTCAAATTCTTTAAATAAAGACTGCCTGCAAAATAAAGACTTCCATCCATCCTATCCAGCAGCCCAGCACAGGCTGTGTCCTTTTCCCACCAGTTCCTAGGAAGGGGTGGCAGTCAGATGACTTATGTTAGTGGAGGTAGCCCAAGTGATCTATTTTCCCGCCAAAATTAGAACTCCCCAACATAACGTCATTGTGACATTGTCATCTTGGATCCACCATCTTGAATAAATCTGGCAACATTGTAGAGTGGGGTGACGTCCTTGTTGCTCCACTAGTGTAAGGTCCCGTCACATTGGCAGATGGATTTTTGCTCTGGAATTCATGAACGCTTCTCAATCAGCTCTCCTGGTGCTATTCAGGCTGCTTTCAGCTTACAGTTGTCGATGAGGTTTTAGACTCGTTTGGATAACAAAAGTTTTCTTTGCTTTGGTAAACGCTAACATTGCTACTGAACCATTGCGGGTCTTCCCATCACTCATAATGTTATTTAACACATACTGCACTAAAGCTCTAAAGTATGTTTACAGTATTCTTGTATTTCATCCGTTTATATTTTCGGCTCCAGGGAGAAATGTTTGATACTGGCTCCTCTGGTAGTCTGCTGGTCGTCTGTTGTCTTTTTTACTATGCACGGAATTTTTTTGTCTTTCTTAACCTTTTTTTAACTTCGGAGACATAGTGTTTCACATCTACTAGACTACTCTGTAATTCATGCTTAAGTGCATGGCGGAGGGTTCATAGAATCATCTTCAGACTATATCTCAACAGTTAGATTCTCTAATAGCACGTGGGAAAATCAAACATTTAAGTCTTTCCTCACGAACTCCACCATCTTCAGACTATATCTCAACAGTTCCATTCTCTAAAAGCACGTGGGAAAATCAGACATAAGTCTTTCCTCACGAACTCTGATTTCTCTTATTTTATTGCGGCGGTCATTTCTTCCTGTGTAGGTGGGATTCAACAAATTAGTTTTGCATTCACTGGAGAAAGTTGGTGATCGAAATTGCGTGAAAATTTCGCCTTACAACGAGATACGACTTTGTTTTAATGGTAACCACCCAACACCGCATTGTATTCGTGACACTCTCTTCCTCTTTTCGCAATAATACAAAACGATCTATCCTTCTCTCAACGTTTTCGATGTCCTCCGTCAGTCGTGTCTGCTAAGGATCACATACAAAGCAGCAGTACTCCAGAAGAGGACAGACAAGCGAAATTTAGACAATCTCTTTAGTGGATCTGTTGTGGATTTGTTGAATTTTCTACCTGGCCTGCCGATTAAACTCAGTCTTTGGTTTGTTTACTCCACAACATTTTCTGAGTGATGAATCCATTTTAAGCTTTTTGTGCCGGCCGGAGTGGCCGTGCGGTTCTAGGCGCTACAGTCTGGAGCCGCGTGACCGCTACGGCCGCAGGTTCGAATCCTGCCTCGAGCATGGATGTGTATGATGTCCTTAGGTTAGTTAGGTTTAAGTAGTTCTAAGTTCTAGGGGACTGATGACCACAGCAGTTAAGCCCCATAGTGCCCAGAGCCATTTGAATCATTTTTAAGCTTTTTGTAATTGCATTCTCTGTGTATTTAGTTGGATAGGCAGCTTTTAAATGTGTGTGATTTATCGTGATATCAAAATTTAGCGATTCACTGCCACTGGCTCTTAGTCCACAATCCTCACTCAACAAGGGAATGACTTGAAGTTCTTCACCAAGCGAGGACCAAAGACGAAGACAGCAAAGAATCACAATCACTTTCCACCAAGCCTCAGTAAGGTAGCCGAATTAGGAAAACCGAAACTGCCTCCACATTGCACAAGCCAATCAAACTATCCTCTTCTCATTGAATCTCCACTCTCGAGTGTTCTGTTGGCCTGGTAGCTCACCTAGACACAGCACAGGAGCAAACCTCTATATTGCATATCCTGAGAGGAGCCAATCCCTGACTCCAAATCTCTCTTGTCCAAAAAAGGAAACTTTTGACGAGGAAGGCGTCGTTCTCACTATAAGCATGGCCATATTTTGGCAAAAAACATCTACCTACATGGGGGCCACAGTCGCTCATTTACGAAGAGACTTAATCTACACAGGCAGACAAATTTCTGAAAAAGTCTATTAAGCTTCCCAGACAGTAGTGCCTGTGAAATATACGCTTTTTCTGCTCGATAAAGGACCCTGGAAATTTCCTGGCATCAGTGAGGTTACAGTTTTGCCTCCACTAAACACATGCACCAGTTGTTCTGTCCGTATCTTCCAGTTTCTAACATTAGAATCTGGAGTTTTATGACCTTCCCACTATTTGGACAAAAGATCAGTTTACAGCAGTCTCTCTTAAGTGGCTTCCTCCAGCCACATTCCGCCAACTGGCCTCATTTGCAATGGACTACCACCTGGCCCAGGTAAAATGTTATCTGAACCAGCCCGCTTCTCTGTAAGCCTAAGTGGAAGGACGAAAGGGCATCGGCCAGAAGTCCCTCTGCAGGTACGGTCCACCGAACGCTGCTTCCCAGAATCACTCACCTAGTCTTGCCGCTGGACTCAGCATATGGCCCGCAATCCACTTCTCTCCGTGTTCTCTGTCGCCTCCATTACAGCCCCTCAGATACAAGTTCACTACAGGTTACAAATTCAGTTATAAGAACAATCTGCCCATAACTTCCCCACGTCAAAAACCCATAAGCCACACATACCAAATGTAATGCTGGAGAACACCGAGATCATGACGTAAAATGTGAGCGTAAATCTGACTGACAATGTTGTTAAAGTGAGTAAGTGGCGAGCCACCTCTCAACTGCTTCACGTTGGAGCAAAACTATAACACAATTGCATATATCTGCGTCAATATGGAATGAGAACTTTCTGGAACCAGTTGCTTTAAATTTGACACAAGACTTGCGACAGAAGTGGTATACTGATTACATATTTCAAGGTATTACTCCCGTTAATGAACTAATTCTGAACCGTTGCCGTGGGCAAATATGCAGATACCTCATATTACGACAACATTTCCTCTTTCTAGCCTGGAAGAACGAGTTTCCCTTACCCAGTTAATATACACTCCTGGAAATTGAAATAAGAACACCGTGAATTCATTGTCCCAGGAAGGGGAAACTTTATTGACACATTCCTGGGGTCAGATACATCACATGATCACACTGACAGAACCACAGGCACATAGACACAGGCAACAGAGCATGCACAATGTCGGCTCTAGTACAGTGTATATCCACCTTTCGCAGCAATGCAGGCTGCTATTCTCCCATGGAGACGATCGTAGAGATGCTGGATGTAGTCCTGTGGAACGGCTTGCCATGCCATTTCCACCTGGCGCCTCAGTTGGACCAGCGTTCGTGCTGGACGTGCAGACCGCGTGAGACGACGCTTCATCCAGTCCCAAACATGCTCAATGGGGGACAGATCCGGAGATCTTGCTGGCCAGGGTAGTTGACTTACACCTTCTAGAGCACGTTGGGTGGCACGGGATACATGCGGACGTGCATTGTCCTGTTGGAACAGCAAGTTCCCTTGCCGGTCTAGGAATGGTAGAACGATGGGTTCGATGACGGTTTGGATGTACCGTGCACTATTCAGTGTCCCCTCGACGATCACCAGTGGTGTACGGCCAGCGTAGGAGATCGCTCCCCACACCATGATGACGGGTGTTGGCCCTGTGTGCCTCGGTCGTATGCAGTCCTGATTGTGGCGCTCACCTGCATGGCGCCAAACACGCATACGACCATCATTAGCACCAAGGCAGAAGCGACTCTCATCGCTGAAGCCGACACGTCTCCATTCGTCCCTCCATTCACGCCTGTCGCGACACCACTGGAGGCGGGCTGCACGATGTTGGGGCGTGAGCGGAAGACGGCCTAACGGTGTGCGGGACCGTAGCCCAGCTTCATGGAGACGGTTGCGAATGGTCCTCGCCGATACCCCAGGAGCAACAGTGTCCCTAATTTGCTGGGAAGTGGCGGTGCGGTCCCCTACGGCACTGCGTAGGATCCTACGGTCTTGGCGTGCATCCGTGCGTCGCTGCGGTCCGGTCCCAGGTCGACGGGCACGTGCACCTTCCGCCGACCACTGGCGACAACATCGATGTACTGTGGAGACCTCACGCCCCACGTGTTGAGCAATTCGGCGGTACGTCCACCCGGCCTCCCGCATGCCCACTATACGCCCTCGCTCAAAGACCGTCAACTGCACATACGGTTCACGTCCACGCTGTCGCGGCATGCTACCAGTGTTAAAGACTGCGATTGAGCTCCGTATGCCACGGCAAACTGGCTGACACTGACGGCGGCGGTGCACAAATGCTGCGCAGCTAGCGCCATTCGACAGCCAACACCGCGGTTCCTGGTGTGTCCGCTGTGCCGTGCGTGTGATCATTGCTTGTACAGCCCTCTCGCAGTGTCCGGAGCAAGTATGGTGGGTCTGACACACCGGTGTCAATGTGTTCTTTTCTCCATTTCCAGGAGTGTAGTTAATCTTCTCGTTTCGTCGAATACGAGGTACAGTTGATTATAGGGATTATGGGTGGGTATCTGTAATCTAAAACAGCGAAATATGTAGGCTACACATATTCTACTACCCAATCAACCACTTTCTAGCTGATAGGCTAAGGGGAGCCCTAAACCCCCAAACAGTAGCAGAGGTCAAGAAATCCACACCCGCAGTCGTTGCAGAGTCTCTCTGGATAAATATCTGCACCACACCCCAAAACAAAGGTTGGTGGAAGGTTCTGAGAACAGCTGATAGAAAGCAATTCTCCTCTTTAGCCACTATGGCCTTCAATTATTCTGAAGTTTGTTCACCGGAAATTACAGAGTTTTTCTTTTACAGCATATCATTGGGCATGTTTTCGTAATTCTGTTTGGTAACAGGTAAATTTGGCTTTACAGGCGTAGACTGTATCTCACAAATAAACAAAAATAAAAGGACAGAGAGAGAGAGAGAGAGAGAGAGAGATAAGTATACACGAGATGAGTGAAGTAAACAGTTCTTTATGACACTGTTACCTCACTACACCCCACATATATTTTACACCAAATACTTTCTCAAATTCCAGTGTCGTTAAAACAGATCGTTAAGACAGCTCGTAGTTTAATCCTGATTTATGTAATGGGCTGCTAAGTGATGTTACTAGCAACTTAGAACCTGATCTTCCAAAAGTCGGCTGGCGACACAAAAACATATGTGCCATAAAAATACACAAGATATTTAGTTGTAATATGCTGTTATGAGTAGTAATGAAACTAAAATTATTGGCAGTAATCTGTCCTGCTAGTACTACTTCTGGTAAATAGAAAACCAGACGATAAGCCCACAATGAATTACTTGTAAAGTATAATTTGTATGGTCAGTAATAAATTCTTATGAGATTAGCATAAGTATATCTTGCTGTTGCAAGTGATGGCTTGTCACGACATTCATTTTTCATCTGTGGCTTGTATAAACTTATCCTAAGATTAAAAATTATATAAGACTTCCGTAAAGAAACGGTAAACTCTCACTGTGTACCTCTCTGTGTATTTTTAAAAACACCACGCTTTCTATAGGCCTTTTGCTAGACGCCACATAAAATCGGATCTTGAGATGTCCGAAAACAGTGAGGTCAAGACAATAAGTTCGTATTAATGAAGATATTCTTCCCGTATCAGTGGCAACCACTGCTCGTTCATTGTCAGAGCGTCAACGAAGGGCAACCCTACACTGCCATGTATCTCTAGATTAAGCCGCTGTTACAGAGCTGTTTCTAAAGTTATGTGCTACTTCTGGTCGTTCATGATCGTAGTGGAAAGGAAACCGTTCAGAAACAGAAAGTAAGTAAGTACTAGGGCGGTTGTTTAATAGTGAAAATATACGAGCAACGAACACTGACACGTTTTTCTTACTTTCTTCAAGTAGAAATAACTCTTTTTAGTACAGAGTTACCCAAAACATCCACCAAAAACAATCACAATAGAGTGAAAATATAGAAATTAACATGCATATGCACGACATTTCGAACATTCATAAGCAAAGTACCAAAGGTAATAGAAACTACGTATTGATGTATTGGGTGAAGTGACATTTCTTTGGAGGATTTTACCTCTGCGGAGCTGCAGTCGATGTGTTTCACGAGATATTGACGACTGAAATCATATTTTGGACAAAATTAAGTCACCTCAAATGCTGTCGTTCATATGGGTCTATTCGCGAAGTATACAATAACTACCACCGTAGTATCTTACCAAAAGATCTGGCGGAGAACCAGAGAATATTTTAGTCATATGTAAAATCGTTAAGCGCGTCTAAGACTTCCATCCAGTCACTCATTGACTAGTCTGGTGTGGCAGTTGGAGATCACGAAATGGAAGCCGAAGTTTTAAATTACGCGTTTAAGAAAGTGTTCAAGCAAGAGAATCGCACAGACATACCGTCGTTTGACAACTGCACACAGTCCCGTATGGATGACATAGTAACAAGCATCCCTAGCTTATAGAAACAACTGAAAGAGTTGAAAACAAATAAGGAGACAGATATGGATGGAATCTCATTTCGGCTTTACGCAGAGTACTATACGGCACCGGCCCCTTACTTTGCTTGTATTGAAACTCCTTAATAAAAGTTTTTACTTACTTAAACTGAAATAACTGAGAAGGTGAAACTTCTTAATTTAATCATTTTTTTACTTAAATTGATGACTGTAACTGACGTACTGTCTCTTTGCTATTCTTTACCATTTCAACACTGACATACAGAATTTGCCCTGACAAATAGAACTCAAACTTTTTCTATTCATTAATTACTCACAATTTTTATGGAAAACGCGATCTGACTGCTTTAAAAGTAACTCAAAACAATGGCCCTCAATTACTAGAAATCCTGACAATAACCTATACATTTCGTAAGTCACTTACATCACAAAAATCTTCATTACCCGAACTACAGCAATGCCGCAATCACCAATACTGCCAGCTAAATTAAAGATTGAAGACTCTAACTACTGATAGGCACGTGGTTAGCAAAGGAAAGATTTTGTTGCCGAGAAAACAATGTATTTACCCTAATAATGGGACAACCAATCCAAAAATTAAATAATCGACCGTGACATCCAGTTCCAAAAATTATATAATCATCAATAATATTGAATCTCCAAGTCGGACAGGTCCAGATCGTCCGCTTTCGCTAACACTTCAAACCTCTAACCTCCATCAATGCTAACTACTCACTTCCAACCTCCATCACTGCTGGCTATTCACCTCCAACATCAGGTCTGACCATCCACAGAGAGACTCTTACAGAGTGGGCACACCGCAGTCAGAGATTTAATACAGAGCGCTACATAGCGCTACCAACATACAAACACATAAACAGTCCACTTACAGTATACACTACGAATTTCTCGTCCAGTGCAAAGTCTCAAACCACAGCAAAAAAATCTACTACATAATAAGAAGGGTAAAAGAATAGACCCGGAAAATTACTGTTCAGTGTCCTTAACATCGGATTGCTGCGGTATTATAGAACATAATAC
The DNA here is from genome assembly GCF_021461385.2 of Schistocerca piceifrons. Lineage (NCBI taxonomy): Eukaryota > Metazoa > Arthropoda > Insecta > Orthoptera > Acrididae > Schistocerca > Schistocerca piceifrons. Next base: position 157,215,013 of record NC_060141.1, read on the forward strand.
TATGTTCGAATATAATAAATTTCCTAGAGAGCTCACTCTAAATTTGGAACAAATGTAATTTAATCTAGATGAACAGGAAAACAAATCCGTAATGTTTGGGTACAGTATTAGTAGTGTCCTGCTTGTCACAATCACCTCTTTAAAATATCCAGGCGCAACGTTGCAAAGCAATCCTCGTGTGAGGACTGTGGTAGGGAAGGCTAATGGTGGACTTCAGTTTATTGGGTCGCTGGTAAGACCTATTCCTGAATTCTGCTCGAGTGTTTGGGATCCGCAGCCGGTCCAATTACAGGAAGACATCGAAGCAATTCAGAGGCGAGTTGCTAGGTTTGTTACCGGTAGGTTCGAATAACATGTAAATGTTAGACAGATACTTCGGGGACTCAAATGAGAATCTCTAGAGGGAAGGCGACGCTTTTTTCTAGGAGAACTATTGAGGAAATTTAGAGAAACGGCACGTGAAGCTGACTGCCCAACAATTCTACTGACGCCAACATAAATTGCGCGTAATGTCCACGAAGATAAGATTCGAGAAATTAGATCTCATGCGAAAGCATGTAGATAATCGTTTTTCCCTCGCTCTATTTGCGAGTGTAACAGGAAAGGAAACGATTACTGGTGGCACGAAATACCCTCCGCCACCCACTGCACGGCAACTTGGGAGTATATACGTAGATGTAGATGTAGATCTTTGATTCTTTCTGTCTTCGTGCCACTACATATTAATACACGTGCTGCTCTTTGAGCCCGAAAGCATATAGCATCCAGTAAATCTTTTGTGACTGTGTCGTAACTACGGACTCTACATCCGGTTAATTTTTTCTTGTTTTCACCAGTTAACAGTTTTTAAAGCAATAATCTACTTCTAGTTTCTATCACCGAGCAGTTTCGGTTTCTATTCTACTCGCTAACTGTGATGCTTAGTAAAGAAACAGCTTTCACGTGAGTACGGTGAGTGTAGTAATTAACAATGACCACTAACGTGTACTATAACAGAAACAAATCCTTTGCAGTTAACGTCGATCTGCAAAAGCACCATTTCTGAGATAAATGTGAAAGGCTGCTTACAAGCAGCCACTGATTCCAATATGAAATATTATCCGAGTTGGTAGAAAACTGTTTGACATTTAAAATTTTCTATTCAACCGTATCTAAACGGGCTCGGAATTCAACCGCGGCCCGTGACTAGAGAACGTGCTATGCAATGACGGAGCAACGGCACATCGTGAGGCAAATGTAAGCCGACATCTAACGTACCAAAAGCTCAGTACGGTAGGTCAGACAGGGCCCGACCACAATCCACTGGATTTTTCTCTTTAGGGTCATCTAAAATGTGAAACGTACATCACTCCAGCTGATATAGGTTGATGAACTGGACTAGCGAGTTGTACAGTCTCGTCAAGATTTACGAGCTGATGCTGGGTGTTTAAAACGATTCCTAAGTTATTGCGTGGACGAATGCAGAATTACATACAAATGCGAGGACATAACGTAGAACACTTCCATCGACAGTAGTGCTCCAGTAGTACTGTATTTCCCGTTAAGGAAATTCGTTCATAATTATGTGGCACTTTAATCGAAAAGTTCTCATTCCAGATACATTTCAATAACCAGGACAATATTTTATACTGAAGTCAGTGCTGGCTATTGACCAGACATTCGCTATTATCTCGTAATTGACGCGGTAGTGGACCATTTTGTGCAGGAACGATTTCACTTCTCCCGTGTCAGTTGTCACTGTTAATTTAATGATTTAGGAGGCAATCAGAGTAGCCCTCTTAGACCGTTTGCAGGCGATGCTGTCATTTACCGTATAGTAAAGTCATCAGATGATCAAAACCAATTGCAAAATGAGTTAGACAGGATCCAGATTACGGTGCGCAAAGTGACAGTTGCCCCTGAATAATACTTGAGTACTAAAAGGAATACGCTAAATTTCGGTTACTCATTAAATTACACAAAACTAAAATCTGTGAATCTAACTAAATACTCAGAGATTACGATTACTAATAACTGACCCGGAATGATTCAAATGGCTCTGAGCACTATGGGACTTAACATCTGAAGTCATCAGTCCCCCAGAACTTAAAACTACTTAAACCTAACTAACCTAAGGACATCAACACATTCATGCCCAAGGCAGGATTCGAACCTGCGACCGTAGCGGTCGAGCGGTTCCAGACTGAAGCGCCTAGAACCGCTTGGCCACATCGGCCGGCTAAACCGGAACGGTCACGTAGATAATGTTGTGGGGAAAGGGAACCAAAGACTGCGATTTGTTGGCAGAACACTTAGAAAATGCACAGATCTACTAAAGGCATTGATTAACCGTGATTGTCCATCCTCTTCTGAAGTAGGGGCCTACTGCTGCGCGGTATGTGATCCTCAGCAGACACGAGTGACGGAAAACATCGAAAAAGTTCAACGAATGGCAGCTCGTTTTGTAATATCTCGAAGTAGGCGAGTATGTACCACAGATATGATAAGCGACTCGTGAAAATGCGTTTTTCGTTGCAGCAAGATTCCCTCACCAAATTTCAGTTACCAGCTTTCCCCTCAGAATGCGAAAATATTTTGTTGGCGCCCACCTGCTTAAGGAAAAACTATGATTACAATAAAATAAGGGAAATCAGAGCTCATACAGAAAAATTTGAGTGTTCGTTTTTCCCACGCGCTGTTCGACAGCGAAACGGTAGAGAAATAGCTTGAGGATGGTTCGATGAACCCTCTGCCAACCACTTGATTGTGAATTACAGAGTAATTGTGTAGATGTAGGTTTAATTATGATACACCCTGTATAACTTAGCGTAAAGGCGCCTGCCGCTAATAACGTGCTTTAGAATCACGTAGAGCCAACCACAGAAGTTAAATACCGAAAACAGTGACTGCCGCATCAAGGCATTTTATTGAATTATAGTTATACTTGTTAATGAACTCTGTAACAGTATAATAAGTCAGTTGCTGCAAAGTTACGTTAATCTGCACACGTAGTTAATCAGGAAGTGGAATCATAATCACAACCAAATACCTTAACGTGGTCCGTTACGAGAGCAGCAGATTTACGTTCATGAAGAGCAGCCCTCGTATCCCGGTTCCAGGTTTTCCGTAGTGTCACTAAATCGAGTAAGGTTAAGGGCAGGAACATCTCTGTTGAAGTGGCCACGGCCACTTCCGTCCCACATACTTGTTCTCTGTGCTCCAGTTCCCTAGCCGTCGACAGGCCTTTAACCCTCAATCATATTTCCTTTCCATTACTTGACCCGGTAAACGGCTGTGGAAGTTGATGAAATTCCGCAAACTGACGCTTAATCTCTCGCTTTAAAATTAGTAAAACCGATAATTATACACATTTTGAAACATTTAACTAACTGAATCTGCACTGCTGGCCATTAAAATTGCAACGCCTTGATGAATGCAAGCAACAAATGTCAAATGGGCACGAAGTGTACCTACTACGAGATTAAATAATACATTGATCAGTGTTTCAGTGCAGCCGCACAAATTATGTAAGAGTAAAGCCATTCACATTCTGAAAACATGGCTAGGTATCTAAAGCAAGCCACCCAAATACTTACTGGATAAATAAATGCAGCGAGTTGCGGTTTCCGCAAAGTTACGACGGGCACTATGCCGAACTTCCTGGCGCTCGCAAGTAATTTTTATCGTTTATAGCTGCAAATTTACAACACCGACCTCTTTTTCTAATGGAAATACGTACTCCTTTTCTGCAGCATTTGAAAGAAGCTTCTGAGAGAAGTTCAGAAACATAACATTTTGGAACTTGTTCAGATGGTATCAGGAAAACAGCGCTGTTAAAATTATCCCCCAGTCAGGAGAAGAGGTTCCACAAATATCTACCATATTATACCAAATGTAAGGAAATATTTAACGAATCGTGTGTTTATTATCACAGGTGTCACACCATTTGCTAAAAACTGGAGCACTGCTGCACGCTATTAAGTGATTTTGGGAAACAATACCGCACGTTGAGTTTCACCTGCAGTTAACGGCAGCACAGGTCCGTGTTACAAGGCACTTCATGCCTTCTGGAGTCATCTGATTAACGGCAGCACAGGTCCGTGTTATAGGGCACTTCATGTCTTCTGGAGTCGTCTGTATTCCCTAATACACCTCTTGCTTTATTGTTCAACACAGATAAAATTATAGAAATGCGAAATGGTTCAAAAATGGTTCAAATGGCTCTGAGCAATATGGGACTTAACTTCTGAGGTCATCATTCCCCTAGAATTTAGAACTACTTAAACCTAACTAACCTAAGGACATCACACACATCCATGCCCGAGGCAGGATTCGAACCTGCGACCGTAGCGGTCGCGCGGTTCCAGACTGTAGCACCTAGAACCGCTCGGCCACACCGGCCAGCAAATGTTAAATGGATGAAATGTGATGGAATGTAATGTTCGTAAAAAAATCGTTTGGATAATTCCTCTCGTACTTCTAATGCTCTTGGCATAACTCTTAATATCTCTTCGGGTCTACTTAAGCCCTGCGCAGTGTAACAACTGAAACGTCCCGTTAGAAAAATTAATGAATTACTGTGCTGATAAACCTCTTACATTATTTGATTTTCAAACAGCTGAGCAGAACTGAACGTACTCAGACATTTCGCTCTTTACGTGTTCTGATCAACACTAAACTGACACACAATATTTTTAGCGCAACGCAATCTGACTTTCAATAATCCCTACACAAGAATGGCTCTGACTAACATTGACCTATACCTTTCATGAATCACTTACCTCACAAAAATCTTCGTTACTCGAACTACTGCAATACAGCGAGCGCCACTACTGCCAGCGAAATAAAAGATTCTAACTACTGAAGTCACTAACTACTGATAGGCATAGTTAGCAAATGAAAGATTTTGATAACGAACAAACAATGTATTTACCTTAATAGTGTTCAAAAGTCATAATATATATAGCAGTTCATAACATCCAGTCTTACAAATTTACTGTCTCTGATGGACACACGTCCAGATTATCCGCTCTCAAAACTCCGTCATCTCTCTCCGCACATCCACCATTGCTGGCGGCTCACCTCCAACTGCGCAACGCTACGCGCTGTTCACATCCAACTGCCCAACTCTACAATAGCGAATATTACAACAATGCTAACCAGCCACAGACTGCACACAGCACAGCCAGTGATTTTCATACAGAGCGCTACGTGGCGTCACCAATATAAAAACCTAAACAGCCTACTTACACAACTCGACGAGGCGGGCCTCGACAAGCCGTTGGAAGTCCCTTACAGCAAAATGGAGCCGTGCTGCCTCCATACCCATCCATAGTTGCAAAACCGTTGCCGGTGAAGAATTTTATGCACAAACTGACCTCTCGATTGTGTCCCATAAATGACCGATGGCACTCGTGTCGGGAGCTCGAATTGTCCAGAATGTTCTTCTAACCAATCGCGAACAGTTGTGGCCTGGTGACATGGCCCACTATCTTCCACAAAAATTCCATCGTTGTTTGGCAACATGATGTCCATAAATGGCTGCAAATGGCCTACAGGTAGCCGAACAATACCATTTCCAGTCAATGATCAGTTGAGCTGGACCAGAGAACCCAGTCCGTTCCGTTTAAACACAGCCCACACCATTATGAAACCAGAAACAGCTTGCACAGTGGGTTGTTGACAAGCTGAGCCTACAGCTTCATGGGGTTTGCTCCACACTCGAACCCTGTCATCAGCTCTTGTCAGCTGAAATCGGGACTCATCTGATCAGATCACGGTTTTCCAGCCGTCTAGGGTCCAACTGATATGGTCACGAGCCCAAGAGAGGCGCTACAGGCAATATCGTTCTGTTAGCAAAGGCACTCGCGTCGGTCGTCTGCTGCACTCGTCGCGCGTCCCACATTGATTTCTGCGTTTATTTCGAGCAGTGATGCTTGTCCGTTAGCATTTACAACTGTACGCAGACGCCACTGCTCTCGGTTGTTAAGTGAAGGCCGTCGGCCACTGCTTTGACTGCGGTGAGAGGTAATGCTTGAAATTCGGTATACTCGGCACACTATTGATGCAGTGGATCTCGGAATAATGAATTCCCTAACTATTTACGAACTGGAATATCCCGTGCGCCTAGCTCCATTCCGCGTTCACAGTCTGTTAATCCACTCGTGCGGCCATAATCACGTCTGATAAATTTCCACATGAAATACTTGAGAAGAAACGACAGTTCTGGCAATTAGTTGCTCTTTTATACCCAGTATACTCGAATCTACCGCCATCTGTATACGTATTTTCTTACCGCTATCGCCTGAGTGTATTTTGGCGACATTCGACATAAACAATATTCACGTCTTCAACTGTCATTTACGTTGTGAATTTCTCAATAGCTTTTCGAGCAAGTTTTTTGATTGCTACAACAGCAGAACACAGACCGGTGGCCTTCAAGAGCAGGTAAACGCAAGGGCTATATCTGAGTTACGTGTTTGTTTACATTTGGTATAATAAGTCAGGCGTTTGTTGACATCTTCTCTGACGGCGGCCAGTTCTTTGCGGCGCTGTTATCCTGATATCATCTGAACAAGTCCCATACAATTTACGTTGCTTAAGTTCTCTTAGACTGTTCTTTCAAACGCCGCAGAAGAAAAAAAAACATAGTTCCATTAGAAAAAAAAAACAAAGTCGGTGTCGTCATTTCACGATTACAAATGATAAAAGTTACATGCAAACGTCAGGAAATTCGGCAAATTGTCTGCTGTAACTTGGTGAAAACAGCATCTCGATATATTTATTCATTCTGGATATATCTGGGTTGGCCTTTCTTAGTTGCCTCGCCCTGTATAAAGAAAGAATACGTAGCGGTATACGAGAAGATGGCGCCATTTCTCCTGTAAGAACAAGAAACGTTTACCATCATAAATGGAAATCGACGGCGTATATCGCGGCCTATCGACCCTCCTGTTTATCCATAATATATATTGAAGCTCTTCTGCGCGTAAGTCGGCACTCCATTCCAACCATGAAAATATGCGATCTACGGGTTTAGGAGAGCCGGCCACTGTGGCCGAACGGTTCTAGTCCGAAACCGCGCTGCTGCTACGGTCTCAGGTTCGAATCCTGCCTCGGGCATGGATGTGTGTGCTGCCCTTAGGTTAGTTAGGTTTAAGTAGTTCTAAGTCTAGGGAACTGATGACCTCAGATGTTAAGTCCCATAGTGCTCAGAGCCATTTGAACCATTTTTTTTTGGTTCAGGAGAATCATAATCAGTGTCGTGAAGGATATCAGCGGCCCCACACGAGAGGGCAGGCTCACAGTTCTGTCGGCAGTGACGGTCGTACAGCCACATCTCGCACCTTCAGTTAGGATATGGGTTTGCGTGCAATCTCGATGCGGCAGCAGAAACAGGTGCGCCGGCAGTTAGGCGCACAACGACAGTGGCAGTCGTGTGCTCTTTCCAGGTGATTCCTGAACGCATCATGATGGCGCATCCGTGTGTGTAAGTTCCAAACAGGAGGAACATTGTCAGATTACATTCATCAGTGACACGTCGGCCCAAAACCTGCCGTCTTGACATGGGACGTCCTTGGATACGCCACACGATGACCCCTAGCTTGTGTAGCCGATAATTCGGATAGCAGGCATTACACTTATGGCGTCTTCAGCTCAGTGGCTGTGTTCAACCTTAGGTATCTCCTTGACATTGTCTTTCAAAAGACTTGGTGAACAGAATATTGCTCCCATTGTCCTGGACTAGCTCGTAACAGAGGACATTTGACTGTTACCTTGGTCAGAACGTTCTCTAGATCTCTCATCCAATCAAAATATCTGGGCATGGATTGTGGAAAGAGCGGCACTCCATCACGCACCAGATAATATTGTTGATGAACTCTGGCACAAAGTAGAAGCAGCATAAAATGACGTAGTCAAACGTACCATTCAGGCTCAGCTCTCCTCTCCTTCAGCCTGTTTACAGCCGTTGTTGCTACCAGAGGTGGCACCGACGAATTTGCTGCTGTATTCTTCCTACTTTGCTGTGTGCTCGCAATAAGTAAAATTTAGTTATCTGTTATACTTCTTGGCGTAGCAACTTGAATGTCCAAAAGTGTGTTTATCTTATATTTCAAATTTTAATGTGAAAGTTGGAGTGTAGTACAGGACCCACAGGTCCGACAAAGGGTGGAGCGATTCAGTTCAGTGACATTTATACAGTTCACTTGTATTACACATCATTTCACGCAACAACACGTTTTGAAGCAGTATCACACAGACAAAAAACAAGCAGAAAACAATAATTTTACGGAAAACAATGACCCATAATTACAAGTCAGCAAAATAGCAAAAATAATTTAAATTTGAATAACGTGCGACCCTTATCTCACGATTTAGACTGAGGTAAGAGATATGTACCAAACTTGAAAATACCTTAAACAATAAATATAAGATTGGCTACTGAGATTAAGTTTAAAAAAAGGTGAGAAGTCACTTACACAAAAACCAAGACAAACTACTTCGCACCAATGCTTTACCTCCTTCTTATTTAACCTTGATAAGCCTCAAATGTGCTTCAGTGCAAAGTCTAAACAATGGGTCTGTCAGCAGCTTCACCAAATTTAAAAAATAAATAACCTAACTGTAAGCATTATCTCTCTCTCTCTCTCTCTCTCTCTCTCTCTACGCAATCACAGAGATAAAAAATAAAAAAAATAAAAAAACCAGACAATACTTGATATCTAGAAAACTTTCATCCTTTTCTTGAAAGCAAATGTGGAAATTGTCACTTTTAACCAAAGCAGGACCACGTGTAAAGAAATGAATTGTGACCTGCAATTTTAGGCTGACAGGTATTCAGACAATGGTAAACAGGTAATTTGTACCAGGGAGGCTACAACCAACGCCTCGTAACCTGACCGAACCAACCTAACCTAACCTTATCAAATATCGTAGGCTATAAGAAACGGTTCCTTCCCTTATTTGTCAGTCGCTTTGTATCCCTGGCTGCGCAAATCTGCATCCCGTCCTTTGCATCAGCTTCAGCGCTCCGTTCAAAATACTGAATATAACATCTCTGAGCGCACCTGAAACAGACCAGTGTTAGACACAAACAGCACACAATATACTGGCACAGACACTTCCAAGAACAAATAACGAGTCTCAGAACCAAATCAGTCAGCACATCCATCGTACACCAATGTCAAAATGCAACATTGCTGTTACAGAGACGGTATCAAACCAGAATCATATTAACCCAAATAAGCACATTCTACCTTCTGACTGAGGCTATAGAACCAGTGTGCACCCGCGGAAATTGTGTCATATGATAGCACAAAACACCGCACTGTAGGTGAACGAAGAACATAAATCGTGGGGACGTGAAGACCCGTGCACTGTATCCGAATAACACTGCTCAATCCAGATGGAATAACGGCGCCGGATTTCCTGTCCGGCGGTGTATTTCACGTGCAGTGCATTTTCATCCATAGTGTACTCGTGTCCTAATTATCCACCACCATGAGGCGTGCGGAGCTAACCTGCTCTTTGCACAGGCTCTACAGGAAAACAGACTGCCAATGTTCGCCGCGCCGCGCCGGCCGACATTCAGACAGCCAGCAACATCTTCCGCTTCCCAGCGCTGCGGCCGCCACACTCCCCGCGCAAGTTTTCATTTTCCGATCCCAGTGCTCAGCCACATAAACCACTCCTAGTCAGATATGTCGTAAATACAGTCGGGAGGATGTGTGGTCACCGTAGGCGGCTACTACCAACCTAGGAGCAACATAATAGATTTTTAAAAAAAGTTTTCGCTCACATAACATTAAAAAAAAAGAAGAAGTCCTGCAATTATCTCTGCTGCATCCTAAAGTGATGCTCAAAATGACAATTTCATTCCTAAAATCGAAAACCGATTAATAATTAAATATGTACAACAACGATGTAGTGTCCATTAATTTTGTTTTAATATACATGAGTCAGCTAAACATCTCGTGATCGGCGTCCTGCATCGCGTGGCTATTTTAACCCGCTGCTCTCTAGCTCCGTAACGGGACAACCCTAGCGGCCGGATCACGCGAGGTTTTGCTGTGTCATGCTACCTCGGCCTTCCTCCCCTAACGCTGCAGCTAAATGTCGCCCCACCTGTTCTACAGATACGCCAATGATAACGTGCCGAAAGGTTTCTAACAATCGCTGTACTTACAAAGAATGTTTTGAATAAATTACACCCCAGCGGATATCAACGAAAAAGTATGAGCAACCAGCAGCTGAGATCACATCTATTAATCATTCAACAAATATCTGTTAACATCCGCCGACTTTGGTGCCACCTCGGCGTTATCACCCGGTGCTCAGTTGGTCGACAGCGCAACGCACGTCGGATTCGTCTTTCACTGTAACCATTTTGACGAACGGTGATCTCGAGATAGGCTAACTCAGCTGACAAACTCCCAGGGTACTTGATGATATTGACCCCCCTGCACCAACGTACGAAGTACCCTTCACGTTGAGCCAGGCGGTGACAACTGTCAGCCTGCAGATACAAGTCAGAGTGAGTAGGTTTCCTGTGATCGGCATGTCCCAGTGTACCATCCACCTTCCTCCTGACCAACACAGCAAGAAAGGGAAGATATTCAACTGTTTTTGCCTCCGTCGTGAGACAAATATTGAGATGGATTGAATTCACGGTTTCTAAAAGGTCCTTCAAATTCTCATTGCTATGAGGCCAAACTGCAAAAATATCGTCCACATATCTGAAAAAAGACACGCAGATTTCACAGCCGCCATTCCGAGGCACGTTCCTCGAAATATTCCATAAACAAATTGGCAACAATATGTGTCAACAGGATTTGAATAGAAAGTAAGTGGAAGACACCACAGGTCAGAATAGATTCTTTAATTCAGCACCAAACCTAACCTCAAAACATCGTAACGAATCAGACAGAGGAAAACGAGTGAAGACAGAGACAACATCAAAGCCTACTAGAATATCAGTCATTCAAACATATTCTCTCTAATCGACGTAAGGAATTCGCCGATTTCTTTATGTGCTCACACCAACCTACTACAGGGATCAATAGAGTAGCAAGGCGCTTTGCTACACGATATGTCGGAGCACAAATGTTACTCAAAATTGGTCGTTTGTTTGGGGGAGGAGGCCAGACAGCGAGCTCATCGGTCTCATCGGATTAGGGATGGATGGGGAAGGAAGTCGGTCGTGCCCTTTCAAAGGAACCATCCAGGCATTGCCTTTGAGCAATTTAGGGAAATCACGGAAAACCTAAATCAGGATGGCCTTCGTGGATGCTGGCACAGTCTGAAACCGAGCGAGGTGGCGCAGTGGTTAGCACACTGGACTCGCATTCGGGAGGACGACGGTTCAATCCCGGCTCCGGCCATCCTGTTTTAGGTTTTCCGTTATTTCCCTAAATCGTTTCAGGCAAATGCCGGGATGGTTCCTTTGAAAAGGCACGGCCGATTTCCTTCCCAATCCTTCCCTAACCCGAGCTTGCGCTCCGTCTCTAATGACCTCGTTGTCGACGGGACGTTAAACACTACCCACCACCACCACCAGGCACAGTCTGAATGGTTATCTGAATTGCTTGTTCTGTACTTAGAATCCTGTCCTAAATGGAAAATGGTGGAAAATAAGAAAATCTACTTCTTATGTTGAAACATTTGCAGCAGGCTCTGTCTTTATTCAAACTCCTCCATCATGCTTGCGCTGCAGTTTGGTGCACCAGGTGGGCAGGAGGTCATGCGTTTGCAGGAGACCACAATTCCAACTGCTCAACTGTGAAATGATGTGCAGACTCCAGTCTCCCACGCTAACACAGACCACACCTGCTCTAAGTTAAAAATAGTGTGTAATTCCAATAGCCTGATTTTCAGTTTCATTTTGGAGCATTAGTATGTTATTTGTGATGGCGCTGTAGTCGCAGCCCGTGTGACCTACGTTAAAATGGCGAGAAAGCTCACTTATGCTTTAGCCAATATTCAAAAATAGCAGGAAATTAAAAATTAACCAGAGTTTAAAACGTTCAGTAACCCACAATGTGGCATCGTGCAGAAGTTCAGTGCTACTGATTTAAGAAAAGTTTTCGTGGCCGCAATCGATTGGTGGGAGTCACACTTCTATTCGCTAACAATGTTTAATATACACAGCATAGTGCATACATACAGCAAAAGATTGAATTATGCATCGAAATCAGTCAATTTGTACTTAAATCAGCTGACAGCTAACCAGATCAATAAATTTTATGTCTAAATCAGTGAATTTTGTGCCAAACCTGTTCACCTTAAGGTTAATTTGTAAGTCAAAGAAGCAAAAGTAGTTATTTACTCAATTTTAAATTCAGCAGATGGTAACTGGAAAACGTTTTCGTGGTCATAACTGATCGATGACGTGTGGGACTTCTAGTTGCTAGCACTGTATGTTTTTGACGAGGTTACATGAAAGACGTACATGTGAAACTTACAGGACAGTTTGACAAGCACAACATATCTAAATTGCATCTCTCTCCCCGGACATGACGATGCGGGAATGTTGTTGCGGTATGTCATGGCTGATGAGATTACCACGCCACGAATTTGGCACAAAACGTAGAGTCCATCCTGTAATGTGCAGTGTATTCGGATAAGTGCTGTATTTTGGGAAGTCAGTTATCAATTCCTTGGTTGAAAGTCTAGAGAATGGTAGCGTCTTCTGATGAACGTCAAGAGGATCTGTGTACCATGAAGTTCAGTGTCACCACACTCGTTAGACCTCACTAGAGTAGATCGGTGGGACTCTCTTGCTTAGGACGTGGAAGCATTGAGACGGAAATGTGCTGTTCGCGATTTCAGTCACTTGACTGCGAACAATCGCTCCACATTGTTAAATCGCTCCACATTGTCGTATTTCTAAGATCACAGTATGCAGCTTGTCAGGAACAGTGTGGAAGTCTTGTGTCCACAACTACTGCAAACAGTTATAGACGTGGCAGACTTCCAGTTTTGATTGGTGAAAGTCTTGTCTTGCTATATACTAAATAAACTAAATAAACTGCAGCACAGGATACGCATTTGGAAATGTTGCAGAGGAGGTGCAATCATTAATTGGCAGACATAGACATCAGACGTTTCCAAGAGGTTTCTAAATCATTTCCCATGAACACCTGTGTCAGTAGCAATGGCCACATAGGTGCACCTATACAAGCATGACACAGACACAGAATCTTCCCACAGGACTTCTAAGCCGTTGCTGACAAATGCAAGTGAGGTGTCTTCAGATAGGGTGTTTGTATATAAAGTGTCTTGGTAGCTAGGGTTCCGGATAGTCCTGATCGGGACAGTCTGCTATTATCACTCACAGTGCATTCCACATGGTTGCTTAGAGCTTTCGGCAGATCGAGCATGAAGGTGAAGCAGTGCTACAGCAGATTCTTCCTGGTCTCCAGAGATACCTGGCATTACATGCTTACGCAATTCCCCTAAATTACGAGTGCAGAGCTGTTGTCCAGTAGCATCCCAAATGGATCCAGATCGGATGAATTTGATGGCTATGACATAAATTTTGGAAAAAAACGTATTCTGTTTGAGATACTGATTGACTTGTTATAAAGTTTTTTTTATTCTCTTATTTTTGACGCAGTCCCTTCTTTATGAGACAGTCATAACCTGTTTTGGCCTAAATTACCATCTTCGGATGATGTGGATCATTCCTGCGGGCAACATTTGTTGAAAAAATGTTCAAACATGGACAACACATGAACAAATGTTCAACAGATGCCACCCATTGGTATAACACATCATCTGAAGATATCCATTGTAGGCCGAAACCGGTTATGATTGTACTATAATAAAGTAATTATGTCAAAAAAAATTTCATAAGACGTAAACGCCAGTCCTCCTCACATCATTCTGGCGTGAGTTCAACCTTAAAACACAGACAATTATAAGGACACTAGTGTGGTAAGTCTTTTGCCAGCCAAGGCTGTAAATGGTCACAATAGCAGGTGACAGAGATGAGTAGTGAAATGGCCACACATAGGGACTTGCAGGGGTGGCAAGGGGGAGGGGGAATTCTGCAAGTATGCTAGGTTGTGGAACAATGAAATATTTTCGACTGTAGTTAGACTATGAAATATTTCTGACAATCACTGAACTTTGTTATTCAAGTTCGTGCGATTATGTTTTATGAAGGTTTCAATGGAAAATTCCTAAATTCAAAAATATTCGAATTTTGTGAAAGTATGGTAAACTGAACATTTCATGCATTGATCAGTAATCATTTGAAATGTGTGTGACTTACATTGTGTGATGAAATAATTAACGTAGTAGAGTAAAATGTTAACTTACGTTATCACAACATAGAGACTACGTGACACTTTACTGTATATGCCAACATGTTTCAGCAAAAATTGTAACAAAATGCTCGGGTTACTGCAAAAATTGTAAATCATTACCCGTGATACCACTATGTTAGGGCAAAATCTGCTGAATGCATGAAAGCTGCAGAGTTGTACCAGAGCTGTACGGCAGACTAGAAATCCGCTTCTGTATCACTTATACCGATTGTGACGATGTGGGGACGTTAATAGATGCAAGTGTTCGGTGCTGTTACCAAATACCTCTTAACTTCCCCATTATCGAATCCTTTGGATTTTTAGACGACATTACAGAGGAGGTAGGTAACTTGTGTTAAGTATATAATCTAAAACGGACACTTGTAAAAATTCAAGGTGGCTACTAAGTTTAAAATTCAATACTTGAGTCCAAGATGACGGGCCGTAGTATTGCTCTATGATGTTACAACCCAATATGGCGATCCAGGAGGTGATGGTGATATCAGAATCCTAGATGACAATCCAAGATGACAGACATGCAACATTGCCTGTCCTGAATAATTGTTCCAATTTCCGTAGTACTGCGCTCCTCACCACTCATCTAAATTGTCCAAGCTTACTAGCCATCAGTTTGACTCAGTACTTATGCTCTGTACACCAGTGAAAGGTGATTTGAGATCTATTACCTCCAGCCAGAGAAAAACTGGCTCATACCACTGACTGTATTAACAACTCCTTTCTCCCTCTATGTTTATTGTTATTCATCCTATGTACGAGTTTTCAAAGTTTTCATTTATTTCTTCTCCAGCACAACAGCTTCTTGATGTAGATAACGCAGTCCCTGATACATTTGACCAGCACTTGGAATCAAGTCAGCATGCAGATGTGGTCCTTGTTGCAGCACCAGACATGGACAGGAAATCAAGTCCACATGAAGAACTGTTTCCAGACTTTGAGTTTCCACTATATCCAGTGACTGCATCACCTGTTGAACCTCAGCTAAGTTGTTGTTCACCACTACTTATTAGTTGACTGCCAATGGATCGAAATGTGTTAATGTCACTTAAGCACCAGACATAGTCTTTGAAGTTATAGCAGAAGAGTGAATGTCTGGGAGGCTACGACAGGGCAGTTCACTAACATGAAGTGGGATCAACTGCGTAGCAAGCTGAAACACATCTAGCATTGCATGACAACCGACTAAAGCCCTCTCCCTTGAGACATCAGCATTTTTGGCGGCACCTGTGCATCCATCATCGACATATCTGCAGGTAGTACATTGAAATTAACATCTGAACAACCAGCACAGTCCATACATTTAAAACATTCAAGTGCCATGGACTTGGGTAAAATGTACACTGCAATATAGATCGCCATGGGCAGACTCATTCGATGGCAAGGAGTCAGGACATAGCTAAAGTGCTCTTTGGTGTTGTGCTGGAACATTAAATTCGCGAGGAGGAAAATGAGTTGTACAGTTGTATAAGAGCATGTGCATGTGTTATACCTAAGTCTGCTAGTATAGCTCCAATAAATAAAAATTCCATAAAAGGCTACTTTAAAGGCAGTGCAAAGTTCATTATTGCTCTAATGGTTTAAAAGAACGCAAGTTGAATTTGAAGCATATAAAAACAGTCATTTGGAAAGTACTGCAGAGTGACGAATAAACTTGATGCAGGAAAAAAGAGTGACAATGTTTTAACGAAACTGATTTACTTTCTACAGCTTACACGGTACATAAATGAATTTTGATATTGATAAAATTCTATGAAAATATATAGTTCTTTTGTATGTTCAATCATAATGATATGTAATGTATCTTTTTACCTTCACATTACCCATTCATATGTAGATGTGGCTTCATGTTGACCATTAACAGTTTTTGGTTAACACTGTTGTGAATTAGCAGTTCCTACCCACCACTTTTACATATTATAAAAAATAGGAGTTGTCGAAGTGAATGTTTTTCAGTTTGTTTTCCACTTTCTCTTTGTCATCTCTCAGACATTTTACATCGCTGAGTACGTGATCAAACATTTCAGTGGCATCCTTGTATACCCTTTTATGTGCTAAAGACATCCTTGATGTAGAGTAATGAATCTCATTTTTTCTTTTGGAACTGAAAATATGTACAGCACTCTTCCTTTTGATCTGCAGCATTTTATTTGCGAGAAACTTATGATGCAATGAATGTACTGTGAGACAGTAGTCAAAATGCCCAACTCCTTAAATAGATGTCTACAAGACGATGATGGGTGAGCACCAAATAATATTCTTACAGTACATTTCTGGGAAGTGAACACTTTCTTTCTTAAAGCTGAATTACCCCATAACAGTATTCCATACGACATTATTGAACAGAAATATGCGAAATATGTCAGCTTACTGTTTTTTCTCTCCCCAGCATTTGCAGTGGTTCGAAATGCAAATGTGGCTGGACGAAGTTGTTTTAGGTGTTCCAATATGTCTTTTCTTCCAATTTAAATTCTCATCAGTACGGTCAGATAATTTTTTTTAAGTTTCCATTCTAGTTATTATAATAAATAATATTTTTACAAATTGCAATATGTTTTATTTCATGATACATAATTCCCAAGGGACTTCAGGTTTGGAGAAAATCTTAGCAATTCACACATTAGCAATGCCAGAGACACTTTGCAGACCATTTGTTGCTACGTTACGGTGACTTGTCACTTTTTGTTGCATGAGATGAAAGTGAACAGTTCAGCTATTGGAATGTCAGGGTGTGAGATATAGCAGTAGCTACATTTTTCGTTTGTTGTTGGACCTAGTACTTCATTAACAGAAGAGGCAAAATGACGAATGAAATGCAATTAAACATTTTATATTTCAAAACCATTAATTGACAGAGAATTTTTTTACAAAAAATGCTCTTAATTTAGGTGAAGAAAGATTCCGACACACGCACATTGTGAAATATAAGGTGTACCCTAAACTCAGTAGTCAGTCTGCATGTCAAGAACAGCGCTTCCAACCCTTCTCGGAAACAAATTTTACATAGGTGCTCGTCGACAACCTTCATAGACCATGGTGTTAATACGACAACACACTACAGCTTCCTGAATATTTAGGTTAAGTTCTATATTCGTTGCATCCCTTCTTGCAATTAATACGTCTTACTTCTGAAATATAGTGTTTATAAAATCTTTACCTTCCACAACGACCACAAACAAATCACTTGGAAAAACATCAACCTATAAGGCCTCCTCCAGAATGGAAACCACGGTATGATTTCTGTTACTGGTATAAAAGAATCGGTCTTCACCGAGTCGGCTTGGGCGCTGCGTAATTGCTTGTAGCCTGCTCTGTCGTATCTGGTGATAGCGTACTGACTAAGCAGTTTTCTCAAAGCTACGATGTACCCCTAAGGTAGCAGCACGGTCTGAGGCTCGAGTCTTCCCTCGGGCATGGGTGTGTGTGTTGTCCTTAGCGTAAGTTAGGTTAAGTTAGATTAAGTAGAGCGTAAGCTTAGGGACCGATGACCTCAGCAGTTTGGGCCCATAAGACCTCGCCACAAATTTCCAAAGTTGTACGCCTAAGTTTTAGTTACTTTTGGCACACCACGGTGTGGTTAGATTTCATCAACTGGGTGTAACTTAATCATACTAATCCCACAGCAGCTCGGGTCAAGGTTTTAGGAAGTTTCCCCTGACCATAAGGTCAACACCAGAGCTATCTTCTACAACTACGTCGTCTCCCCCCCCCCCCCTTTCCCAGTAAATTTCAAGCTGGGAGACATAACAAACCGACCACTCTGAAGAAACAGAGTGCCACTCTACAGTTAAAAATCTTAAATGACTAAAAACTACACACTAAAAACGTGGAGGGGATGGAGCGAAAATAAACAACCACACAAGGGTTCAGTAACAGCTAAAGTGATACATATCGACGGAAAAAATGGCAACACGGGAAATAATTAATGTAGAGTAACGAAATTTTGGGAATATGTTTGTCTAGGTAACATATTTAAGTGGCTAACATTTCAATATTTCAATTGTAAGCGCGAGATAAGCCATTACAAATGCGAAATGCTGGTACCTTAAAAACCAGCACAACCACCGGAATGTTGAATGTCAGCATGCATTGTGTTGACAGGTGCCGTATGTCAGTTTGCGGCAGGTGTTCCATGCCCGTTGCACTTGGTCCATCAGTACAGGGACAGCTAATGCTCTTTGTGGATGAAGCTGGAGCTGTCGTCCGATGATGTCCCATATGTGACCCATTGGAGTCAAATCTGGTGACCGAGCACGCCAAGCGACATGTCGACACTCTGCATAGCATGTTGGGTTACAGCAGCAGTATGTAGACGAGCGTTATCCTGTTGGAAAAAGACCCTGGAATACTGTTCATGAACGGCAGCAAACAGATCGAATCACCAGATGGATGTACGAATTTGGCGTTGTGACGCCTCAGATAACTACGAGGGTGTTCCTGCTGTCGGATGACATCGCACTCCAGATCATTGCTCCAGATGCAGGTCCAGTGTGTCTAGCACGCAGTGAGGTTAGTTGTAGTCCCTCAACTTCCCTCTTCCTAACCAACATACGGCCATCATTGGCACGGAGGCAGAACCAGTTTCGATCGGAAAACGCAACAAACCTCCACACTGCACTCCACTGACCTCACACTTGACACAACTGAAGTCCCAAATGGCGGTGACTTGGGATCAGCAGAATGCACGCTGCAGGGCTTCTGGCTCTGAGCTGTCCTTCAAGTAACCCACCTGTAACAGTTCGTTGTGTCACTGTGGTGCCAACTGCAGCTCATATCGCTGCTGCAGATGCAGTATGATGCGCCAGGGCCCCACGTCGAACAGATGATCGTCCCTCTCGGTAGTGCCACGTGGCCGTCTGGAGCCCGGTCTTTTTGTGACCGTGCGTTCTGGTGACACACTGCTGTCAACAGTCACGCACAGCGGTTACATTCAAGCCACGTTTTTCCACAGTATCGCGGACGGAACATCCAGCTTCTCGTATCCCTGTTTCACGACGTCGCTCAAACTCAGTGAGGTGTTGATAATGGCGTCTTTGCCACCTTAAAGGCATGCCTGACTAACATCAACCCACGACGTCTAACCTCAAAGATAACTAACGCTTATGACCGTTACGGCGTCTATTGAAAGCAAATCTGATTTGTATCCTCATAATGGCGCTATTCTCATGCAACTGGAGCGTAGTTTAAATAGACATCATGTTTCAGGCGTAGAAACACGCCCACCAACTTTCGTTTATGCGCCGCATTTCCTTCTTGGTGTTGCGTCTTTTCCTCTGCGTCAGTGCAGATAGCACCAAAATATCAGTATGTCAACAAATCAACGCAAATTCAACGGCATTTCATTTGGAGACAACTCAGAAGTGCTCAGTGCAGTTGATAAATCCTTCACAGTTTCCATTTTAGTCACTGATGTGGGGCTGTCTGCTTCCCCTGTCGCCTGTCGCCTATAGGTCTGTACAGTATGTTTCTCAAACTTAGAACACGACACTGAAGTCTAGTTGCATGTGGCACCAGGGGGTGAGGTTGTGTTCCGTTAGCTGTGCATAACTGGGTTGTTATTATTGTTCATTCAGCACAAACATTGGTTTAGAACTGGATCGTAGTGTCTACAGTACCTTCTCAGTGTCCTGTGTCGCTAGGTGTAAAACAAAAATTCAGTTGTCACTACGAGCTGGTCATTTGTATGTACCACGATGAATAAGATCGCTTCAGATGTATGATAAATCTTTATTTATGATCCTACTAGTTTCGCACCGTTAGGGCCGCATCTTCAGGAACACATATTCATACTTATTGCATAATTTATTCCAAACGATAACCAGTGGAAGACCCAAAATTCTTTGTCCAACTGAGATATCAATTTTAAGTGTCAAGAGATCGATAGCCCAAAACAGAGCAGAATGCATGATACGCTGTGACGACAATATTAAGCGTAGTACAGAGTAACCCACCACCTTGAAATGTTAGGTGAGTCGGAAGCTTATAAATCTAACAGCAAAGACTTCTCGTTATTACAATCTTATTGGTATACAGTTGTTAATGCTTTTTTAAACAACATAAAGAACATAAGATATACAAGTTTCTCTAAGGCTACAACGAATTGAATGCATCACAACTGTTTAAGTGGTTCTATGCAATTTGTTTCTGCCTAGTTCATGAGAGCATAATTTATATAATGCAAACGTCAAAAAAATAGAAAAAAATTAATACAATAATTATGATGAAGATAAGTTGCAATATGTAGAGGGAAGTGATATACTGTGTTTGGGTCTATAATACAGTCTAAGGAGTTTGGTAATTGATAGCAGCCTATTTCTACCTACACTCCTGGAAATGGAAAAAAGAACACATTGACACCGGTGTGTCAGACCCACCATACTTGCTCCGGACACTGCGAGAGGGCTGTACAAGCAATGATCGCACGCACGGCACAGCGGACACACCATGAACCGCGGTGTTGGCCGTCGAATGGCGCTAGCTGCGCAGCATTTGTGCACCGCCGCCGTCAGTGTCAGCCAGTTTGCCGTGGCATACGGAGCTCCATCGCAGTCTTTAACACTGGTAGCATGCCGCGACAGCGTGGACGTGAACCGTATGTGCAGTTGACGGACTTTGAGCGAGGGCGTATAGTGGGCATGCGGGAGGCCGGGTGGACGTACCGCCGAATTGCTCAACACGTGGGGCGTGAGGTCTCCACAGTACATCGATGTTGTCGCCAGTGGTCGGCGGAAGGTGCACGTGCCCGTCGACCTCGGACCGGACCGCAGCGACGCACGGATGCACGCCAAGACCGTAGGATCCTACGCAGTGCCGTAGGGGACCGCACCGCCACTTCCCAGCAAATTATCGACACTGTTGCTCCTGGGGTATCGGCGAGGACCATTCGCAACCGTCTCCATGAAGCTGGGCTACGGTCCCGCACACCGTTAGGCCGTCTTCCGCTCACGCCCCAACATCGTGCAGCCCGCCTCCAGTGGTGTCGCGACAGGCGTGAATGGAGGGACGAATGGAGACGTGTCGTCTTCAGCGATGAGAGTCGCTTCTGCCTTGGTGCCAATGATGGCCGTATGCGTGTTTGGCGCCGTGCAGGTGAGCGCCACAATCAGGACTGCATACGACCGAGGCACACAGGGCCAACACCCGGCATCATGGTGTGGGGAGCGATCTCCTACACTGGCCGTACACCACTGGTGATCGTCGAGGGGACACTGAATAGTGCACGGTACATCCAAACCGTCATCGAACCCATCGTCCTGCCATTCCTAGACCGGCAAGGGAACTTGCTGTTCCAACAGGACAATGCACGTCCGCATGTACCCCGTGCCACCCAACGTACTCTAGAAGGTGTAAGTCAACTACCCTGGCCAGCAAGATCTCCGGATCTGTCCCCCATTGAGCATGTTTGGGACTGGATGAAGCGTCGTCTCACGCGGTCTGCACGTCCAGCACGAACGCTGGTCCAACTGAGGCGCCAGGTGGAAATGGCATGGCAAGCCGTTCCACAGGACTACATCCAGCATCTCTACGATCATCTCCATGGGAGAATAGCAGCCTGCATTGCTGCGAAAGGTGGATATACACTGTACTAGTGCCGACATTGTGCATGCTCTGTTGCCTGTGTCTATGTGCCTGTGGTTCTGTCAGTGTGATCATGTGATGTATCTGACCCCAGGAATGTGTCAATAAAGTTTCCCCTTCCTGGGATAATGAATTCACGGTGTTCTTATTTCAATTTCCAGGAGTGTATTTCAGGTAAGAAGGTCTCGGTAGAACCTCGGGCTATTCTCATCTGAAATGGTTTGTACTTACGTATATTTATTGTGTGTGCGTATATTGATATATTACTGGGAGTGTTGCAAGTCAGGACAGCAGTTGTTTGTTTGTCCTATTATTGGTAGGTGTGGTATACTCTATGTGATACCTCAGATACATACAACTGGTATTATACAGGTTAAATACTGATTGAGCATTAGGTACATGGAATACACTAATTTTAGCTTTACATAAGGATTACACTTATAGTTGTAAATTTGTTATTAGAAATAGAATATAGTTCATTGCCACTTGAATGCATTATTCCTTAAATAACTTAATACATTATATTTTTAGTTTTATACATATTTTACAGAAAAAGTACATTTGATATATAAAATTCATTGAGTGGAGCTTTAAACAGAGAAGAGAATATGCTTCTGTCTACACATAATAAGACGAAAAAACGTTACTGCTTGTGTGCAGTATACTTTAAACAATATGGAATGTGTCGTTGGGGAGGAGGAGCATCGGAATTATAGTTCTTCGAGCCTTCTCGTCCCAAGCGAAGTTACCTTATTACTACAGTCTTAGTATGTTGTGTCGGTGTTTGTTTGTGCTATGATTGTTGCTGTCTGTTGTTTTGTTTTTGATTGTGCTATGGCATGCAGTGTCATGCGTTGTTGGTTTTGGTCCTTATGTGTTGATTCCTCCTGAGTCATGTTCGCTTAGTGTTTTGGTTCCTTTCCTTGGGTTACGAATCTGTGGTCGTGCTCATGTCCTGCAATGCGGTTTTCTGTGTTGTTTGTGCTTGTCTACGCCTCCTTCCATATGGGTTTTGGCGCTTGTATTCTTCATACAGTGTTTTCGATACAATTTCGGCTACGCTATTTACTGCGTTCCACTCATCGGGATTACGCAGTATTCTGGCGATGTCACTGTCGTTCTGTATAGGTTTCACTTGTGCTAGCGTGTTGTACCGGGTACGGCCCGTGGCCAGTCAGGAAATGGACCATCCCCCGGCTTGGATCCATATGTTTCAGTTGTAATCTTTCGCTTACGTCAGGAAAGAAAGAGTGTACTCGGAGACTCTTGTCGGATGCGGCCCACTCTCTCTGCCACGTTGAAAGCCGTCATTGTTTCATTTGTGCTTTGTTTATAATATTGGTTCCTGTAGTTTCGGTGACTTAATCGAGAAGATGCAAAGCTGGTACTTTTAACCGATTATACAAGTATAGCTATCACACTCAACAGACAAGAATTAACTGATAAAATTGTAAACGATGTTTTTCAGAAAATCATTATGTGGTTCTCTGCAAATGGGCTCTCATTAAACTTTGACAAAGCACAATATATACATTTCCACACAGTAAATGGAATGACACCATTAATAAATATAGACTTCGATCAGATATCGGTACCTAAGGTAGAATATTCAAAATTTCTAGGTGTATGCATTGATGAGGGGTTGAGCTGGAAAAAACACACTGAAGATCTGCTCAAATGTTTGAGTTCAGCTACTTATGCTATTAGGCTCATTGCAAATTTTGCCGATATATATCTCATTAAATTAGCTTACCACGCCTATTTTCATTCTCTGCTTTCGTGTGGCATCATATTCCGGGGTAACTCATCATTGAGTAAAAGAGTGTTCATTGCATCCAAGATCATCCTGCAGACACTTATTTAAAGAGCTAGGGATCTTCACTGTGCCCTCATAATATATATATATATATATATATATATATATATATATATATATATATATATATATATATATATATATATATTCACTTATGAAATTTGTTATTAACAATCCGATCGAATTGAAAAGTAATAGCAGTGGCTACAACACTAGGAGAAAGGATGATCTCCACTACTCAAGGTTAAATCTGACTTTGGCTCAGAAAGGGTTAAATTATGCTGCCACAAAAGTCTTTGGTCACTTACCTAATAGCATTGAGAGTGTGACATATAGCCATATAGCATTTAAAAGGAAATTAAAAGAATTTCTGAATGGCAACTCCTTCTATTTATTAGATGAATTTTTGGATATAGTAAGTGGGTAATTTCCTCACCAAAAAAAAAAATTGAAAATATTGTCATGTAATATTTTGTGTAATGAAATATCTTGTGTAGACACCTTTTATTAACCTGACACGTTCCACATCATTACGAAGTGTCGTATTCATGATGTATGGAACAAGTACTAATCTAATCTGTTCTAATCTAATCTGTCCCTTTTAAGCCAGGAAAGTGCAGCTCTATAATGTTTTGCTTTGTCTTTAGCGCAGGCCCCATGACAACGCAAAGAGCCTCTAGTGACGTGGTGTTGAAGGCTCCGCTCATCCTCAAGAGTACACTTGCAGTTGTCTTGTTAGTCTGCATGTTCAGTCCTTCGGTCTTATTACAATTGGACAAGGAATGTTGCGTCACCTATTGGTTATCTTTTGTAATAAATTATGAAATAAATATGTATACCTGAGGATGTGGCTCTAACGCCGCGAAACTAGTTGGATCATAAATAAAGGTTTATCATAAAGGTACAATTCTACAGCTGTGGATACCCCACAATACTAAATTTGCTGGTGTCGCTTTGTAATTAGTCATTTACAAGCCGCGCTCTGTTGTGAGTGTCCCACACGTTTCATACCACATTTCCATCACGGTGCTTCATATTTCGCAAACGGTAGCACCTGTGGCAAGTTCCGTTCCGCAGTCTCGCCTCTCGCCGTCGGGAGCTGCGTCGCCGAGTGGATACACTCGCGTGCGCCACGGCGACGTGTGAGCCGGCGCGGACAGAGGCGGACAGCGACGTGTTAATGACGGCGTCCGCAAAAAGCCGCCCCACGGACGGCGGCCTCCATTCCTCGCGCGCCGTCACGGCGGCCTGCCCGCCACCTGGCCAGCCGCTGCCTCCGCCGCCGCCGTAATTGCGGCGGATTCCGTTTTTTCCCGCCCCGCCCCGGCCCGGCCCGCCCCGTCCGCCTCCCGCGGCACGCCCCGCCCCCGCACGCCCCCGCTCGCGTGGTGGCGGGCGTGTTGGACGCCGATCACGGGATGCAGCCATCCGTCACGGCACGGCGGCGTGCGTGCGGCGCCGTGCCGAGCGGTGCCTGGCGCGCCCCAGGGCTGCCACCACACCCAGCTAAATCATGCGCCGCTCATTGGCAGCCGCCTTTCAGCATGGCGTCAGCGCCTATACGCCCACGGGCCGCGGCAGCTGCCGCTCGCCACCGCCTTACTGCAGCCGCGCTGTAGGCTACATGTGTTCCTCACCTGTCTCTCTCTCTCTCTCTCTCTCCTCGCCTGCTGTCGTCAGTGCCTCGAGGATAACCTCGACAGGGAAAATAAATTCGACATCCCCGTGACGTTCGGTCGTTACGCCTACATCTCTGACGTCTATCTGTTGTAGACAGAGTTGTAGAACTACCGTAGCAAATGATTTGACTGTACTTTGTAACGTTCTGCTAGTTTCTTTGATTTTTTGGAGGTATTTGCTTTTCTACTGTGTCTTGTGTCAGACTGATATTTCAGTAACACTGCTGTAAATTAAATAAATATTTATTTTCCAGCTTTGCGGAAATTTGAGCTATTAGCAAAAAAATGGTTCAAATGGCTCTGAGCACTATGGGACTCAACATCTGAGGTCGTCAGTCCCCTACAACTTAGAACTAGTTAAACCTAACTAACCTAAGGACATCACACACATCCATGGCCGAGGCAGGATTCGAACCTGCGACCGTAGTGGTCGCGCGGTTCCAGACTGTAGCGCCTAGAACCGCTCGGCCACAGGGGCCGGCAGCTATTAGCAGGTTTGTGGATCATTTAAGGTGATTGAAAACTGGCCTTCTTGTCTGATCTGTTAAGTGGTTTAATCGAATCTGAGTGTATATTACAATACAAAAAGCCACACTATGTACAATTAGCTTTCCAATTTCCCTCTTCTCCCCCTCCCGTCCCTCTTCCAAAAACAATCCTGCGTGCGGGCCTGCCTGTACGTTAGGTGTGTTGTATACCTGTTGGGCATTACGTTATAACGATCGCTTTCTTTATGTATGCAATCAGTGTCCTACAAGATTCCCTTAAAACCCGGAAGCGGTAAACCCCGTAGAAACTGAGAGAAGATACATAAAGGCCCTTTTAAACTACGGAACAAATTTGTTTCACGTACTTATCATCCGCTTTTCATTCTCCCATCCAAGGCTTGGTTTACTTTTGAGTGAAGTTCCCTCTTCTCCACAAGTCAGTGGTGTCCTTTTCTAATTATCCCCAGGTGAATGGGTCGCCTCATCCGCCATCTCCACCACTCCGAAGGTCTCCTTCCCTTGGAAGATGCCGTTAAGGTCTTCGCCCGTAACTCTGGGCATGGCTTCCACGTTTGAGTGAAGTTCCCTCTTCTCCACAAGGCAGTGGTGTCCTTTTCTAATTATCCCCAGGTGAATGGGTCGCCTCATCCGCCATCTCCACCACTCCGAAGGTCTCCTTCCCTTGGAAGATGCCGTTAAGGTCTTCGCCCGTAACTCTGGGCATGGCTTCCACGTTATATCCAATGGTGCTGGGTCCCTGTCTGAACTTAGCCATCCTTTCACACCGGCCTACTAATGTGGAGGATGCCCCTCCTCCCCCTCCCACCCCCCCCCACCCCCTCACCAGTGTGGCTGCCCCTGGCAGGAATTACTCAAAAGGATGACAGGGAAGGTGACCCTATCTCCCTTGAACCCGGTTAACCGGTTAATGGATGTATATGACCCCATAACATCATACATGACATCACAACATACACATCTCTCTTTTCAAAAAGGGCAGTCGACGAAAATGTGGAAATTACAAAGGCATCACGGTGCTGTCACACATCCTGAAGCCCGTAGAAAAAAATCATAGAACTTTTGCTTGAGGAGTTGGTTGAGGAAAGACCGAGGTACAATGGATCTTAGTTTTGCAGTAAGAGGGCTGACATAAAAGTTCTAGGAATATGGAAGAACTCTTGTGATTTTATTTGTAGACATTGAAAAGATGTGTTCCTCGAAGTAGCATATAGGAATGTTTGGAAGACCTAAAGGTGCCAAAGTACCTAATTGATAAAGTCAAGATGCTATACCAAAAGTGTCAGAGCTGTGTCCAGGTATGCAACGGGCGACCAGATTGGTTCAAAACAAAGAGAGGTGTCCAACAAGGAAGTGGTCTATCATAATCCCTGTTTGTAATGGTAATGGACATGATCAGAAAATCTATCAAGAAGATGGACAACGAACCAAATGCCCTGGTATTTGCTAATGATTCGATACTATGAAGACAGGCAGAAGCTGAAGCACAGAAAGGACTTAATGACTGGAACAACACATTCAAAAATTTCGGCCTAAAGTAAGTGGAACAAAGACAGTAGAAATGACAGTCTACTGGCGAGAAACGACCTCGAACAAATTTCCAAAAGGAGTCCAAGCAGAATCTGTTTCCTATTGCAAGTACCTAGGAAGCATGGTCTGGAAAGACAGCACTGTTAAGCAGGAATCACTCAGCAGGACACAGAAACCATCCAGTTTTTACAGTCAAATCAGAAATCTTCTCTGGGACGATAAAATGCCACGAAAAGTACAAGCGACCATGTACCACACCTATTTCGTACCAATCCTTGCATATGGGTTAGAGACATGTACCCTACTAAAGAAAGACCTCAGCAAAATTCAGGCAACAGAAATTAGATTCATCAGAACTGTGAATCAAACAACTAGAAAGAACAAAATCATGAATGAGGTGAATAGAAAATTAGTCAGTATTGAAGTTTCTGTTACCAGTGTCATAAAGGAACGCAGGCTTCAGTAGTATGGGCAGATAATCAGAATGAACAGCGAAAGATCTGCCAAAAAGTATTTCATCCTGAACATCGTAGGAAGAAGGCCACGGGGAAGACCAAGAAAACGCTGGATAGAGACTGCAAGATCAGATGTGGAGGAGAAAGGACACAAATGGGAAGTTGTCCTGGAACAGTAGATGTACGAGGACACCAGAAGATGGCGGGCGCTTGTACACCATATCCGGGAAACTGGAGTTGGAAAACGACGACGACGACGACGACGACGACGATGACGATGATGATGATGATGATAAGTAACCACCCTCTATGTTACTTCAAGATAAACATGATGATGACAAGTAATCACCCTGCATGTTACTTACAGCAAAAGTGAACATGTCAATGTTTAATCCAGATTTTACTCGAAAATGGTTGATTTTTAGCTTGTTTTAGTAAAAATAAAGAAAACAATGTAGATTCATCACATAGCGCTGGAAAACGCATTTCCCTGGACAAAAAGATTCTATCAACTAATTTGTATTACTTGTAAAATGCAATTTATATTCTATGAGGATATAAAATACACAATGGATGATGTGCAGTACAACTAAACAAACAAACAAAAAAAAAGAAGAGAGAAGTCGTTGGCTCCCAGTTTCTCTCTTACACATTCATTTGTGGTTCTTTCCCTACCAATGCTTTCAATACTACCAATATCCTACTACTTAACACATCATTCATATAGTGTACCAAAACTACCGAATCGTAGTTTTGGTAGAGCGCGACTCCAGTTGTGCAGTATTGGAACGTGCTTTATAGTCGCACAATGCGACAATTCTAAAGGTAAAATCTGTGGCGCAAAGCCTGATTGTAGGTACAGTGCAGTGTTTCTTCGTCACGGCACTAGCAGGGAGACGTTGGCGGGCTCATCATTCCGGGAGACTTTCATTCCCTGGTTAGTAGGCTGAGAGGACCTGGGCTGTCTCTGGGCTGTCCTGGAGGGACTGGAACGACGAAAACTCCAGCCCCTACCTGGAATCCTTAGCCTGACCACCATCGTCACATATGACATTCTTGGAGATCGAAAATTTCCTATGTAGAAACCAACTTGGGTTCATTTCATACATTTACTACATATTTAAAGACTTGTTGCCTAATACACCTGGCTGACAAAAGTCGTGGCATACCTCCTAATATCGTGCCGGACCTCCTTTTGCCCGACGTAACGCAGCAACCCGAAGTTGCATAGACTCAACAATTCGCTGGAATTGTCCAGAATATTGTTCAAACCAATCGCGAACGATCCTGGCCAGGTGACATGGCAATTGTCATCCATAAAAACTCCGCCGGCCGAAGTGGCCGTGCGGTTAAAGGCGTTGCAGTCTGGAACCGCAAGACCGCTACGGTCGCAGGTTCGAATCCTGCCTCGGGCAAAGATGTTTGTGATGTCCTTAGGTTGGTTAGGTTTAACTAGTTCTAAGTTCTAGGGGACTAATGACCTCAGCAGTTGAGTCCCATAGTGCTCAGAGCCATTTGAACCATAAAAATTCCATCGTTGTTTGGGAACATGAAGTCCATGAATGGCTCCAGATAGTCTCCAAGTAGCCGAACATAACCATTTCCAGTCAGTGATCGGTTCATTCCACGTAAACACAGCCCCTGACATTGTAGAGTCACCACCAGCTTGCACAGTACCTTGTTCACAACTTGGGTCCAG
This sequence comes from Schistocerca piceifrons, assembly GCF_021461385.2. Lineage (NCBI taxonomy): Eukaryota > Metazoa > Arthropoda > Insecta > Orthoptera > Acrididae > Schistocerca > Schistocerca piceifrons. The sequence continues at coordinate 157,244,579 of NC_060141.1, forward strand.
TTTCTCTGTGGGGTCTGCGCCACACTCGAACCCTACTATCAGCTCTTACCATCTGAAATCGGGACTTCTCTGACCAGGCCACGGTTTTCCAGTCGTCTAGGGTCCAACCGATATGGTCACGAGCCCGGGAGGGGCGCTGCTGGCGACGTCGCGCTATTAGCCAAGGCACTTGCGTCGGTCGTCAATTCTCATAGCCCATTAATGCCAAATTCTGCCGCACTGTCCTAACAGATGCATTCGCCGCACGTCCCTCATCGATTTCTGCCCTTATTTCGATCAGTTCAGGTTGCCTGTTAGCACTGACAACATTACGCAAACGCCGCTTCTCTCGGTCGTCCGCCTTTCCTTGATGCGACCTAGCACCTGGAATTTGGTATTCTAGGCACACACACTCTTGACTCTCTGGATCTCGGGATATTGAATTCCCTAAAGAGTTCCGAACTGAAATGTCCCATGCGTCTAGCTTCAATTACCATTCCGCGTTCAAAATCTGCCAATTCCCGTCGTGCAGCCATAATCACGTCGGAAACCTTTTGACATGAATCAGCTGAGTATTAATGGCAGCTCCCGGCAACACAGTGCCTGTGAACGCTATGCTACATCCACCTGAATAGCTTTCAAAAACAGATTGTACATTTTACAGTTTTTCATTTACAAACACATGTTGTTTCATATTACTAGCAAACATTATTTGAGCATTAAAAAAAAGAAAAGGAAAAACGGAATAATGGTAATAAGTTACAAAGAAAATTTAATTACCTAAGGAGATGGAGAGTATTAAAGAGAAAAGATGTTGTTGTTGTTAAAGAAAAGATAAGTAACTTATAAGAAAATAATAGAAGGATAGGAAAGTAAAGATACAGAGCTTTTCCTCTACTGTTGAAAGGAAGTATAATATATATATATATATATATATATATATATATATATATATATATACTATGGTTCGTGTAGTTGATATTACCGGTGAGAGGCCCTCGGTTGATCATCGAACCTGTCTCACCTGAAATAGCAAAAATAAAATAAAAACTTATTACATTATTAAATGAAACTTAGCGTGAATGATTCTATATGAATTTGTTTCTACTATCTAAATGCTGTAAGTGTCCTATCATGATGCTGTCCCTTTCATCGACGCCATAGGTGGAAGGGAGTCTCGAAACTGGAACTTCGGATCCCGTCTCCCAGAGTGGAGTATTCCTTAGAGGTAACGAGTTTCCTTGTTTATGTTAGTCTTTGTCCTTGACACATTATTCGTTATTTAGTTATCACACTTAAAAAATGGTTCAAGTGGCTCTGAGCACTATGGGACTTAACATCGGAGGTGATCAGTCCCCTAGAACTTAGAACTACTTAAACCTAACTAACCTAAGGTCATCACACACATCCATGCCCGACGCAGGATTCGAACCTGCAACCGTAGCAGTCGCGCGGTTCCGGATTGAAGCGCCTAGAACAGCTCGGCCACCGCGGCCGGCTATCATATTTAAATTTTTGTTCTAATACAGTACATTCTGATTTTCTTGTAACCATCTTAATAGGGGCAGTCAATATGAAAACCGAACACACGCCATAACGTGAGCATGGAATGGTTCCATTCAAAAGTAATCATCACACGCGTGAAGATATTTATCCCACTGGGAGACGAGACGATCAATTCCTGTTTCGCTGAACGCTACCGCCATCTGGCGGATCTAGAAGCGCACCAACTCTTGCACTTGTTCGTCCGACTGCAACCGATGTCCACGTACGTTTGCGTAATGTCGCCAAAGATGTGAAAATTACACGGCGAAAGATCCAGGTTGTACGTAGGATGTTGCTATGTTTCCCAATCACTGAAGCGTTCCTTCTTCCGATTGGCATTGTGGGATAACGCGTTATCCTCCAACAAGATGATTAAGCAGAATTCCTGGGCATTCTGACTTTATGGCTTCTCGCAGCTTCTGCGAAGTGTCTTCATAGGGCTACGCATTGATTGTGGCTCCATTCTTGAGGAACTCGACAAGCAGAGGTCCCCTGCAGTCGAAGAAGGTCAGCATGGCCTTAGCGGAACTTGCCTGAACAACTTTGAATTTATTTGCCGGGGTGAGGAGGGGGGCGGGATGTACGATGTTTCCAATGTTGACTTTGCCTTTTGCCTTCGTGCTGTCGGATTTCTGACCAACGGAATCATCCTATTGCACGATAATGCCCGGCACCAGAGTGCCAATCGGACGAAGGCCGCGCTTCAGCAGTTTGGTTGGGAAACATAGACTGTATCTTCTATCTTGTGATTTTCACATCTTTGGCGACATGAAGAGAGAGATACGTGGACGTCGGTTTCAGTCGGAAGAGGAAGTGCAAGAGTGGATGCGGTTGTGGATCCGTCAATGGCCGACGGCGTTCTACGAAACAGGAATTGTTCGTCTCGTCTCTCGATGAGATAAAGTCTGAGCACATGTGGTGTTTACTTCGGATGGAACTGTTCCATGGACCCGTTGTGGTGGGTGTTTGGTTTTCATTTGATTGTCCCTCACATTTATCTATTTTAGGTATCGTGCTCCTTATGATATGCCCAATCTTGCATGTTTGTGTCATTTTCTGTGTCTGCTTCTATATGTGCCTGTGTTTGAGTTTGTGCCCTCCCAAGGATGTTGTCTTCGATGAGCTACTGTCCGAGATCTGCCGTATGAATGTTCTTACCTGTAGACATCATGCAGTGTCCTTCATGTCTTATCAACGATGTTGAGTAAGAGTATACCCATTTGTCTGGGTGTCGTCCACCTGACGTCTGTCTACAGTTTTTTCCCCTGTTATATCATGAACCTTGTCATGACTACCTCTCTTTACCGAATATGCCGCTGCTCTGTGACGGATAATGCTGTCGATGGGGTACGTCCCCAAAACCACACACAATGCTTCTACTGATGTGGTGCCAAAAACCATCCGACATTCCGAACACAGTGGACCTTCTCACCTCAGTGTGTTTCTATAGGTCACTAGACACAGGTGGTGCACTCATGAACTGCATGCAAAGCATACTATGGCTTCAAAGGGGCCGGCCGCTGTGGCCGAGCGGTTCTAGGCGCTGCAGTCCGGAACCGTGCTCTGATACGGTCGCAGGTTCGAATCCTGCCTCGGGCATGGATGTGTGTGATGTCCTTAAGTTAGTTAGGTTTACGTAGTTCTAAGTCTAGGGGACTGATGACCTCAGATGTTAAGTCCCATAGCGCTTAGAGCCATTTGAACCATTTTTTAAGCTTCAAAGGGAACTGCGCGATACGTTCGTAACGTCCTGGAGGTTAGTCTACATTGTCTGGTGTTTAGCCTCGCTAGTTGACGCATTAGATCGTCGCTTTGATGCTGTCAGTCAGGTGTGCACAATGAATGGAAGTCGTTCGTCAGTATGTATGCAAAAATATCGTATTACGTCTTACCTCTTTACTCTGATGTTAACCAGTTGAATAATTGGATTCCCTTGTAGTGCTCGAATAAGAGACATAGGAGTACTGCTATATTTGTTGCTATTTTGAGATTGTTTTGACTACATCAGTTGCTTAAACTTATGAGAAGTTGTATAGTTTCGAGTTCTAGGTGCACTCATGAGTTTGTTGATACAACACTAGTAAATCACTCGCGTAAGCGACTACCCTGAGTGCACTTCAGCCGCATCCTAGCCCTTTAGGAGAGGTTCGATAGGAGTGCCCCAAAATATAGGCCCACAAACTGAGCCTTGCCGTCATCCTATTATTTTACTGACTGCATTTTATAAAAATGTAGTAAGCTGTTATACACGGCAGTTGGTAGATTGTTATAAGCGTGTGTTATAAGCGTGTGTGTCGACAGTTATTCCATTGATAATTCTTTGTAGCTACATGTATGTGTAAATTATCATGATCTCTATGAAACATTCCCTTTTCAAACTCCTCCATTTTTTAGAATGATCACATTGGTATGTGTCGTGCTTGATTTGCCTGGCTACGTAGTAATCTATGACAGTTAGCATTTATGCATCGTCGATGTAGGCTCTGATTAGTATCTCTGCTGAATTATATCACACGAATTAAGCGATGGCAATTTTTGTGTTTCTAGGTCCATGGTTGGCATAAGTCCCATGTGTTGCCTTCAGGCGACTGCACGGTGCCAAGCTCTGGCTCTAGTTGATGGTGACTTATAATTTGCTGTTTTATAGTCTGTACCTATGTCTGAGGTTGGGGTTGTATCACCAGTGCTGTTGTATTCTGTATTGGTGATCATGGTGCGTGATTCCATATTCGGTTCGTTCAGTTTGTCGTTCATGTAACTGCCTGTGAGTTGAACAGTCAGACTCCCAGCTTTGTCACAGATCCTAATTCGAAGTTTGTATGAAATGCACCCAACAACTGTTTCTTCGTGGCAGTCTGCCAACCAATGGCCTGGTTTCACACATCTTCCACGGATCTGCTCTCCATGGCAGCCTTTAGGAGAATGGCCTAGCAAGTAAGGGACTTCTGCAGCGCTGCGAAATCCATGGTGTTTAGCGCCTCTAATTGTGTATATATTCTTTTATTTTGCAGCAATAGGAAACAGATGTTACGGACGACTTCCAGTAATTGTTATCAGTATGTTTCCTTCTGGCTCCAATTTTAAATTCAATGTTTACTTCCTCATTTATGTGTTCACTGATGTTTATTTCAACGATCGTGTAAAGCCCAGCTCCCTCTGTTGATACACGAGGCCCAGAAGGCAGCAGTTACCGCAGCTCAGGTTGAGGTTGTGTTTCTTGACATCCAGGAAGCATTCCATACAGTATCCCACTCCATCCTCATGAACGTAATACGAGCACACGGGATATCTGATCAGCTGTATGTATGATTGGAATGAGAAGTTTGTGCCAAACACAACAATTTCATTCTCAACAGTGAGAAATCTTCATACGTGAAAGTATCTTCGGGCATACCGCAAAGGATTGTTATAGGACGATTATCTTTCCACAGTACACCGTACATAAATAGACAAACTGGATGACGCCGGAAGCCGCAACACTAGAAATTCGTAGCGAAGTCGAGAAAGATCCACAGAGTATCTACGCTTGATGCAGGGAGTGGTACTTGACTCTGTAACAAAAAACACACGTGACGTATTGCGCACTAAAGAGCAGACGGACCCAATACTGTGTGATAAGACGATTGCAGAACAATTACTGAGAGCAGAGACGTCCATAAAACACCTGGAAGTACGCATACGGAGCGGTTTCAAGTGGAACGAGCACATAGAACTAAACGAAGGCAGATGCCAGATTGAGGTTCAATGGAAGAATTCTCAGGAAATATAGTCAGTCACAGAGACGGGAGCGTAACAGTCGGCCTTTGTTCGAGCAATACTTGAAACTTACTTATCGGTCTGGGATCCGTATCAGATGGGATTGAGAAAAGAAATAGAGAAGTTCGAAAGAAGAACATCAAGTTCATTACAGGTTCATTTAGTAAGTGCGAAAGAGTCAGAGAGATGCTCAGACAGCTCCAGTGGCAGACGCTGGAAGAGACGCGTTCTACATCATGGTGTGGTTTACTGCACAGATTTCGAGAGTATACATCATGGTGTGCTTTACTATTAAAGTTCAGAGAGCGAAGAGGAAACCAGATACGTTCCTTCCTCCAAGGTAAAACTATGAAGGTAAGATTAGAGTTTCGAGTTCACACGGAGCCTTAGAGAAATCGTTCTTCCCGCGAACCAGTCGCGACTGGACTAGAAAAATGAGGAAGTGACAATGGCGTACAAAATGCCCACCTCCATACACTATAATGTGGCATGTGGAGTATAAACGTGGATAGATATATAAATCTAAACTTAAAAAAAAACAGTATACGAAACGCTTGTGTGACCTATTGTTGACAAAGTTTGAGATCTCCACGAGATCGGGTTCAGTGAAGACGCTGAACAATTTACAGCCACGCTGCTCCTTTTGTTACCGTCGGTTCGACCAGTAAGATTACTTAAATGGGAATTTGATGCGGGAAGGGTCTAAAGCCTGCGACTAAGTGTTCAAATGTTTCAAATGGCTCTGAACAGTATGGGACTTAACATCGGAGGTCATCAGTCACCTGGAACTTCGAACTACTTGAACCTAACTAACATCACACACATCCATCCCCGAGGCAGGATTCGAACCTGCGACCGTAGCAGTGCCGTGGTTCCGGACTGAAGCGCCTAGAACCGCTCGGCCACCGCTGCCGGCGTCTAATTGTTGAACATGGTTGTTTCTCAAGTGATAAAGAGTACAGAAATCAGTCGCAAATAACGTTTGTTGCAAATCCAGATTTCTCTGTGTGGCCGTGTCCAGCGCAGGATATGTAAGTCCAAACCACGTAATACGTACATATAGTCCCACTGAAAATAGCCAAACAGTGACTGATATCTGCAGTAAACATTATTTGCAGCTGATTGGTGTATTTTTTATCACTTTAAATAAGTGCAGTCGCTACCCACAGGCGCTCCCACATGTAATCGTGGTAATTTCTGTTTCATCTGCCAAATAATTTATTTTGTTAGATATGCCGCTAGCAATTTCGGGAATTACTACAGACATATAGATATTCATACAGACGTAAACACCGCCACTAGTCCAAACATTAAGCGAATACGATCAGTGTCCAACGTTTATTACGTTTGTGTGGTCCCTCTTTGGCCTCTTCCATATGAATGTAAGAAATGGCTCTCATGTAGTATTTCAATGGTTTTGCGGTTATTCGTGACCCATATGACTTGGACACCGTTCTTAATCAAGTGATGTCTGGACTAGTGGCTGTGTTTATGTCTGTGTGGAAATTTGTATTCGATATAGCCCCTCTAACCACCCCATCCCTTACGATTTCTTAATCCACATAGACTAAACAATTATCACATACATAATAAGGATCTTAACCTACAGTACCGCACACCTGCCGAAAAACAGTGGTTGCGTCAGTTTATCGGCATCATCCATTTCTTGTATTTGTATGTCCTCACTTTTTTTCATATGAACGTAAGAAATATTTCTCTCGTAGATTTCGCCGGTTTGGTTATTCGTTTACTTTATGACTTGGACAACTTTCGTACTCGCTTGATGTCTGAGCTGGTGGCTGTATTTATGTCTGAATGGATATTTGTATTTGACATACCCGCCCTGAAAATTCCATCCCTTATCGTTATTTAGCCCATGTAGACCAAACGTTCACCTACACATAATAGCTGCCAATCGTCACCTACACTTCCGCACACTTGCTGAAAAATAGTGGTGGCATCAGTTTATCTACATTGACGATGGTCACGAAATCCACATCCCTGCCCACACCCGGCCTGACCTAGACACCACCTCCTATACTATTATTGCCTCCTCCAAAACTCCTGATAACGTTCTACTTGTCGGGGCCCGAAATGTCAGAAGCTTGAACGTGGTAGGGACGCTATAAAATCTGAAAAGAGAAATGCAAAGGCTCAGTCTAGATATATTAGGGGACAGCAAAGTGAAATGGGAAGAAGACAAGGATTTCTGGTCAGGTGAGTATAAGGTAATACCAGCAGCAGATGAAAATGGTATAATGGGAGTAGGATTCGTTATGAATAGGAAGGTAGGGCAGGGACTGTGTTACTGTGAATTGTTCAGTGATAGGGTTGTTCTTATCAGAATCAACAGCAAACCAACACCGAAACCGGTAGTTCAGGTATACGTGCTGAAGTCGCAAACTGAAGATGAAGAAATAGAGAAAGTGTATGAGGATATTGAGAGGGTAATGCAGTATATAAAAAGAGATGAAAATGTAATAGTCATGGGGGACTGGAATGCAGTTGTAGGGGAAGGAGCAGAAGACATGGTTACAGAGTATGGGCTTGGAAGAAGGAATGAGAGACGAGAGAGATTAATTGAGTTCTGAAATAAATTTCAGCTAGTAATTGCGAATACTCTGTTCAAGAACCACAAGAGCAGAAGGTATACTTGGAAAAGGTCGTGTGGTACGGGAAGATTTCAGTTAGATTACATCACGGTCACACAGGAATTCCGAAATCAGGTACTGGAGTGAAAGGCGTGCTCAGGAGCAGATGTAGACTCAGATCACAATGTAGCAGTGACGAAGTGCAGGGAGAAGTTTAAGATATTAGTCAGGTAGAATCAAATAGCAAAGACGTCGGATAACGAGGTACTAAGGAATGACGAGATACACTTGAAGTTCTCTAAGGCTATAGACACGGCAATGAGGAATAGACCAGTAGGCAGTACATTTGAAGAGAAATGGGCATCTCTGAAAAGGGCAATCACAGAAGTTGGAAAGAAAACCGTAGGTACACAGAAGGTAACTGCGAGGAAACCATGGGTAGCAGAAGAAATACTTCAGTTGATCGATGAAAGAAGGAAGTTCAAAAACGTTCAGGGAAATTCAGAGATACAGAACTATAATTCACTGAGGAATGAAGGAAATAGGAAGTGCAGGAAATCTAAGACGAACTGGCTGCATGATAAATGTGAAGAAGTCGAAAACAGAAATGATTGTCGCAAGGACTGATTCAGCCTATAGGAAACCTTCGGTGAAAAAATTAAGAGTGCAACAGAAATTCCTCTGTTAAATGCAGATGAGAGAGCGGGTAGGTGGAAAAAATACGCTGAAGGCCTCTATAAGAGGGAAGATTTGCCTGATGCGATAGAAGAAGAAACAGGAGCCGATTTAGAAGATATGGAGAATCAGAACATAAAAAAGCTTTCGAGGATTTAATATCAAATAAGGCAGAAACGGTAGATAACGTTCCATAAAATTTCTAATAGTATTGGGGGAAATGGCAACAAAACGGCTATTCATGTTGGTATTGTAAGTTTGCTACTTTAATTTTTGCTATGTAAGCGGTACTGCTAGGCAATAAAAGCGGGTTAAAAGCTGTGAGCTGTCTGGGGAAGTTAACCTTGGATTACTGCGCAACTGTTTCACCAGGTAACTAGTCTAGGTTTACCAAATCCCCAAACAGACTAACATTAATTATAATCTTTTAATAGTCATACAACAACCGGTAATATATATATATATATATATATATATATATATATATATATATATATATATATATATATATATAAAAGGAGAATTTAAATAAAAAGAAAGAAATCAGTTTATGTTTGGAAATTTATTTTAAGATTGATCACTGAAATTTCAGCATATTAAATTTGAAAAATTTGATTCATAAGTAAACTGGTGCCTTATTTAGGATTGTGAAAATGTGAGATTGCAATCTTACGGAACACATCAAATATGGAGGCAAGATCGGGAGACTGCATACAACATTGCATTCATTAAACAACACACAAATAACGTTGAAACGTATGCAAGAGAAAGTTAACCACTACCAACAGATTCAAATTTTCACCCAAAGAAATTACGTTCGTAGCACAATCCTGTCCGTCATGTAATTACCACACACTGGTATACTAAATTCATATTAACTCTTTGTGAAATCTTCGCGAAAAGAATAGCTGAGGGATACTTTGATGACTACACCACATGCTTCACGAGGTCAACTTGGTTTACACAAAGAGTGTAACTCCACAATAATTTTGATAATTAAAATAAATTAGATCGAAAAGCAATTTACAAAAGAAAAACCTCGAACTGGTTACTAACGTCTTACTGTTAACCTGACGGGTCAAACAGTTATATAAGCACGTGGTACTGGTCTCGCAAAGTACACCCCACGTGGGTTGAACATAAAGAAAAGTTGCTATGTTGAAAAATATTTTCAAGACGAGACGTTATAATCACACAAGCATTCGCATTTAAGATTGATCTTAGTTAGAGTTACTGATTAACACGTGGTTCCACTTTACTCATAAAGTAGTGACAAAGCAACTACCGGAAAATAATCTGAACTTCACACGAGAATTACACTGCGCTGCAATTTAAGATAACATTAGATATTTTAGAGCTAAACCTGAAATAAAGGTGATTAAATTTTCAGTTAGGCTGAACTTAAGAAATCCATTGTCCTACGGACTTAGCAGACACGCGCTTGGCCGGAGATCTTACCACTTCAAACGCTCGCCACCGATCGACTGCTTGGTCCCTTTCTGAGGGTGCCTCACAAATACAAACGGAAGTGGCCAGAGGGGCAGCTTCCCATACCAACATGACAAGAGACGGGCAGGACCATACTAAGGATAGAAACCTCTCTGCTGTTAGAAAGCGTAGCTACCTGTTCCGACGTTAGTCCTACTGTTCTCTAGCAGACAGGCTTGTCTGCTACCCTCAAGCATGCAACTAGAAACACATTTGCTCATTCATCCTCTCACACAGAAGGGAAGGGGGATGACAGTATCTTATCATATACAGTATATAAAAGAAAGCAGATGTAGGTTCCGTATGAGACTGTGTGACATGAATTACATATAAACTGTGTTTTAAAGTGTAGTAGTGTGACAGATCGTTCTTGTTTATGTGTAAAAGTAACACGGGGACTACTCAGTCTCCTCCCAGATAGTCAGAAACGCCACAGTAAATTTAGAAGAGGAATTTATGCCGTAAATGACAACAGATTTAAGAAATTAAACATGAAAGGAATCCAACAGAGACCTTTCAGTATGTACAATGTATGAGTCTGGCGACATACCATCACACTTTCGGAAAAATATCGTCCCACAATTCCGAAGACTGCAAAACCTGACAAGTGCGACAATTATCGTACAATCAGCTGAACAGCTTATACATGCAACTTGCTGACAAGAATAATATACAAAAGAATGGAAAAGAAAATACCGAATCAGTTAGATGGCGATCAGTTTGAGTTTAGGAAAGGTAAAGGAACCCTAGAGGCAATTCTATGCCGCTGTTGCTAATGGAAGCAAGGCTAAAGAAAAATCAAGACATGTTCATAGGATTTGTCGACCTGAAAAATGCGTTCGATAATGTAAAATAGTGCAAGATGATCGGAATTCTGAGAAAAATAGGGTTAAGCTTTAGGGAGAGACAAGTAACACACAATATGTACAAGAGCAAGAGGGAATAATAAGATTGTACGACCAAGAACAAAGTGCTCGTATTAAAAAGGGTGTAAGACAGTGGCGTAGCCTTTCGCCCGTACTGTTCAATCTGTACATCGAAGAAGCAATGATGGAAATAAAAAAAGGTTCAGAAGTGGAATTCAGATTCAAGGTGAAAGGATTCGATGATAAGATTTTCTGGTGACGTTGCTGTCCTGAGTGAAAGTGAAGAAGAATTACATGATCTGCTGAATGGAATGAACATTCTAATGATTACAGAATATGGGTTGAGAGTAAATAGAAGAAAAAAGGAAGTAATGAGAAGTAGCAGAAATGAGAACAGCGAGAAACGAAACTTCAGGTTTGATGGTCACGAAGTAGATGAAGTTAAGGAATTCTTCTACCTAGGCGACCAAATAACCAATGACTTACGGAGCAACGAGAAAGTCACAAGCAGACTAGCACTGGCAAAAAGGGCATTCCTGGCCGAGAACGTCTACTAGTATCAAACATAGGCCTTAATTAGAGGAAGAAATTTCTGAGAATGTACGTCTGGAGCACAGCATTGTATGGTACTGAAACGTGGACAATGGGATAACCGGAACAGAAGAGAATCGAAGCATTTGAGATGTGATGCTACAGATGAATGTTGAAAATTAGGTGGACTGATAAGGTAAGGAATGAGAAGGTTCAGCTTAGAATCGGAGAGGAAAGCAATAGTACAAAACACTGACACTGTTCAGTCATCGGGAAATACCTTCCATGGTACGAAACGGAGCTGTAGAGGGCAAAAATGTAGAGGAAGACAGAGATTGGAATACATCCATCAAATAATTGAGGATGTAGGTTGCAAGTGCTACTCTGAGATGAGGAGGTTGGCAGGTTGGCACAGGAGAGGAATTGGTGGCGGGCCGTATCAAACCAGTCAGAAGGCTGACTACAGACTAAAAATAAATAAAAATAAAAAAATAAAAGCTCCTAAGGCGCACCACACTAAAAGTCGTACATCGAAATGGGAGTGACCACCTTTCTGTCCTTCTCCAGATTTCATATCATGTGTCAAACTTCAAACCTACCTGTAGCCGCCCACATCCATACCCTAATCCATAGCCATGGCTCCAATCTTCAAACTCCTGATTTCCCACAACACACCATCTCAGACGCAATTTTTAATCATATCCCATTCCCCGTATCTAACTATGACCGCCCTACTCTCCCTCCACGTGCTCTTGCCCTGCTCCAAATACCTCGTCGTGTCCGCAAAGACTTTCTTCGAAATCGTGACCGGCAGACGCTCACACACCACCGATAGCTCCAGCGACATAGCTAACCGATGTCGGTACTAGCACATGGCCTTCACTACACCAAACATATTCCACAGTTTCTTCGGAAACAACCCCACTCCCACGTATCTTATCCCATATAACGACGGAACATTTTCTGAAAACCTCACCAAAAGCAACAACTTTGCATCCTACCTGAAAGACACGTTCAGTGTGTGATGGGCTTATTCAGCTAACGTTGTTTTACTGGACACCTGCTACTACTAATCGTTTAGATTTCTGTAAAACATTAATGAAGTCAGTCTGCATTTTTCTTTTTTATGCTTATTCTCTTTCTTCTGTTAACATTGCTTATCTTGGATCTACATCTACATCTACACTCCTGGAAATGGAAAAAAGAACACATTGACACCGGTGTGTCAGACCCACCATACTTGCTCCGGAGACTGCGAGAGGGCTGTACAAGCAATGATCACACGCACGGCACAGCGGACACACCACCGTCGAATGGCGCTAGCTGCGCAGCATTTGTGCACCGCCGCCGTCAGTGTCAGCCAGTTTGCCGTGGCATACGGAGCTCCATCGCAGTCTTTAACACTGGTAGCATGCCGCGACAGTGTGGACGTGAACCGTATGTGCAGTTGACGGACTTTGAGCGAGGGCGTATAGTGGGCATGCGGGAGGCCGGGTGGACGTACCGCCGAATTGCTCAACACGTGGGGCGTGAGGTCTCCACAGTACATCGATGTTGTCGCCAGTGGTCGGTGGAAGGTCCACGTGCCCGTCGACCTGGGACCGGACCGCAGCGACGCACGGATGCACGCCAAGACCGTAGGATCCTACGCAGTGCCGTAGGGGACCGCACCGCCACTTCCCAGCAAATTAGGGACACTGTTGCTCCTGGGGTATCGGCGAGGACCATTCGCAACCGTCTCCATGAAGTTGGGCTACGGTCCCGCACACCGTTAGGCCGTCTTCCGCTCACGCCCCAACATCGTGCAGCCTGCCTCCAGTGGTGTCGCGACAGGCGTGAATGGAGGGACGAATGGAGACGTGTCGTCTTCAGCGATGAGAGTCGCTTCTGCCTTGGTGCCAATGATGGTCGTATGCGTGTTTGGCGCCGTGCAGGTGAGCGCCACAATCAGGACTGCATACGACCGAGGCACACAGGGCCAACACCCGGCATCATGGTGTGGGGAGCGATCTCCTACACTGGCCGTACACCACTGGTGATCGTCGAGGGGACACTGAATAGTGCACGGTACATCCAAACCGTCATCGAACCCATCGTTCTACCATTCCTAGACCGGCAAGGGAACTTGCTGTTCCAACAGGACAATGCACGTCCGCATGTATCCCGTGCCACCCAACGTGCTCTAGAAGGTGTAAGTCAACTACCCTGGCCAGCAAGATCTCCGGATCTGTCCCCCATTGAGCATGTTTGGGACTGGATGAAGCGTCGTCTCACGCGGTCTGCACGTCCAGCTCGAACGCTGGTCCAACTGAGGCGCTAGGTGGAAATGGCATGGCAAGCCGTTCCACAGGACTACATCCAGCATCTCTACGATCGTCTCCATGGGAGAATAGCAGCCTGCATTGCTGCGAAAGGTGGATATACACTGTACTAGTGCCGACATTGTGCATGCTCTGTTGCCTGTGTCTATGTGCCTGTGGTTCTGTCAGTGTGATCATGTGATGTATCTGACCCCAGGAATGTGTCAATAAAGTTTCCCCTTCCTGGGACAATGAATTCACGGTGTTCTTATTTCAATTTCCAGGAGTGTATACTCCGCTAGCCACCTGATGGTGTGTGGCGGAGGGTACCTTGAGTACCTCTATCGGTTCTCCCTTCTATTGCAGTCTCGTATTGTTCGTGGAAAGAAAGATTGTCGGTATGCCTCTGTGTGGGCTCTAATCTCTCTGATTTTATCCTCATGGTCTCTTCGTGAGATATACGTAGGAGGGAACAATATACTGCTTGGCTCCTCAGTGAAGGTATGTTCTTGAAACTTCAAGAAAAGCCCGTACCGAGCTTCTGAGCGTCTCTCTTGCAGAGTCTTCCACTGGAGTCTATCTGTCATCTCCGTAACTCTTTCGCGATTACTAAATGATCCTGTAACGAAGCGCGCTGCTCTCCGTTGGATCTTTTGTAGCTCTTCTATCAACCCTATCTGGTACGGATCCCACACTGGTGAGCAGTGGGCGACCAAGTTTACTGTAACCTACTTCCTTTGTTTTCGGACTGCATTTGCTTAGGATTCTTCCAATGAATCTCAGTCTGGCAACTACTTTACCGACAATTAATTTTATATGGTCATTCCATTTTAGATCACTCCTAATGCCTACTCCCAGATAATTTATGGAATTAACTGCTTCCAGTTGCTGACCTGCTATATTGTAGCTAAATGATAAAGGATCTTTGTTTCTATGTATTCGCAGCACATTACACTTTGTACATTGAGATTAAATTGCCATTCCCTGCACCATGCGTCAATTCGTTGCAGATCTTCTTGCATTTCACTACAATTTTCCATTGCTACAACCTCTCGATATACTGCAGCATCATGTGCAAAAAGCCTCAATGATCTTCCGATGTTATCCAGAAGGTCATTTATATATATTGTGGATAGCAACGGTCCTACGACACTCCCCTGCGGCACACCTGAAATCACTCTTACTTCCGATGTTATCCAGAAGGTCATTTTATATATTGTGAATAGCAACGGTCCTAAGACACTCCCCTGCGGCACCCCTGAAATCACTCTTACTTCGGAAGTCCTCTCCATTGAGAATGACATGCTGCGTTCTCTTATCTAGAAACTCTTCAATCCAATCACAAAATTGGTCTGATAGTCCTTTGTACGGATTGTGAGGATTTTGTATATACAGATACAATGTAATGTATTACGAAAAATCAATATTACTATTTATTGTGTAATGTTAATTCCATTTCTGTAGGTAAATTATTTGCGATTTCAGGAGCCTCGGCCCGTTAGGGAAATTAATATCTGTGAATAATGTTAGTAGGAGACAGTTGTGGAGCGATGGTGAACTATGATGCGTAGCAACTGCGAGTTAAGCTGAATGTTACGTGTGAAACGGGCTTCCTTCCTTTGGGACAGTGAGCTGTCTCTGGTCTACTTTGGTATTCTCAAAACTGTTTAGAAATTGCGAGGGGGCCGGGCTCTTCAACGGTTTAATTTTGGTGAAGCGAAAAATAAACGGGCGGTCAGCACGCCGGTGTTGATGGTCGGCCGGCCTGCCACTGCTGTTTCTGTAAATCTGCGTTCTTGGTATTAAATTAATTCGACTGGCCTTGTCCCATTCTGCATTTTGACCAGTGAAGTTTTATTTATGGAGTATTCTGGTGGACCAGCGATTGGCGAGACAACGGAGCGTCGGTACCAGAGATCTTGCAGCAGTCGTCTCTGGTAGGAAGCTGTCGAACTCGTATCTCTACAATCACAGCCTTGAGTGTCAACCGTCATTCCATTGCTACGAAGCATCAATATAAATGAACTCCTAAAAACAAATATTAGGAAAATACGTTACGTAGGTTCAAGTCAATTTTCAGTTCACCTTTTAACATTTCTCCTTCAGTAATATCTTAAACCAAAGTTACATTTGTGCTGTTAAGTGCAATTTCAATGTCAGAACTTTACGTAGATGTCATGACAAAGTGTGTTGAGGAAACCGTTATAATTTAATTAACGATATTTTGAGGACACTGGGGATAAAGAAGGAACAACTTTATTGTGCTGATGCTGTGAACTCGTGTAATTAAAGAAACAATCGAGGGATTTTTAATCACGTAACAACGACTTGAAGTTGAAACTGTTTATAGCTGCGTCATTTCAAAGCAGGTCATCACTCATTCTTCAGAGCTGAAGTTAACTTTATTTCAATCAATGAACATTTACTTGTTTGTTGACTACAATTCTTAATAATTAAAGTTTATCATCACGGAAGTGTTGAATTCTAACACATAATATTTGTAAATATTTTATCTGTTTATAAGTCTCATTTACATGTATTTATTTGTTATGTGATTGAAGTATGTTTTTTCCCGTATCAGCGAATACAGAAAATCTCTCTCAGAGATAGATTTAATCTGCTAGGTAATATCAGAGTCACATTAGTTCAGGATAAAAACAGAATTAAATGGGCAGTTGGATGGTGCTTTAATCCCAACACTTTTAGAGGTATTTTAGTGAAAGTTTTGCTACAGAACCTTTAGGTGTTAGGTGCAGTAAAGCACTTTCAAATTCTACAAGCTACAGTAAATGTCAAGTTCGAGGAAGGTATCAGTTGCGTGTTTTGCTGTAGGACACTGTCTAAATCACTATTGGACATGTAGGCGAATGACTGTCCCTGCAGCTCTTTCAAAAACAGTTTTAACAGAATATCAGTAGTAAATCGGAATCTTTTTAGTAAAGAACAATTCAGACCGTTTAACCATCTCACATATTCCCAGCTTTGATCACTCGATGGATCCCTATGCATATATGCACAAATACAGCTATGCCACCTCTCGGACCAAACTTACAGCATTTAAACAGCACTCCACGAACAGAATTAAAAGCACCATAACAGCTGAAGACATTATACAAACATTCTTATATTTTGACTAAAGTTCAGTCTTGATCACACCATTTATGTTTCAATGATATAGGTAACCGGTTTCGGTTATTTTTACATAACCATCATCAAACCCATGGCTCCCTTAGGATGGTAGGCGGAGCTCTCCTCAGATCAGTTAACTTCGTAGCAGCTGAGGAGAGCTCCGCCTACCATCGTAAGGGAGCCATAGGTCTGATGATGGTTATGTAAAAATAGCCGAAACCGGTTACCTATATCATTGAAACATAAATGGTGTGATCAAGACTGAACTTTAGTCAAAATATAATAATCTATTGATCACTGTATTCCAAAAATGTTTACCAAAATTATACAAACATTCGCTTAAAAGCGGAACACTGCACCTGGTCACGATACCATTACCTACAGCCATCTCAAGAGATGTGCTATAGTCTATCAGAAAAATCTTGCCATTCCTACAATACCATTCTTCCTCTACACAGGTTATCAACCAGAGCAGCTGAAAACACCCGAAATCCTCGTCTTCCTGAAACCTCATAAACAGATCTCATCCTATCGACACATCAGCCTCGCGTCAGTTTTCAACAAAGTCCTTGATACTATCCATACCCAAAGAATCCATCAACACCTTGCTATTTATCTACCCCTCCCCAACACCCATTGTGGCTTTCGTCCCAAGTATTCCATCGACGTCAAACTTCGCAGTCCTAATCACCTTTCTCCCATCAACTAATTGAACGGAAATTTACCATCACATTTGTCTCCTTGACATCGAAAAAGCTTTTGACCAGATTTGGCACTCTGCACCGCTTTTCAAGTTACAAACATATGCACTCCCAGTTAACTACGTCTGCCATATATCAGCCTGCTTTCACCACTGTCCTACGTGTGTCACAATCAACACTGCTGGTCCCGCATGTCTCACCCCTCCGCAAGTGGCCCACAAGGCTCTGTCATTTCCGCCTGTCTTTATATTTTTTTCACTTCAGGCATTCCCAACCCCACTCTCCTCCGCCTACCTCCTACACCGTCTAACATGACTCAACAATCTGTAATCACAACTTCAGTTCTACCAAATTTCGCGGGAGATGTCCTGCCAACCTTGTTGGAAGTAGGGACATCATGGGGAAACGCCTTAGCCACAGCCTACAGGTTGGTTATAGAATGAATCTTTCACACTATAGCGGACTGTGCACTTTTTTAACACTTAGTGACATTAAAATTGAACGTATGCGGGAACTCAATCTTTCCAAAGTTCCAGCTTCCTATCTCGATCAGGCACATAGTTTTACTCTTCAACAAGTCTGAATAGCGGCACATTCTCCGTTGCTGAGTAAAAGATTTATCCTGGAAATACTACATGCCATAATACAATTGAATGTATGGATAATAACAAACTTACACACACTCGCAAATGCATGCACTCCCCTCCACATACCTATATATCTGTACCACTGTATAAAGTCAAGTTGTAGTTAAACTTTGTTGCCAAAAACCTCCTAAAATTCTTCATTGATTTACTTCAAATTTTACACGATACTCTAATAAACGTTCGGACAGACATAGGCTACACATTTTGTAAAATGTATATGTATGTACTCTGCTGTCACCAAAACTCTCGAAAACTTCTTGATCGATTTATTCAAAAATTTTTTGCATTACTCTCATAAACGTACAGAGGGGCATACACTATCTTTTTTGGATATGTGCGGTATACAAATATGTATACATTCTATATAAAAGAGAAACATTATTAGCAAAATTCTCCAGATTTTCTAGATCGTTTTATTTCACATTTTTACATGATACTCTAATAAACATTCCGGTGCAAAAAGGCGACATATTTTAATATAAATGGTACATAAATATATGTACTACATGAAGGGGGAAAAAAACGCAAAATGTTCCTCAACAGTTTCCTTCAAATTTTTACCCAATACTCCAATAAATACTAAGACAGACGTAGGCTACATATGTAGTTAATATTTATGGTACATAAATTTACAGTATTGTATAAAGACAAGTCGTTGTTTTAAGTTGTTGTTTCGAAATATATTGATCGGTTTACTATAAATTTTTACATCATTCCCTAATAAACATTCTGACAGACATGAATTGTGTGTATACTTACAAAGGTGGAAAATTTGTTGCCGAAAATCTCGAAAATCTCTTGACAATTTACTTCACATTTTCACATGATGCTCTATATCCCAATAAATGTTCAGTAGGGCATAGGTTACTCATTTTTAATGTGTATGGTGCACAAATATATATGTATTACATAAATGTAAATGTTGTTATTAAAACCGCGAAAAGTTGTTAACCAATTTGTTTCCTATTTTTAACTAATACGTTGATAAATTTTTGGACACATAATGGAAATATTTTTTAAAGGCGTTTGTTATGCAAATAAATATTTAGTACATGAAGGGGAAACGACATTACCAAAAATCTCAAAAAGTTGTTGAGCAATTTATTTCAAATTTTTAGACAATGTCTAATAAACAATCAGACCTTGGCTCTATATTATTTATATATATGAAGTACATAAATATACATTTAATATATAAATAGGAACCGATGTTAGCAAAAAATCTCGAAAATTTCTTGATAGTTTTGCTTCGAACCTTTACACGCTAATCTACCAAATATTATGAGGGACACGCGCTATATATATTTTTAAAATTTTACTGTACAGATTTTCTGTTAAAACCGACTGTGAGAAAGAAAATGCTGTGGTGTGAAAATGTATGGTTTCATTTTCTTTCTCGCGATCAGTTTTAACTTACATGGCTAGCCATTTAAAGCATTAGACAAACTGTTTCTTTCACATATATTCTATCTTCTTATATATAGTTTTAAACAAAAATTGTATACTCGATAGTGTGCTGTTATGCTGTCTTCTTCGCAGTCATTTCTAAGATGAAAGAGGGAAGTTGCATTTATAGCACATCGACTTAAAATTATAATATTACTATGGAATATGTATCATCCAAAACTTTGTAATCCTACCCATTCAAATATTAAAACTCAGAAATAATATAATTGAGGTTACTACCCTCACAGACACAGCATATGGAGAGGCCTCTTCCATACCACTCATACTAATGATTGCAACCAAATTACCATTCATTCCAATCATTTCCCAATCAAGTTTTCATTTGTGAAACAGTAAACAAGGTTTAGTGTGGGTGAGAGAGAGAGGGACAGGGGAGATAGGCAGACAGGGGAAGGGGAGAAAATGGACAGAGAGAGTGGGAAGTAGAAGATGGACAGAGAGGGGTGAGGGTAAGATGGAGAGAGATTTAGGGGGAGGAGAGGAAGAGACAAACAGCGAGAGGGAGGAGAAGAAGAGATAGACAACAAGATGGGGAAGAGTAAATGGGCAGAGAGAAGAGGGAGAAGGAGATTAGGATGTATATATGCTTCCAACACATATTTTTGTAAGTGCAGTGCTTTACTGTGTGTGTGTGTGTGTGTAGTTCAATGGGTTGGTGTTTGAGCGTATATTTGGGATCTTTTACATGGGAGTAGGACAGGCGTGTTCTGGCACACAAAAGATGTAGTTGCTCAGTAACTCAACATTTACTGACTGCCCTTTATACAAGAGACAAGACAGTGAAATGGCCACACTGTCACAGAACATTACCTCTCACAGAGGCGACGACTTCGTGACTAAACAAACGGCCATTGCATGCGGAACCATTACAAACACCGTTCACAATCCAGCGCTTGGGCGATCACTGAGTTCACATCACAATCCACCACTCAAGTGACCATTGGAATCGCTACAAAATCCTACAGTTCAGGTGACCCAAAAAACCATTATCCAACCCATCGATTGGGTGACCAATGGACTTGCCACAGCACAGGCGATCACTGATTACAGTACACAACCCATTGCTCAAACGACCATTGAGATCATTTGCCACAGCACAGGCAACTACTGATTACACTGCACAACCCATTGCTCGGGGGAACGAGTGAAAATTGCAGCGGCATGGCAGCACTCACATTGAACCAGAATTGTGAAGTCTGGTATATATGTGGGAACAGTGAAGTTGGAGAAGTGGGAACACCTCAGACTCCTCTGTTCTTTAAACCTTCTGGTCTTGCAAATTTGGGCAGACAGTGAGCCAATACTACAGTCAGTAGGACCTGGATGCTCTGTCGCTAGGATCCTATGTTTATGTTTTTGTATCAGCTGGCACATCAGCAGACTAATAGCACTGAACTGTGACAAATGCTATAAGCGCAGAGCTTGATTGACTGTGCTGGTAGCAACACCTATCAGCCTGCACTGTAAGTTCATGGCTTCATAACTGCAGATGGCAGTTACCAAACAGCCCACTCCCTCCCCCTGGGAGTAGTGGAGCATGGAGGTGAATTGGGTTGGCAAGCACATCTCATTGCCCTGATTGGGACTAATGATTTTGAATCGTTGGTTGTTCTGCCTCAGTAGAACGTAGTAGTGGGGGTGGTGTTCGAGGGGGGGGGGGGGGGCATTTGTAGAGGTGAGCTCAGATGATAAGCTGTAGGCTAGCTTTACACTATCCAACGACACAGTCTGAGTATTCCCATTGATGGCTATCCAGTGTATGGTTTCCTCATCCAACAGTCTTGCGAGACCGGAGAATAGACCTGATCCCCTCAACACAGATCATTACATTTGTGGCAATAGCAAAATCTAAATGGATGGAGTAAGATGGGGTGCCATGCAAAGAGCCGGGTTGAGAACGAAAGTACAAAATCAAACGGTTTAAATAGCTCTGAGCACTATGGGACTTAACTTCTGAGGTCATCAGTCCCATGGAACGTAGAACTACTTAAACCTAACTAACCTAAGGACATCACACATATCCATGGCCGAGGCAGGATTCGAAACTGCAACTGTAGCGGTCGCGCGGCGGCACAGTCCATCCAGGAAGGTCAGGTTGTTAGAGACAGAGGGCTCAACAAATTCTCCAGGTATCTGGAGAGGCTCACCATTGTCAAACTCAGCCACTATAACACTGATGGTCAATCTTTAAACTTTGATTCAAATTGCGTTCTAGGACAGGTAGTGATGTGGAGTGGAAAACCGAAATGAGCAATCCATAGTGGTCAAGAATGTTCATGCCACAATTTTTCCCAAGATGTCACAAATTGGTGTCGCCTCTGACCACTGTGTGAAGTAACTGACGACAGTTAAAATGTACCACTGACCATCTGATGTGGAATGGGGACCAACAATGTCAATACGAACGTCGCCAAACATTTCTGCAGCCTTAGGGATATCACCAATTGGAACATGGACATGCCGGCCAACCTTAGTATGCTGACAAGCAACACAGCAGTAGACCCAGCTGTAGCAGTCTGAGCGACGTCAGACCACACATAGCAATGGGTAACTAGCTGGGTAGAAGCCTCACTATGAGAGTGGCACAGGTTGTGGATGCATCAAAGGTCTGCCAGTGGGAATCAGCAGGTAGGAAAGATGGTGGCTTGCCAGTTGTGGTGTCACAGATGAGTTTTCTGTTTCTGTAATCCTGCTGGGCTGCCAAATTCGGGCACGCATTGAGTCTGCACTACCGTTAATGGGAACTGGATGCCACACTCTCCAACTCTATCATAAGGCCGGCACTTCAAGCGCACAGTTTAACTGTGCTGGCGGTGCCACATCTCGGCGCCTGCGCTGTACGCTCTTGGCACGTAAAAATCACCCGCAAGGAGTTGAATTAAAACTTTGATTTTCCCTCGTACACCTGAAGATTTGCCATAAGACTCTGAAATTTCGTGGCACGTTACACTTCCATCCCGCCCTGCCGGTTGCATATGCACGGGTCAGTCGTTATTGTTTCGCCAGAGGGCGCGTGTGTTTGTGACAAGGCAGAGGCAGCGCCACGCTGAACCATACTGGAGTGGTTGGAAGCATTGAAGTGTCACGGGCACATCACCTGGATGCATGTGCCAAGGCTGCAGTGTGGAAGCGGCTGTCAATTCTGTGGCCCGTCACTGAGGGCCATGCACCGGCGCTGTGTCTGAGGATGTTCGAAATCAGTGGCCTGGCCCAGGATGTGCCAGGCCAGAGAGAGGTGGCATTTGGAGCCTAAGCACTAACGTCAACGTGAGAGCCAGCACCAGGGGTTGGTTGGTTGGTTTGGGGAAGGAGACCAGACAGCGTGGTCATCGGTCTCATCGGATTAGGGAAGGATTGGGAAGGAAGTCGGCCGTGCCCTTTCAGAGGAACCATCCCGGCATTTGCCTGGAGTGATTTAGGGAAATCACGGAAAACCTAAATCAGGATGGCCGGACGCGGGATTGAACCGTCGTCCTCCCGAATGC
This sequence comes from Schistocerca piceifrons, assembly GCF_021461385.2. Classification (NCBI taxonomy): domain Eukaryota; kingdom Metazoa; phylum Arthropoda; class Insecta; order Orthoptera; family Acrididae; genus Schistocerca; species Schistocerca piceifrons. The sequence goes on from NC_060141.1 coordinate 157,267,739, forward strand.
GAGTCCAGTGTCTAACCACTGCGCCACCCCGCTCGGTCCAGCACCAGGGGCTTTTGCTTATCTTGTGATCAGCGTGGTTGGACAAAACGCTGACCTCAGTCGCCAGCTGAGGTGGGGCAGAGTGGGATGAAAGTTCACTGATGGCCATAAAGGAAAACAAACCCTGGGGAAGCAGAGTCTCATGGAGCCAAGTGACTGCAACAGTCAGTGCAGGGCGGCCAGCTGTCATTCAGATCTTGTAGAGCGGAAGTAGTAAATTGGGTAAATATAAACAGGGTAAATGATTTAATAGTTTTACTAAAGAGGGAACAAGCAAGGAGGTCTGAGATATACTGCAAGTTAAGGCAATGTGGATGGATATTGTTATAAGTGATATGTTATTAGCATCGTTCTTGCAGTGCAACATGATGAATCTGAATATGATGCAGAGAGATGATGTTAATCAGTAAGGGTAGCTAGAGGCACCAAAGTTGGAAAGCAGGAAGTAGCAGAGTGACTCCACCTTAGAACTTCACTAGCTTGTGGTAGTGTGATTCAAAGTTGGAAGTGTGGAAACTGGTCCCTGTATCTGACATGTGTTACTTAATCAACCTCCAAGATAATGCATTAGGAATTAAATGATTACTGAATGAAACAAAATCCGTATTCACTTTGGTTTACTTAAATAAAATAATTGACAAGAAATAAAACTTAAGTACGCCTGATAAAGAGTCTGGGGTTCTAGTAACTGTGTCAACGAATCAGCTGCATTTCCGAAATTGTACCTTGATTTAGCACGATACTAATAGAAAAGGTACATAGAACTAAAGATGAGAATGTGTTGAACCCGTGTTTGGAGTTGAAAGCAATCAGGGCATTCAAGCTGAATGCAAGTCTGCAGAGTGAGGCTTGAGGTTATGAAGTTCTATAAAATTAATTCAATGCCCCTAAGTATCGTCTCATGGTTGCTGCTTGATCTCACCGTAGTAAATTGTAGGTGGAGGCTGAAGTGGCTACAGAATCAGTCACTGGTGGCATATCAACGACCGTCGACAACGGCTGAGTGCAGATCGGCTCAAAATCTCTCTAAGTCCGTTGATAACATTTGCTCTGGCGGCGAACCCTGGCGGTGAAGACTCGGAAGTGAAGTAATGGAGTTGAAAGCTGTAGTGGTTAGTAGTAGTTAGAAGAAGTCTTGAAGGTTCTCTCCGAAGAAGTAACTTTGTACCGAGTATTGGCTAAAAGAAATACTCGTATTTCCGTGTTTTCGCACTTTACGGATCTTCTGAGTGCCGACGGGTAAAACTGTTCCTTAAAAACGCTGCTCCCCTTCTCTGGGATATTCTTTACACAGTTAACCAGTAATCCACATCCTACCGTTTAAGACTGAAAATAGGCATTTCACTCTCTTTCCATCTCTCTCTCTCTTTCGCTCGTGGCCTGAGTCCTCATAAGCGCAGTCGAATTTCTCTCTCTAACCTCCAGTTTATTCATATTAGCCAATCCTGGCAGTTCTTATGTTGAAATAAACATTTGGTTTTCATTAAGTCAAAATCCAGTGGCATGTCACACCTTCAAAGGATCCCAAAACTGCGAATTCCCCTCAATTTTTGAAGTGGCATGAAAAAGAAAATTGTGGGTCTTTTAGATGATGATCAGTTTTGTTTTAGAAACGTTAAAAGTACGAATGAGGCGTTTGGATGTTACGTTTGATAACGCAAGCAAGAATGAACAAAAATCAGGACAGTCTTATAGGATTTGTCGACTTAGAAAAAGCGTTCGACAATGTGAAATTTTGTAAGAGGTTGGAAATTATGAGGAAAACAGAAGTAAGCTATAGGGAAAAATTGATGATACACAGTATGTGCAAGAACCAACAGCAAACAATAAGGTCCAAAGACCAAGAATGAAACGCTCGCATTAAAAAGGGTGTAATATAGGGATGTAGACTTTCACCCCCACTGTTCAAACTATACATCGAAGAAGCCACGACTCAGGATGAAAGTATATCAGTGATACGATTCACGGTGACATTTCTGTAGCGAAAGTGAAGCAGAATTACAGAATCTGCAGGATGGAATGAACAGTCTAATTAGTACGCAATATGGGCTGACAGTAAATCGAAAAAATACGAAGGTAATGAGAAGTACCAGATATGAGAATAGTGAGAAACTTAACAAAATTGGTGGTTCCTAAATGGACGAAGTTAGGGAATGCTACAATCTAGGAAGCAAAATAACCGATGATGGAAGAAGCACCGCGGATATGAAAAGCAGAGTATCAAAGGCAAAGAGAGCATTCTTGGCCAAGATAGTACTCAATTTGGGGAAGAAATTTCTGGGAATGTACTTTTAGGACACAGCGTTGAATGGAAGTGAATCATGGATAGTAGGAAAAACGGAACAGAAGAGAATCGAAGCGTTTGAGATGTGATGCAATAAAAACAATGTTGAAAATGGGTGGACTGATAAGATAATCAAATAGGAGGTTCTTGGAAAAATCGTCGGGGAAAGGAACAAGACAGAATGATAGGAAATATACTGAGTCATCAGGGAGCAACCTTGAACATGGTGCTGGAGGGTGCTGTAGAGGGTAAAAACTGTAGGAGAAGATAGAGTGGAATACATTCAACAACTGTTGTGGACATAGGATGCAAGTCTACTCTGAGATGAAGAGGGTGGCGCAGGAGAGGAATTCGTGGAGGACTGCACCAAACCAACCAGAAGACTGATGACTCAAAAAAAAGTACGTTACAATATTTATACAATAATATACATAATCAAAGTATTGCGCCGTGTCACAGTTACCAGTGGTTCCGTGATTGCGGGGTGAAGTGACTGACTATGGATGCAAAGATCTCTGATTTTTATTTGTGACTTACCAGGTATTTCACCTCTGGTAACTTTTATTTAAGCGAAAAATGCTGAGTTGCACCGTGGATTGGAGTGTGCTTTAAACTGTAGGTCTCCTTACATCTTGCTGGATAAGTTAGTTCAAAGGTCGGAAGAGGACAACTACATACCATCCGCACCAGTTATTATTGGTTTTTACGTCTTACAAAAACCAATAATAATTGACTGTAACAGCGGAAGATCGCCGTATAAACAAACATATCACCTCCAACAGGACCACACCTAGCCAAGCACCGTGGTGTTCGAACCAACCGTCAGGCTGACGGACGCTTTAACTTTTCTTTTCAAAAGTGTGTTACTGTACATTACTGTAACTCAGAAACTGAAGTTAAGAAAATATAGCAGAAATGAAAAAAACGCAAATATGAATTATTTTCAGGTGGTTTGGTCATGAGACCTTTATGCAAGACGGAACTAGGGAGGGACCCCCAGAAAGCGGGAGTCTGCTATTGGAAGTCCGCCTTTACGACGGCGGATGGTGCTTCGACGTTATGACAGACAGGCTGCTGCCACAAGAAAGCTCGCCTGCTGCGAACAGTCGCTAGGCCTTTCGCCCGCGGCTGTCGAGTCTGTTTAAAACATGAAGCCCCCGCTTTTGACAGCTTAACTAGCTCCCCGATCAGCATTCATCTCGCTCGCCCGCGGTCTCGCCTCCTCGCCTATGGATCATTTCTGCTCATGAATCAAGCTAATATGATAGCCCTCAACAGGTTTTTGCACCTTTTCGTGTTACAAATTGAAGTCCCACTGTCTCTTCCGTCATAACACACCCAGCGAGCGGGAAGACGGATGAGTAAAACGCCGAACTCGTAATGGGGTAGAGCGTGCTGTGAATCTGCGCTCACTCTTCCTCATCTGAGGCATTTATTTTCTGTAAACACAAAACAGTTATTTCCGTTTGACGAACAGCGTTCCGCTGTATCACTACCTGTGAGATTTGCCGCTCACATCAGACCATTTAGAGTTGAGCTCTCCGAGCGTGCCTCATAATGAATCATTAGGGAGTTTCAATCTGCCGTATTACTCCCTAGACAAAGTCTTTAATATACACTAGTACATTAACACTCGATCCAGAGGTAGCTGGTTCGCTTCCTGATGGTGACCAAAATTTTCATTAACAGAACTTGACCTACTAGTTTTAATTTTATATTTTTATTATAATTCTTTTGTTTTATTTTAGTTTCATTTTTTCGAATCATCGGTCTTCTGACCAGGTTGATGTGGCCCACCACGAATCCTCTCCTGTGCCAACCTCTTCATCTCAGAGCAACACTTGCAACCTACACCCTGTAGGGAAGCAGCCTACTCACGCCTTATAAAATTCACATCAGTCTTTCCATTGTGTGCCAGCCAGTCCGCTGTAACTAGCTCTGACGTCATAAATGTTGCGCAAAACTTTCAAAAATCAAGTTAATAACCTGAAACGTTTCTAGCATGTCAGGAGTAATACTAAATCAATATGTGTTGAAATTAAGTTCAATAACTTTAACCATTTTCGAAATTTGGACGTTTTTCCGTAAAAATCATTGGCGCAACAGAAAAGAGCTATAAACTTAAAAATTTATATTTAGATTCCTTTTGCATAATAATTTAGTAGAAACAGTACACTGGATCTCACAAATTAAAATTTTAGTTGAAATTCATGATTTTCTGGTTTTGTCTTAAAAATTAAGGAAGCAAGATAGATTAAGTAGGCGAATAAATAAAGCTAGGATGTTTAAAATTAAGTAGAAGGGCGATCCGCTATAATCATAAAGATGTGAGAAGTTTCAACTGAATAACTATAAAACTATAGCGATAGCGTATCTCCAAAGGGCAAGTTCAGAGCTCGTCTACTGCGTGTAGTGTAATTAAATTAATTCTCTCGCCCAAAACATTTGACTTAGCCACGTCAGACTTTTATTATGATTACTTACCTGTGTGCTGATTGCACATTTAAATTGAGAGCTTCATCGGCCATCAGCAAAGGAAGCAATGATTTATTCGATAACTTAAAGTGGTGCATTACTAGCCCAGCGGCTAGTCGGGAGAGCAGATTTGATCAGGCGTTCCCTTAGCCGTCCGCACCACGGCTTTATATGTAAGAAAGCTGTGTGAAGAAGGCAGAAGACCCCAGTTCTCTCCAGACGCTGATTAGCGCACCACCTGTGCCGGGAGTCGCGTCGCGTGGGTATCATTGCTATAAACAGCCTCGGATGCCATAATAAGTTACTCGGGATACGCGTAACCATGAAATCGTTTCCGAGTGAAGTGTTAATTCTGGGATGACTTTAATAATCTATCTTCAGTTTGCATATGTCGTATTTTCACGTGCCGCAGCAGGACAGACATTCTACCATTATTAGCGTGGCGTTTGATGAACATTATCATCAAATTATGGCGAGCATTCACTTAAAGATTTAATTTGAACAGTTATAGTTGCATCAGCGCATTAGATTCTGAACTGCTCTGGTAGTTGGATTGTGTGGATTCTTTTTGGTCTGTGACTTTCAGAATATAGTGAACATTTTAGAGAGAATGGTTTTTGATTATGAATCCCAGACAATCTCCTAATTCCTCAGAGCTATAAGCTGTAGCTGTAAATGTATTTCTCCGATGAAGTGGGCACTAGGAATTCTAATTACAGGCTTCACGTTTTGCTAATCACTTTCTGGTTGCCAATATTGTAGTTAGAGAGCCAGTGTTGAGAATGGCAAACAACAGCATTAAATAAATAATAGGAACATACATTAACAATTATTCCACCCGCTGCCCCACAACCCGCAGTTATTTACTGGATATATTCCATTTTCTGTCAAGCTCTACAGTTTTTGTGCTCTGCAACTCCCTCCAATACCATGGAAGTTAGTCCCTAATATCTTAACAGATGTCCTATCATCCAATCCCTTCTTCTTGTCAATGTTTTCCATAAGTTCCTTTCCCCGCCGCTTCTGCACAGAACCCCTTTATTCCTTACGTTATTAGTCCATCTTATTTTCAACATTCTGTAGCACCACATCTCGAATGCTTCAATTCCATTCTGTTCCGCTTTTCCCGCAATCCATGTTACACTACCATACAACGTTGCGCTCCAAACGCACATTCTCATAAATTTCTTCCTCAAATTAAGGCCTATATGTGATACCAGTAGACTTCTCTTGGCCAGGAATGTCCTTTCTGTCAGCGCTAATCTACTTTTTATTTCCCCGTTGCTCTGTACGTTATAGGCCATTTTGTCGCCTATACCAGACTTCTTTAACTTCACCTACTTCGTGTTCACCAACTCTAATGTTAAGTTTCCCGCTGTTTACATTTCTGCTACTTCTTGTTACTTTCGTCTTTCTTCGATTTACTCTCGGTCCACGTTCTGTACTCATCAGAGCGTTCATTTCATTCAACAGATCCTGTAATTCTTCTTCACTTTCACTGATAACATCAATGTCTTATCATTGATATCCTTTCACCTTGAATGTCATTGCCACTCTTGAACCTTTCTTTTATTTCGCCATTGCTTCTTCCATGTATAGATTGAACGCTATTGGCGAGACATTACATCTCTGTCTCAGACCCATTTTAATCTGGGCACTTCGTGACTGAGTAACTATAACAGATTAAACCCCAAACCTTCCTCCCTTCCCCCCTTCCCCCTTAATGTTTGTCATAAAGTGATAACGACTTGACCTCGAATGTGGAGTCATTAAGATGGTCAACCAACTTGGAGCTATTCGAAGGCAGTGCGCTTTATACTGGCACTGGATATACCTTTTCCCCATTCGTTCTTTCCACATTTTCTTAGTCTCCAGTCCGAAGACAGATTTGATGCAGCTCCCCGCCCTAGGCTATCATGTACAAACAGACATCATCACGTCTGAATTCTATTGCAACCCACATCCACTTGCATCTGGTGTAGTCCGACAAACCCTCTCCCCCCCTTCCCACGAACACACACATATACTTTCTTTCTTTACGAGATTGGCTATTCCCTGTTGCATCATACTACTAGGCGACTCCTTGCTTTATTCAAGTTGTTCCATAATTCCTTTTCTCCCCAGTTCGATTCGGTACTTCTTCATCAATTATCCGATTTAACGACGTAATCTACAGCGTTTTCTCTATTCTTTTCTTGTCTGTATTTGCCTGTTCCTTGCTTGCCGATGAGAACACAAACATAAAACTACAGTCTGGTGATCGAAGTGAGTGCCTGGAAGGACAAGGATGTCTTTTGGAAGTTTTTGAGAAGCGGCACGCGTAGGGAGCCATTGTTTCATTGTATTAATTCTATGTAATAAACGCTACTCTGTGACTGCACCGATGCGATGGTCACGGACATAAACATCCTCTTATAGTATGCAGTAGTAGGTGAGGTGGAAAGAAACAGTTCATGCAAGATTTTCAGCAATAAAACCTCAAAAGTCCTAATAGAAGTTGTTATACAAATACAATGCGTCTTTCGTAAGTACGTTATTAGTGAGTTATGATAGTTCTATGAGATCATAGGTATAGTTGCTGATATATTTTATATAATTATTTTGCAACTATATTTTATAATTATACACATACTGTCATAGCTGTCAAATGACGACGGAGTTTGGCATAAGCTCTCCGCCTCTTTCCATGTTATTGTGCATAATCCTGTTGTGAATTTTTGTTCTGTTCTACTTTTCAATTGCTTGGATTAATTGTGCACTCTTTAATATCATTTCTGTACTTAAAGGTTTTGTCATACTTACGGTTTTGTCACTGCTTGTAACCATCATGACCGCACAGTCGACTGTCGCATTCGGCAGAGGCCAAATGCTATGTTTACACGCTTACCTCCGGTGTGGATCGACCTGGGTCTGGGTAGTATACTGTTTTAGTTCACGACAATATTATTGCATCTAGGAGTAAGGGAGCTTCGATCTGCTTATTGTGAGTTTTTATCGTAATACTTCACGAGGACACGCTGAAATCATTCACCGTGCGGTGAGTCACCACTGCACTTGTTTATTGCAATGTCGCCGCTTGTTTCCGATAACGGCCACGGTAGGCCAAGTGCAATAATATCGTGGTGGTTTACTGCACGCTGTCTGCCACGTTCGCTCGCCATACTTCCGCCAGGCGGTCGGCATAATGTTTATTATCACTGTTTGTGGATTAGGTATTTAACATTACGTAAGATAACCAGCGCATTTTTGCCATAATTTCGGCACTGCCCGCTGAGAATTTAGTACAATGTTGCTGTCAGCGTGAGTTGCCCGTTTTACTCGCCAAGATGCTGCAGCTTTAGCCTGATTTCCTGTTTTATTTAACTGCAGCGACCTGAAGATATTCGACGAAAGAAACCGGTCTAACACAATAAATGTCCAATAATACAGCTGAGGTGTATTTCGCTAAGCATTAACATAAACAGCAATTACTGAATTTATACTAAAAGAGATTATAATACATTAGTTACTGTCCGTCAATGTTTTGTTGATGTCTTTGCGGAATGTCATCCCGTAGAGTTAGAATTGTATTACTTCATATGTTAACGATTCTAGCTTGTTTTAACTGACGTATTAAAATATAGTTGATTTCAAAGTCAGATTTAAGAACTTTGTCGTAAGTCATAGAAAAACATTTGTAACTTTAATATTAATGTACAAATAGGATGACTGTAGAATCTCGTCGAACCAAATTCCAGATAAAAAAAGTAGTTCGTCTTCAGAGAAGCCGGCCGCGGTGGTCTCGCGGTTCTAGGCGCTCAGTCCGGAGCCGCGCGACTGCTACGGTCGCAGGTTCGAATCCTGCCTCGGGCATGGATGTGTGCGATGTCCTTAGGTTAGTTAGGTTTACGTAGTTCTAAGTTCTAGGGCACTGATGACCACAGATGTCAAGTCCCATAGTGCTCAGAGCCATTTGAACCATTTTTCTTCAGAAAAGAATAATTGTTACTCTGTGTATCAGGCTATTTAGCTTGTTAAATGAAGTTCTTAGTCGACCTGTGGATGATATGAATATGCGATTTTAGGCATACGAGTGTGAGCCATTCTGTCTAAGTGATTTACCTATTTTGTTCATAATCTTTTGTATATTTTGTCTTGTACTTGTGTCCTTATTTTTAATTTTGTAATGTATATCTTCTTGTGTAACGTTCTATTCTTTTCCAAAATATAATTTTTACTGTTTGTGATGTACCTGCTTCCTCCTTCGCTACGACAGTGTGATTAGAAGCGAGGGAATCTCAACCGAGTCCAGCCAGATAAAAAAATTGCTGGAAAATGTCATTCCATGAAGATTCCAAGCACCATTGTATGACCGGATGCGACAGACAACTAGCACGTGCAGTTGATTTGCAGTACTGCAGGTAACTCAGCCACTGAGAAAGCTTACAAACAGACAATTGAGCAGCACTTTACAGCTTTCGGAGGAACCAAATGTTACTTAACGGCATGGCGAAGGACAGCCTCAAGCAGTGGAAATAAAAGTTGCTAATAAATAATTTTATTGCTCAGTAAAGAATCTCAGCTGACCGATCAGTTGTATGGACACACCAATGGCAAAATTTGCTGAACTCTAGGGGAGGGATCTAGGATTGGACAGTTTACTTTGATGCACCTAGATAAATAAAGAATGATTCTCAAGAATGACCGTGTACGTAAATAATGCTCAACAGCCAAAGTCATTCTCGGTAGACGCAAGGCCCAGTGTAGCCACTGCAAAAACAAAACCTGGTAATGAAAAATGCTACAGCACTCACCTGATCCACTCGTCAACGTTCCGTTCCTCGAATTTCATACCTCAGTTACATACAGCAGAGAGGGCAAGGAGACGAAACGAAATGTGGTTGTGCATAATTATATCATGCATTCAAGTCCAGACCTCTCCTCAGTGTGGTGTAGGCACGGCGAAAACAATATTTGTACAAGAAGGAACAATAGATACAAGTCGTACAAATACTCTCCCCCCAGACGCAGGGCTATGACAGCCCGAATGTTTTGTTCCGAAAGCCAACACACCACTATTCTGTTGATGTCTCCAGGTCAATACCGTTCCTGATTGCACTCATTAGAAACATCTTAACAACACTGACACACAGTTTATATTTCATCGCCAAGTACGATGAAAGCATTAACAAATTGCATCCACTGTCTTAAGATAATTAAAAACCAATTTTTCCATCCGATGTGGTACGACCTAACAGTGTGGGCATGCGCATCGCACAGTGTAGTTAGTTTAATGTGCAACTCACACCACAGTTGTCGTATTGCCATTCGTCTGTCGTTTGTAGACGAATCAATATACGTTATGACGCTTCCTGCACCATCTAGAGGGGAAATTTTTGTTAAATTATTTTTATTTCCATCACGTTTCGCCCTTCTTCGAAATATGCAAATTTGGCGTCATTCTGAGCAGCAGTTCTTTTTCTTTATAGCCTATTGAAACTGGAGCTTTGATTATAATCAGCCTGCATATAACCGTAAAACGTATCGATTCTTACTGTAAATTAGTGCAGCTAGTTGGATTTTGACCCTGCTACACTGAAAGATAAAAAACTGTTGCTGCTTTCGTTGCCACTTGTTGATGTACTGCCTGTAGACGTCACAAGGAAGCCTCAAGGAAAACTGATCCCAGTTTCTCAGGCTGCACGGAACGACTGTTGCAGCTAAAAAGGGGAGAAGTACAGCAAAAATTATCAGGGAACTGCCCTCAGACCTTGGCGCGACAGATACATATAATTTCTGGCCGCGGGCTCGGCTCCAGTCCGTCACCAGGAATGGAAGGTGACCCTTTGACAAAGCAATCAGGAAAACCGTTAAAGAAACGTCGGCCGAAGATCTCGAGACAGAAGCCAACAGACAATACGTCGGAGATAACAGCTGGATACTGCAAAAAACAGAACAAAACAAAAAAAATGGCTCTGAGCACTATGGGACTTAACTTCTGAGGTCATCAGTCCCCTAGAACTAAGAACTACTTAAACCTAACTAACGTAAGGACATCATACACATCCATGCCCGAGGCAGGATTCGAACCTGCGACCGTAGCGGTCGCGCGGTTCCAGACTGTAGCGCCTAGAACCGCTCGGCCACCCCGGCCGGCGGATATTGCAGAATATCTTCACTCTGCAGCGGAATGTGCGTTGATATGAAACTTATTGGCAGATTAAAACTGTGTGCCGGACCGAGACTCGAACTCGGGACCTTTGCCATTAGCGGGTAAGTGCTCTACCAACTGAGCTACTCAAGCACGACTCACGCCCCGTCCTCACAGCTTTACTTCTGCCAGTACCTCGTCTCCTACCTTCCAACCTTTACAGAAGCTCTCCTGCGAACCTTGCAGAACTAGCACTCCTGAAAGAAAGGATATTGCGGAGACATGGCTTCGCCACAGCCTGAGGGATGTTTCCAGAATGAGATTTTCACTCTGGAGCGGAGTGTGCGCTGCTCTACCTGGTAGAGCACTTGCCAGCGAAAGGCAAAAGTCCCGAGTTCGAGTCTCGGTCCAGCACACAGTTTTAATCTGCCAGGAAGTTTCATATCAGCGAACACTCCGGTGCAAAGTGAAAATCTTATTCTGGAAACATCTCCCAGGCTGTGGCTAAGTCATGTCTGCGCAATATCCTTTCTTCCAGGAGTGCTACTTCTGCTAGTTTCGCAGGAGAGCTTCTGTAAAGTTTGGAAAGTAGGAGACGAGGTACTGACAGAAGTGAAGCTGTGAGGACGGGGCGTGAGTCATGCTTGGGTAGCTCAGTGGTAATGCCGGCACGGTAACTCAGCGTGTTCGGTCAGGGGGTTCGCTGCCCCCTGTAATAAAAAAACTGAGTTAATGGATCCACGACAATCTGAAACGGGTGTCTTGCGACGTCCGCCCCGAGCAGATACAACGAACAAAAATGAACAAAATGAGATTTTTTTTTTTAAGAAAAGTGGTAGAGCACTTGCCCGGGGAAGGCAAAGGTCCCGAGTTCGAGTCTCAGTCTGGCACACAGTTTTAATCTGCCAGGAAGTTTCAGCTGGAGATTGTTTTGTGCATAGACTGCGTAGAGCGATACAGAGATGCACACTTGCTTAGTATTTCTTGAGATGATGTCAAATGCAATTTTTGTTGAAACTTCCTGGCACATTAGAAACTGCGTGCCGCACCAGGGCTCGAACTTGGAACTTTCGCATTTCGTGGGGCAATGTTCTACCGACCGAGCTGGCCAAACACAAGTCACCGTTCCTCAATTACACTTCTACTTCCGCGAATACCTCTCCTTCGCCTTTCCAAAGTTCACAGAAGTTCTCAGCGTAGGGGGCTATTTCCAGAACGAAATTTCACTCGACGGTGGAGTGTGCGTTGTTTTGAAACTTTCTGGCAGATTAAATCTGTGTTGTTGTTATTGTTGTTATTTTTGTTTTCGTTTCGTTAATCAACACTGCGGCTGATTTCACGCTGTTGTCTTTTCCTGTCGTTTGCAAACGAGCCTTATATCAGCATAACTACTGCACCGAACATCATGAACGATCTGCTGTAAGTCTTCATATCTAGACCGGCCCGGCTATCCTTTCCTTCCAGCATCCCTTCAATAACAGTTTTCAGCATTGAGTACTAACGTAAAATGCACCAAATCATCTTATCTCTTCGACTCATTAAGTTTTTTGCTAAACATTTTTCTCTTTCAGTCTTCATCCATTAGTCACTGGAGCCATAGCACTTCGAAAGTACCTCGTATCCTGTAGCAATGTTTCAAACAAAAGCTTCTGGTAGGTTTGTTTGCGTCTGTTTCATTAGTTGCGCTGAGCTGTGCTCCAAACATAGCTTTTCATTAACATTTTTCTGGTCTCAAACTTTGTATTTTTCGAAATTAGCAGCATTTGTCTTTATATCAAGCCCTTTAACCTTGTGCTATCCTTGCTTCTAAGCCTTTATTCCAGCTTCCTTCTTTTTGTCTCTCCTACTTCCCAGTTAAAAATGCCTACACCTCTTAAAGAGTCTTTTACACAAGGTTAATTTTAACTATCGAGCATGTCCACCTCCCACATTAAGACACACTGTTACCTTTAGTTTACGATTGTTTGTATTATGCTTGTTATAGCCATCAGACAGCACACGTTACATTTAATTAAGCAACCCATTACATATCTGTTTGGTTTCGGTGACTGCCGACATATCGAATAGTTCAAATGGCTCTGAGCACTATGGGACTTAACATCTATGGTCATCAGTCCCCTAGAACTTAGAACTACTTAAACCTAACTAACCTAAGGACATCACACAACACCCAGCCATCACGAGGCAGAGAAAATCCCTGACCCCGCCGGGAATCGAACCCGGGAACGCCGACATATCGTCAGCGCACTATATCATGCTGGATCTTTATGTCCGCAAAAAAAACTCCCTCCTGTAGATAATTCTTTAGTTTTATAAATGCGTCTACAATTCCAGTTATCCTGGACGACTATATATGTCGTAATCATTAACCGTTCTAGAGCACGTGTAGTATAAACGACGTTTTCGGAAACCATTGTCCGGCCGCTGGTACCCGAGCGGTTCTAGGCGCTTCAGTCTGGAACCGCGCGACCGCTACGGTCGCAGGTTCGAATCCTGCCTCTGGCATGGATGTGTGTGATGTCCTTAGGTTAGTGAGGTTTAAGTAGTTCTAAGTTCTAGGGGACTGATGACCTCAGATGTTAAGTCCCATAGTGCTCAGAGCCATTTGAACCATTTTTGAAGCCATTGAATCTTACAAATAGTAGCAGAAGTAGTTGTAATGGGAAAATCTCGCCATCTCTCTCTCTCTCTCTCTCTCTCTCTCTCTCTCTCTCTCTCTCTCTCGCTGTGTCCCAGAGCAGACTTTTTGCAGAGAACCGGACGAATATAGCTTGTTCGAGAAAATTACATTCATTACACATTAGCAGAAGCCAACAGATTTCAGCAGTAAGATGATTTGTCACTTTTTCCTCCCGCTCGCCGCAATCTGCGGTAAAATTGTTGTTATAAATTGCACGTTGAGACGTGTCAGTTATTAAGGAAGGCGCGCCTTTTTTGCAGCTGACAATTGCACTTATAGATCATTCTAACAATACGGTCGACGGCTGTAAAATAAACTGCCGCACTCGGCACAAAACGACGAGATCTTTAAAATATAGAATATAACTGCCCCAGTTTTTCGGCGGCCGGACGTTATGATGACCAGTTGAAAAGTCCACAATGGTCGGCTCGCCGCGCGGAGCGACCGGCATCCGCGCGGGGGCAAAAACCACAAAAGAGCGGCCCCCGGCCATCCATCAAGCGGCAGCCAGGCCCCCGTCCATTATAAAATATAGGGTGTATAGGGACATAATTTGTTTTTCTGCCACCGCAGCGCCGCGCGGCGCGCCGGTGTGGAGTACCGGAGCGGGCCGCGCATGCGCGCAGCGGGCCCCGAGGTGCGCCGCGCGACGGAAAATTGGCCACTTTGGAGCGGCCCCCTATCCGCGGCATGAAGACGTCATTACGGGCGGCGGCGGGCGGAGATTAGAAGGCGGCCCCGCCGGGGGGCGGCATTGTGCCCGTGCGCCGCCAATTGATATTGTCTGTCGCGGCGGCGTCACTCCCCGGCCCTTTCCCACTATCTTATTTTTGTCGCCCGCCCCCCTCGGCCATTGTTGCGGCTAAGAAAGTTGTAAAGGCCGGAATCGTTATAGTGAGGCGATGAAACGGGTCCCCCGCGGCTCGGGCCCGGCGCTACGGATCGGCAGATAGAGCGGCCGGGACAGGCGTGGGACAGGCGCGTATCGACGCGGGGATTTCGGGGCCCGTATCTCGGCTCTGCGGGGGCCGTTTCCTGCACACAACCTTGTTTGACTTTTCTCCTCTCGCCGCTTCTGTTTTTTGTTTCGTTGCCTCTCTCACAGTCTTATTCGCACTTACAACGCACCGGACAAACACTCGCCTACGTTATCATGGTCGTTAACGCACGCTACTGATGTGGTCCTCGACCCGGAGACGGGCGGCGCAGATCAAACTGGTTGAAGAAATTTTCGCCAGAGATTTTTTTTTTATTTTACTAGTATCTGACACACACTTCCCGCAGATACGTGCTGTATCTAATAATACACTGAACAGTGTACATCATACAAAATTATTGAGGCTTTCTGCGCCACTTGTTTTAATATAGTCTGCAAGGTGGCTAAAATTTCGCACCTTACAAGCACTCATCTACATACTTTGCCGTGATTTACAACCAGAATTAGGTGTCATTTCATAGGTTGCACATCGTATACAAGGTGTTACAAAAAGGTACGACCAAACTTTCAGGAAGCATTCCTCACACACAAATAAAGAAAAGATGTTAGGTGGACATGTGTCCGGAAACGCTTAATTTCCATGTTAGAGCTCATTTTAGTTTCTTCAGTATGTACTGTGCCTCCTCGATTCACCGCCAGTTATCCCATTTGAAGGAAGGTAAAGTTGACTTCGGTGCTTCTGTTGACATGCGACTCATTGCTCTACAGTACTAGCATCAAGCACATCAGTACGTAGCATCAACAGGTTAGTGTTCATCACGAACGTGGTTTTGCAGTCAGTGCAATGTTTACAAATGCGGAGTTGGCAGATGCCCATTTGATGTATGGAATAGCACGGGGCAATAGCCGTGGCGCGGTACGTTTGTATGGAGACAGATTTCCAGAACGAAGGTGTCCCGACAGGAAGACGTTCGAAGCAATTGATCGGCGTCTTAGGGAGCACGGAACATTCCAGCCTATGACTCGCGACTGGGGAAGACCTAGAACGACGAGGACACTTGCAATGGACGAGGCAATTCTTCGTGCAGTTGACGATAACCCTAATGTCAGCGTCAAAGAAGTTGCTGCTGTACAAGGTAACGTTGACCACGTCACTGTATGGAGAGTGCTACGGGAGAACCAGTTGTTTCCGTACCATGTGCAGCGGGTGCAGGCACTATCAGCAGCTGTTTGGCCTCCACGGGTACACTTCTGCAAATGGTTCATCCAACAATGTGTCAATCCCCATTTCAGTGCAAATGTTCTCTTTACGGATGAGGCTTCATTCCAACGTGATCAAATTGTAAATTTTCACTATCAACGTGTGTGGGCTGACGAGAATCCGCACGCAATTGTGCAATCACGTCATCAACACACATTTTCCGTGAACGTTTGGGCAGGCATTGTTGGTGATGTCTTGATTGGGCCCCATGTTCTTCCACCTACGCTCAATGGAGCACGTTATCGTGATTTCATACGGGATACTCTACCTGTGCTGCTAGAACATGCGCCTTTACAAGTACGACACAACATGTGGTTCATGCACGACGGAGCTCCTGCACATTTCAGTCGAAGTGTTCGTACGCTTCTCAACAACAGATTCGGTGACCGATGGATTGGTAGAGGCGGACCAATTCCATGGCCTCCACGCTCTCCTGACCTCAACCCTCTTCACTTTCATTTATGGGGGCGTTTGATAGCTCTTGTCTACGCAACCCCGGTACCAAATGTAGAGACTCTTCGTGCTCGTATTGTGGACGGCTGTGATACAATACGCCATCCTCCAGGGCTGCATCAGCGCATCAGGGATTCCATGCGACGGAGGGTGGATGCATGTATCCTCGCTAACGGAGGACATTTTGAACATTTCCTGTAAGAAAGTGTTTGAAGTCACGCTGGTACTTTCTGTTGCTGTGTGTTTCCATTCCATGATTAATGTGATTTGAAGAGAAGTAATAAAATGAGCTGTAATGTGGAAAGTAAGCGTTTCCGGACACGTGTCCACATAACTTATTTTCTTTCTTTGTGGGTGAGGAATGTTTCCTGAAAGTTTGGCTATACCTTTTTGTAACACCCTATATATGAATATTGTCACGTACACCCTGTAAATAGTTGTTAACGCTTATTGCATGAAAGGTGATGGAGTGTCTTTATTATCAGAATGGTGAAATTAATGATTGTCTATAGTGGTAGAGGTTGGAACGCCAGTGGAAATGAAACAGCAGGCGTAACTCAATCCCTGGGAGGAAAAGCCCGCACAGGTGTGTTGGTCCTGCTTAAAAGAGGAAGTAGACAAGACGGACGGTCGGGGCACCTGAGCGCTGAAGCACAATGTAGCGGCGGCCAGCGGGTGTTGTAGCGGGGCCGGAAGGATAAGCGGATAATACAACGGAAACTCTGAAAATCTTGGACGTGGCAGATAGGAACGAGGAAGCGTTACGTCGTAAATCACGCAGACTGGGATATTTCAGAGGATTTTTTCTCTGAGAAGCGTACCATTGTATGAATTCGTAATTAACGAGGATACGTATTTCCTCGCAAACTTTTCGCGCTGGACGACAAAAGACTAAAATATGGTTGGTCGGCGTTCGGAAGGATCTGTAGAGAGGGAGAATATTCCCTGGTTTCGAGAATATGATTCGCTTTCTGCAGTTACGAGGGAGGGGAGCTGAGCTTTGCTGCGAAGCCAGTGGTGGAGAGAAAGGGTCTTCTGTTTTGAGGGCCCGTGTTTGACGGTCGCTCAGTATCAGGTTTGTTGGTACAGACGGACTTGTTGTCTTTGCTCTCAGGAGATTTTATAGTTAGAACGGTTAGGCGCTGTACTGTTGCGAACTTATACAATTCTGGACTTCCCGTCTGGGTAGGGAGTCGTTGTTGAGTACGTATCGTTCAGTGACTGAGAGCACTTTTTCTGGCTATACTCACATTGAGATGTTATTCAAACTCCTTCCTTGTGGCTGGGAGTTCACGATTCTCGTCTGTAGAACACAGAGAGGAGAAGTCAGTATTAGACTGTACTAGCAAGGGGACCGTCTTCTGCCGTCTTAGTGTTTGAATGAGTTATTTTTTTTAATATTTTGTGGCTGGAGTTCTTCTGTCTTTGCAGACGTGTACGAGAACCATCACTCCGATGCACCGGACGCAGTGCATACGGTGATATTGCTAATTGCTTCGGCTTATTAGGGCTATAAAGCTAAACAGCTGTGATCACGTAAATTTTATTTTCACTTCGAAAGTAGTGTCTTCTGGTGTTTGGTATGTAGATGATGTCAGTCATCTCGTGTTATTGATATTAGATCGCGTAGCCATAAAAAGAGGCAGATTTGGGCAACTGCATATTAGTTAGGAAATTCATTTGTATCTCTTTATGTCCATGGGACAATGATATATAAATATTTGTAGTACGAGGGTTGGAACTTAAATAGCGGCAACTATTTATTCACAACCGATACAAAAGAGTTACATGTTTGCACCTGGTACTGTCCTTCAAAGTACTCACCAGCGTCGTGTAGAACCGCTGCCAGCGTTGTGGAAGGCGTAGTATACCGTTAGAAGAGCCTGTTCTGTTGATGGTGCGAATGGAGCCGTCTACTGCCTGTCGAATCTCTGGAACAGTTCTGAAGCGAGTGCCACGAAGTGGTTCCTTCATCTTCAGGATCAAATCAAAGTCACAAGGACTTAAGTTCGGGGGGTACGGTGCATGCTACAGTACTTCCCAGTCCCATCGACCGAACAGAGCAGCCACAGCTTGCGCTGTATGCGGATGCGCATTGTCGTTCAAAATGATGGGTGGGTTGCGCAGAAAGTGTCACCGCTTCTTTCACAAAGCTGGTCGCAGGTGATGCTCCAAAAACGAACAGTAATACTATGCACTGACGGTCTGCCGTGGGGGAACGTAATGTGATAGGATAACACCATCACAGTCGTACACGAGACTCACCATAACTTTCACAATACTGGGGCTCTGACGCCTTTTCAACTTAATGACGCCATTAGTTGGATTGGCGTTTTAGTTTTGGCTTCTTGGTATTCGCCTCAGAACTGTTCCAGAGATTCGACAGGCAGTAGAACGCTCCATTCGCAACATCAACTGAACACCAACTGAGACATAATCGCGTGTACAAACAGTGATTCAATACTGTAAAATGCTTTTTTATTCCAGTCTATGATCACAAATTAATTCTTTAGACGATGACCGGTTTCAGTCTGTAATGACCATCCTCTGAGGATGGTCATTACAGACTGAAACCGGTCATTGTCCAAAGAATTCATTTGTGATCATAGACTGGAATAAAAAAGCATCAAGAGAGCAGGCTCTGCTAACGGTGTGCTGCGCCTTCCACATCGCTGGCAACGGGTTCTACGTAACGCTGGTGACTACTTTGAAGGACAGTAACAGGCGCAAACACATAACTCTTTTGTATCGGTTGTGAATAAATAGTTGCCGTTATTTAAGCTCCAACCCTCGTACATAAAGGGGTTTTAATCTACAGTAAATATATAAGCAGAAATAGCATTTATCATTTTGTAGTTACTAGTTCCCTTAATCCTTCATTTGTGTTTATGTTGTAATTTATATGTTAAAGAGCAAGAAGGAGGAGATAATATCACCATTAAGAGGTCATAAGATCTGCTTCAGGGGGTAGTCAGACAGGGCCAAATCTTCGTCTATATTTTCCGTTGCGCACATTCATTTTACACCCGTCTGGAGCAGAATCTTGGAAGTCTGCTGTCTTCCGTCTCGGGTTCTTCGACCGACGTTTGTTTGGCGACTCTTTTGTCCTTCGCCAGCACGAGTAGCGTGCATTGTCATAGTTCCAATCGCCATTGCCGGTGGCGGTCTAGAGAGTAGCGGAAATGACCAGGGACAAGCGTCAAGACGTTGGCGTGACGGGAATATACTGTTTCAGTCACAGTAATGCGATCACCGTCTATGTTCGACGTCAACGTGCAATAACGCTCACAGGCGGCAGGTGGGAACACTAGCAGCTGAGGGTATATAAAGCGTATTTGGGGGCCGTCCAGTGTGGCCGAGCGGTTCTAGGCGCTACAGTCTGGAACCGCGCGACCGCTACGGTCGCAGGTTCGAATCCTACCTCGGGCATGGATGTGTGTGATGTCCTTAGGTTAGTTATGTTTATGTGGTACTAAGTTCTAGGTGACTGATGAGCTCAGAAGTTAAGTCCCATAATGCTCAGAGCCAGCCGTATTTGGGGGGACGCGGAAAACAGTGCAGTTGTTGTAAAGCTGAAATGGAGAGATTTTTCCGATGTCCAAAAGGGCACGATTATTGGCTTTCAAAAATGTTCAAAATGTGTGTGAAATCTTATGGGACTTAACTGCTAAGGTCATCAGTCCCTAAGCTTACACACTACTTAACCTAAATTATCCTAAGGACAAAGACACACACCCATGTCCGAGGGAGGACTCGAACCTCCGCCGAGACCAGCCGCACAGTCCATGACTGCAGCGCCCTAGACCGCTCGGCTAACATTATCGTGGACACCTCGTTCACCTGACGTGAAATGACACAAATCACTATTGGCTTTCGGCCCAAGGGAGGAGGCATTGCCGAAATGGCTAAGTTTGTAAACGGCTCGCATACCGCCATGGTTAAAGCATACAGTGCATGGAAAAATGGTACTATCCAAAACCATCTCCAAGATAACTGTGGTGCACCGCAGCTTCAAATGACGGGGGGAGGGGACGCGACGACGGCAGTGGGCGGTGGAGATGCGTACTGGCGAATAGACGTTCAACGGTTGAGAAGCTGATCACCTATATGAACCAAGGGGCTACCAACAGTGTCTCCTCAACGACCGTCCAGCGAACGTTGCTGCGTATGGGCCTCCACAGAAGGCGCCTGGTTCATGCACCCCTGCTGACTGCTTTTTATCGGCGGCGAGGTCGGGAACTGGCACTTTGGACCGCCACTGACTGGCGACAGGTGGCGTTTTCAGATAAGTCACGTTCCATGTCCCGTCTGACAGATGGTCGTTGGCGTGCACTGGTAAACAGCTGCAACAATCATCGAAAGGGACCAGCCCGGAGAAGAGAGCATTTTGCTCTAAGGAATGTTTTCGTGGCGTTCCCTGGGTGATCTCGTCGTTCTGAAAGACACAATGGATCAACACGAACATGCACCTATCCTTGGGGACCCCGTCCAACCCTGAAGGACTGTTTTCCTCAGCAGTTGGCATCTACCAGCAGGACAATGCAATGTGTTACACAGCTCGTAGCGTGCATGCGTGGTTGGAAGAGCACCAGGATGAATTTACCGTAGTCCACTGGCCACCAAACTCTTCGAATTTAAACCCCATCGAGAATCCGTGCCGTCGCCACGACCGGGATGTACGCGCCATATATCCTGAAATGAGAAACTGGCGCAGCTGACCACGGCTCTGGAGTTGGCGCGGCTGTACATCCCTGCCGGTACGTTCCAGAACCTCACTGACTCTCTCTCTGCACGTCTGTCGGCGGTCCGCTCTGCAAAAGGTGGTTATTCAGGCTTGTTGCAGGTGCTCACATTTAATGTTACTGGAGAGTGGACAATCTCCGGCCGCGTGCTAGACTCCAGTCCACCAAAGCAATGGATTGTGAAGCTTTGACAGTGCCAGTCACTCATGCTGGTGAAACGTCAGCCGAAGAACTCAAAACAGAAACCAAGAGGTATTATGTTTGTGTACATGTTTAAACCTGCGATAAGTAGCGGCACAGATGCACTGCAGATCTTGCCCTAGACACCGACTTTACTGTGTATGCACAAAAACAAATTCATTCACATGCAGTACGCCCTTTCTTGTGGGACATATTGACCCAGAGTTAAATTAAAAATTGTTCTCATCCATGGCTTGTGTGAGGTTTCGTTTCTCGCCAAGTGAATATTCGAACTGGAAAATTCCTCCTAAACTGTGGCTAAAAATCCCTCCTAAAATGTGGCTAAAAAGTTCCTGACTTTTCGCTGGGACATCACTCGAACAGTAAATTAATTCTGCTGCGTTTAAATACTGATGAACATTCATTATAAATACATGTTTTGTAAATAAAACTGCCTTTTCCTGCTGCTAGTTACTTTATTTATTCCATACACGTTTCGCCTTCTCCTGTTCTAAGGCCTCATCAGTGGGATCTATAACGATACAGTTTTATTAGTTATAGATTATCAAACAGTGCACTTCGCGAGTGTTTTTGTAAAAAAGTAATTACTTACGATTTGCTGATCTGCGATTCCTCACATCTGGTGTAGAGGTTGCACTACCACTTTTATCACTGCCATATAATCACACGCGTTCTCTCCTTCCACACACTGTTTACCATGTTTCTCACTCTTTTTTGTGGTGGAGTATTGTTCTTTTGTCACTCGATACAACAATTTCGTCGTACCCTGCTTTTCGCAGCATAAATATTGTGACTCCATTACGTGTTTCATCTTCTTTGGTATGTTTACCTATTTGTTGCCAACCTAAACCTAACGAAGAATATGTTCGATACTAACTTCTGTTTATGATGTTTATACCGTGTGTGTTTGTATGAGTGAGAGAGAGAGAGAGGGAGATGATAGAGCCGACTTGGGTGTACTAGTTGTTAGCGAGTGGGTGACAGCTGTTGTGACTTTTAGTTTCAATATTCTGTGGAGGAGTTCATGGATGAGTGAGTGTAAAGCTGTTGGGTTCTATCATTATTACATGGGACAGTATTATTATATTAATACATTTTGCGAACGTTATTCTATTATTTTATCTGTTGTTGTTGCTGTTGTTGTCTTCAGTCCTGAGACTGGTTTGATGCAGCTCTCCATGCTACTCTATCCTGTGCAAGCTTCTTCATCTCCCAGTACTTACTGCAACCTACATCCTTCTGAATCTGCTTACTGTATTCATCACTTGGTCTCCCTCTACGATTTTTACCCTCCACGCTGCTCTCCAATGCTAAATTTGTGATCCCTTGATGCCTCAGAACATGTCTTACCAACCGGTCCCTTCTTCTTGTCAAGCTGTGCCACAAACTCCTCTTCTCCCCAATTCTATTCAATGCCTCCACATTAATTATGTGATCTACCCTTCTAATCTTCAGTATTCTTCCGTAGCACCACATTTCGAAAGCTTCTATTCTCTTCTTGTCCAAACTATTTATCGTGCATGTTTCACTTCCATATATGGCTACACTCCATACAAATACTTTCAGAAACGACTTCCTGACACTCGATGTTAACAAATTTCTGTTCTTCAGAAACGCTTTCCTTGCCATTGCCAGTCTACATTTTATATCCTCTCTACTTCGACCATCATCAGTTATTTTGCTCCCCAAATAGCAAAACTCCTTTACTACTTTAAGTGTCTCATTTCCTAATCTAATTCCCTCAGCATCACCCGACTTAATTCGACTACATTCCATTATCCTCGTTTTGCTTTTGTTGATGTTCATCTTATATCCTCCTTTCGAGACACTGTCCATTCCGTTCAAGTGCTCTTCCAAGTTCTTTGCTGTCTATGACAAAATTACAATATCATCGGCGAACCTCAAAGTTTTTATTTCTTCTCCATGGACTTTAACACCTACTCCGAATTTTTCTTTTGTTTCCTTTACTGCTTGCTCAATATACAGATTGAATAACATCGGGGACAGGCTACAACCCTGTCTCACTCCCTTCCCCACCGCTGCTTCCCTTTCATGCCCCTCGACTCTTATAACTGCCATTTGGTTCCTGTACAAATTGGCTCTCCCAAGGCCGTCAGTAGTTCTAATGGAATGTTGTCTACTCCTGGGGCCTTGTTTCGACTCAGGTCTTTCAGTGCTCTGTCAAACTCTTCACGCAGTATCGTATCTCCCATTTCATTTTCATCTACATCCTCTTCCATTTCCATAATATTGTCCTCAACTACATGGCCCTTGTATATACCCCCTATATACTCCTTCCACCTTTCTGCTTTGCCTTCTTTGATTAGGACTGGGTTTCCACCAGAGCTCTTGATATTCATACAAGTGGCTCTCTTTTCTCCAAAGGTCTCTTTAATTTTCCTGTAGGCAGCATCTATCTTACCCCTAGTGAGATAAGCCTCTACATCCTTACATTTGTCCTCTAGCCATCCCTGCTTAGCCATTTTGCACTTCCTGTCGATCTCATTTTTCAGACGTTTGTATTCCCTTTTGCCTGCTTCATTTACTGCGTTTTTATATTTTCTCCTTTCATCAATTAAATTCATTATTTCTCCTATTACCCAAGGATTTCTCTAGCCCTCGTCTTGTTACCTACTTGATCCTCTGCTGCCTTCGCTACTTCATCCCTCAGAGCTACCCATTCTTCTCCTACTGTATTTCTTTCCCCCATTCCTGTCAATTGTTCCCTTATGCTCTCCCTGAAACTCTCTACAACCCCTGGTTTAGTCAGTTTATCCAGGTCCCATCTCCTTAACTTCCCACCTTTTTGCAGTTTCTTCAGTTTTAATCTACAGTTCATAACCAATAGATTATTGTCAGAGTCCACATTTGCCCCTGGAAATGTCTTACAATTTAAAATCTGGTTCCTAAATCTGTGTCTTACCATTATATAATCTATCTGATACCTTCTAGTACCTCTAGGATTCTTCCGTGTTGCAACCTTCTTTTATGATTCTTGAACCAAGTGTTAGCTATGATTAAGTTATGCTCTGTGCAAAATTCTACCAGACGGCTTCCTCTTTCATTCCTCTCCCCCAGTCCATATTCACCCACTATGTTTCCTTCTCTCCCTTTTCCTACCATCGAGTTCCAGTCACCCATGACTATTAAATTTTCGTCTCCCTTCACTACCCGGATAATTTCTTTTATCTCATCATACATTTCATCAATTTCTTCATCATCTGCGGAGCTAGTTGGCATATAAACTTGTACTACTGTAGTAGGCATGGGCTTCGTGTCTGTCTTGGCCACAATAATGCGTTCACTATGCTGTTGGTAGTAGCTTACCCGCACTCCTATTTTTTGATTCATTATTAAACCTACTCCTGCATTACCGCTATTTGATGTTGTATTTATAACCCTGTATTCACCTGACCAAAAGTCTTGTTCCTCCTGCCACCGAACTTCGCTAATTCCCATTATATCTAACTCCAACCTATCCATTACCCTTTTTAAATTTTCTAACCTACCCGCCCGATTAAGGGATCTGACATTCCACGCTCCGATCCGTAGAACGCCAGTTTTCTTTCTCCTGATAACGACTTCCTCTTGAGTAGTCCCCGCCCAGAGATCCGAATGGGGGACTATTTTACCTCCGGAATATTTTACCCAAGAGGACGCCATCATCATTTAACCGTACAGTAAAGCTGCATGCCCTCGGGAAAAATTACGGCTGTAGTTTCCCCTTGCTTTCAGCCGTTTGCAGTACCAGCACAGCAAGGCCGTTTTGGTTAGTGTTGCAAGAGCAGATCAATCATCCAGACTATTGCCCCTGCAACTACTGAAAAGGCTGCTGCCCCTCTCCAGGAACCACACGTTTGTCTGGCCTCTGAACAGTGATTATCTATTAGTGTAAATAATGAATTGCTTGGCATGTGTACTTGGTCATTCAACAGGATTTTCCCCTCTGCTTTGGTTTCATGTATGTGGTAATTTTTTTGCATGGTCAGGAGGTGTTTTTTATTGTTGATTCTAATTATTTTCATGTCATCTTCTCTAGTGGTTGGTTTGTGGTCATTTTCTCTTAGGTGTTCTGCAAATGTGGTGTGGTTTGTCCCATAGCATCAAATGTTCTCCCTGTTTGCCCTATGTACGTGCCTTCACAAGTGAAACACTGTAGCTGATATATACCTGCTTTCTGGTATAGTCGGACGCACAATCAGTATCAGTCACACGTGTTTCTACCTGCAACATAAGTCAGAGGTGTGTATACATCAAGCAGAAACTGTTACAACTGCACTTCAGGCTCTTAAATCTTTCAGTGTTATTCGACTACCGGCCGCGGTGGCCGTGCGGTTCCAGGCGCTTCAGTCCGGAACCGCGCGACTGCCACGGTCGCAGGTTCGAGTCCTGCCTCGGGCATGGATGTGTGTGATGTCCTTAGGTTAGTTAGGTTTAAGTAGTTCTAAGTTCTAGGGGACTGATGACCTCAGATGTTAAGTCCCATAGTGCTCAGAGCCATTAGAACCATTTTGTTATTCGACTAGTGAAGGGTGAGACTACTGTAAACTGATATTTTACAATATTGAGTGAAGCTGATAATGGATTGTGTGATTTTATAATAGTTTTCATTCGCTATGCAGAGATAGATAGTCACCAAAGTAACAACGGTATTAATTTCATCACTCTGATGATTATCTATGTTTAAATGGCGAATGAAAAGTATTAAAAAATTAATCATGGTGTCTCGTGCGAGCACCATATCACCCCAGGCAATCGGACATCAGAGACGGCGAATTTATCGCAGGCAGCGTCCACGACCCACGCGTCTCCGCCAGTTCCTCCACGTGTTGTCGGGCGGGCCTGTATTCAGCTGCTTCCACAAAATCCTTCACCTGAGTCTCAGATACTCCACAGTGGTCGCAGACTGTGCTCAATTCGACGGTCATTCGTCTTGTTGAACACAGGTAAGGTAGTATCTTTGACCAACACGAAAAACAGATTTCGCGTGAGAAATGAATGACTCTTTACGATATAAGGAACACCCTCTCCCTGCTAGTACATGCAAAATACAAATGCTACTTATATTAGAACAGTATTTATACCAAAGTATAACATAAAAACTACTTTATCTGCTTTCACAGAGTCACCCTCTCATGGGAGATGCCTTTCTATATACCGGGTGATCAAAAAGTCAGTATAAATTTGAGAACTGAATAAATCACGGAACAATGTAGATAGAGAGGTACAAATTGAAACACATGCTTGGAATGACATAGGGTTTTATTAGAACCAAAAAAATACTTCAGTTCAAAAACGTCCGACAGATGGCGCTTCATCTGATCAGAATAGCAAAAAGCATAACAAAGTAAGACAAAGCAAAGATGATGTTCTTTACAGGAAATGCTCATTCCTCAACAATAGCTGTAGTCGAGGAATGATGTTGTGAATAGCACTGTAAAGCATGCCCGGAGTTATGGTGAAGCATTGGCGTCGGATGTTGTCTTTCAGAATCCCTAGAGATGTCGGTCGATCACGATACACTTGCGACTTCAGGTAACCCCAAAGCCAATAATCTCACGGACTGAGGTCTGGGGACCTGGGAGGCCAAGAATGACGATTGTCATGCGCAGTCAATGACGTTTTGCTGTCCAGCGCCATCTGTCGGACATTTTGCGAATTTTTTTTTTTTGCTCTAATAAAGCCCCATGTCATTCCAAGCATGTGTGTCAATTTTTACCTCTCTATCTACATTATCCCGTGATTTATTCAGTTTTCAAATTTATACTGACTTTTTGATCACCCGGTACATAAAAGTCTCCGTATCCCCTGGAGTTTCTCCAGTGTTAACCAAAACACTACTGAAATCAGGAAAAGGTAGTTCACACCCATCAATTATTTCTTAAATAACGCCAATATTGTTGGTCCTTCTTTTTTCCCATAAACGCACTGTGTGAATGTGTAAGGTTAACGTCCTCCAGATGTTTCTTGAAGCAAGAGTGATTGAAGCTAATGCCCTCCTTGGTATATCTAAGGCTCTATGAACGTTTACTGTTACCCTATCACTGACTCGTTGGTAGGTATTTGTGTGTATTCTTGTCTCCTACTTCTCAAAGATGCGTCCCAATCATTTTTAACACTTCTCTGAATGTGGAAATCGATAACTGGGATTCCACAGCAACTAAGGCTTCAGAACGAGTGGCCTCCTTAGTCGAAGTAACCCTCATTTAGTTTCCTATAGAGCTATAATGTGTCTTTAACTACACTCATACTCATAAATTAAGGATCATTGCAGCATGTGGTGCCACAGAACGTGGCACTACACAAAACTGGCGCTAATAGCATAGGCACATAGGGAACACTCACGACACGGATCTGTAAGTCCACGCTACTGGCGATAAGTTGAGAAAACCGTCCCGAAACACATGTGCTGAAAAACGCAACTGTTTCCTGCGCATGTACCCCGACATCAATATGAGATATGATCACGATGCACACGTACACAGACCGCACAACGGGTTGGCAAACTCGGGATCAGGTGATCGAGAAGCTGCTGGGCTATAGCCTCCCATTCTTGCACCAGTGCCTGTCGGAGCTCCTGAAGTGTCGTAGGGGTTTGAACACGTGCAGTGATACGTCGACCGAGAGCGTCCCAGAAGTGCTCGATGGGGTTTAGGTCTGGAGAACAGGCAGGCCACTCCATTCGCCTGATATCTTCTGTGTCAAGGTACTCCTCCACGATGGCAACTCGGTGGGGCCGTGCGTTATCAACCATCAGGAGGAAGGTGAGACCCACTGCACCCCTCAAAAGGCGGACATACTGGTGTAAAATGACGTCCCGATACACCTGACCTGTTACAGTTCCTCTGTCAAAGACATGCAGGGATGTATGTGCACCAACCATAATCCCACCCCACACCGTCAAACCACAACCCCCATAAGGTCTCTTTCAAGGATATTGAGAGGTTGGTATCTGGTTCCTGGTTCACGCCAGATGAAAACCCGGAGAGAATCACTGTTCAGACTATACCTGGACTCGTCCATGAACATAACCTGGGACCACTGTTCTAATGACCATGTACTGTGTTCTTGACACCAGGGTTTATGGGCTCTCCTGTGACCAGGGGTCAATGGAATGCACCTTACAGGTCTCCTGGCGAATAAACCGTGTCTCTTCATTCGTCTGTAGACTGTGTGTCTGGAGACAACTGTTCCAGTGGCTGCGGTAAGGTCCCGAGCTAGGCCATCTGCAGTACTCCGTGGCCGTCTGCGGGCACCGATGGTGAAATATCGGTCTTCTTGTGGTGTTGTACACTGTGGACGTCCCACACTGTGGTACCTGGACACGTTTCCTGTTCGCTGGAATCGTTGCCATAATCTTGAGATCACACTATGTGGCGCATAGAGGGTCCGTGCAACGACGTGCCGTGTTTGACCAGCCTCCAGTCACCGAAGTATTCTACCCCTCATAACGTCATCAATATGTGTTCTTTGAGCCATTTTCAACACACAGTCGCCGGCCGGAATGGCCGCGGTTCTAGGTGCTTCAGTCTCAAACCGCGTGACCGCTACGGTCGCAGGTTCGAATCCTGCCTCGGGCGTTGATGTGTGTGATGTCCTTAGGTTAGTTAGGTTTAAATACTTCTAAGTTCTAGGGGACTGATGACCTCAGGTGTTAAGTCCCATAGTGCTCAGAGCCATTTGAACCATTTACCAATACACAGTCACCATTAGCACGTCTGGAAACGTCTGCACATCTATTCTCTGCACCGTACTCTGACATGAACCAACACACCTCTGCTTATGTGGACTGCTGCCAGCGCCACCGTGCGACGACCTCAGGTCAAATGCACCGCATGGTCATACCCCGAGGTGATTTAAATCCGCAAACCGCCCACCACAGCGTTGTTTCACCATGTATCAACATTATCCTTAATTTATGAGCATGAGTGTAGTAGAGACTCATCGCCAGTCGACGGTTTACAATATTAGAAACCCCTGCACGTTAAACAGAAATGGGGTAATTACTTCACGCGTTGAATTAATTACTCATAACAAGGACTGAATTAATATTCGATAGTGTGATTATCGATTCGTCCACATTCTGGTAAGCGTGTTGCAACCCTGTAAGGTCGTTATTATCTCTGCTATTACACTACGGTCCCAGTAAGCGCTTCCTTCATTCTTTTATCGTATGGCATTTGTGCGTTTCAGGTATCCTGTTGATGGATGACATAGCATGAAACGAACTGCACACGAAATAGCTACTCCTCATAAGAAGACAAAATGCGTACAATGATTTATTGAAACAAAATCGGACCTGCACGCTCAGTGAAACTTCAGAACTAAGAATGGGAGAGATCCAGTCAGTTTCTTTAATTTTTTGCATGGCTCAAGAAATTTATCGAGACAGGACAACATTTATAAACGGAGAAGTGCACGATCAAGAGCATCTCGGAAAACATATCACGTAAGATTATTCTTCGTTTACTCTCTCAGAATATCTGCAAGACACTTATAGGTAGCACGTCCAACTGTGTAAAAACTATACTTCAAAGTTTGGAAATCTATGCTAACAAAGCGGAGTTGATACAGGAACTGAAGCCAAATGAAAAAACAAGACGAGTTTGTAGTTATCATACTGGATCGAAAGTCTGCATATGAAACATTCATCGGCCAAATCTGTTTCAGTAATAAGACACTCTCTTATCTTTCGGTGAAACTGAACATGCACAATGTGAAAACTTGTAACGTTACTAACCTGGTATCAAACCTACCTGGTATCAAACCTCGGTCGTCTCTTGGTCTGTCGTTGTTGATTGTCAAGTTTGACAAACACGTGTTAAATAATGTTCACACTGCAGTAATTGATTTTCGATCTCTTTGTAGTTACCCCTTAAAAAAAAGAAGACATTTCACGAAGAAATTGCCTAAGCGGGAAGGAAATCGGTAGATGTGATGCACATGTACAGATAAACAAATGAGTCCAGTTTCAGAAAAATGGCTGATTTGTCCAATGGAAAATCCTCACAAACTGAGCAAGTCAATAAAGCATTGGTCCATCTCTGGCCATTATATAAGCATATGTTCGGCTTGGTATTGTTTGCTTGAGTTATTGGATATCCAGAGGGATATCATCTACATGTACGCCATGATCCGCAAGCCACCTAATGCTGTGTGGCGGAGGGTACTTTTTGTACCACTAGCTGAGCCCTGCAATCATGTTCCACACGAGGATACCGCGTGGAAAGAATGATTGTCAGTAGTCCTCTGCATTGGCTCTAATTTCTCGAGTTTTCTCCTCATAGTCATTACGCGAGACGTATGTAGGAAGAAGTAATATGTTGTCCGACTCTTCCCGGAAACTACTCTCTCGAAATTTCAATAGTAAATCACTCCGTGATCCACAACACCCCTCTTGTAACATCTACCAATGGAGTTTGTTGAGCATCTCTTCGTGGCGTCTAACCGACCCGGTGACAAAACGCGCCGCTCTTCGTTGGATCTTCTCTGTCTCTTCTATCAGTCCTATCTGGTAGGGATCCCGGATAGATAAAAAACACTCAGAATCACTTGACCAAGCGCCTTATAAGACACTTCCTTCATGGATGAGCTACATTTCCTTAAGATTTTTCCTACGAATCTGAGTCTGGCATCTGCTTTTCCCACTGTTTGCTTTATGTGCTCATTCTACTTAAGGTCGCTCTCGATAGTTGCTCCTAGATATTTTACGTAGATACTGTTTCCAGCGGTTTGTCATCAATAGCGTATCTATACAGCAGTGTATTTCTTTTCCTGTGTATGCGCGATATGTTACATTTATTTACGTTCAGTGTCAAAAAATGTTCAAATGTGTGTGAAATCTTATGGGATATAACTGCTAAGATCAGCAGTCCATAAGCTTACACACTACTTAACCTAAATTATCGTAAGGACAAACACACACAGCCATGCCCGAGGGAGGACTCGAACCTCCGCCGGGACCAGCTCCACAGTCCATGACGGCAGCGCCCAAGACCGCTCGGCTAATCCCGCGCGGCCGTTCAGTGTCAACTGCCAGAGCCTGCACCATTCATTAATTCTCTGTAGGTCAGTCTGCAAACTATTAGTAACTTCTGGCGTTGCTACTTTGTTACAGACAACCGCATCATCTGCGAACAGCCTGAGAGCATCCGATGCTTTCTACAAGATCATTTATACATGCTGTAAACAGTAACGGTCCCATCAGACTTCCTTGGGGCGCACCGGAAATTACCTTTACATCTGTCGATTTTGTTCCGTTAAGAGTGACGTATTGAGTTCTTTCTGCAAGGAAGTCTTGAATCCAGTTGTACATCTGCTCCGATACCCGATGAACTCGGTCTTTTTTTTTTTTTTTGTTTTTTTTTTTCTAGCAGATGACAGTGCGTTAAGCGTTATAGTTCACAACTTAATCTGTAGCGTGGAAACATGTGCAATCGTGTCACTACCTTGGTTTTCTTCAGCTTGACTTACTGAATAATTACAAATGTTTACCTGGACCTTTTGACCACAGCTGCATGACCCTCAATCAGTCAATATTTTCCAGCAACATGGCGCACCACCGCAGTGGCGGCTACATGTTCGTGAGTTCCAGACTGGTGGATTTGTGGGGATGGCCCAATGCGCTGGCCACCCTTAGGTACTTGAATGTGTACAAAAGTACTCGAAGGAGTCAATGATCTCAAAGAGAGGAAGACTGATGCCATTGCCATCATTGATGACAGTCTGCTACAGCAAACGTGGAAAGAAACCGAGTAACGAGGGTATTACTTGGAGAAAATCTTCTTTGAAACTCCGTCATTTTCCTCCATTGGGACGCAGAAGTGTGAAATTTGGCTTGAAGGTGCTCACAACATTCCACTGAAATGGTGGAAAAGCATGGTGTCCTGATACGTAGCCCTCAGGCTCAGCGACGCTTCAAACAGCAAAGTGTCGACACAGGCGAAAAAACGGCTAGAGCTCAGAAGTTCAAGTGAGTTTAAGGTGGGTTAAAGGTGTCATATTAGCACCAAATTTCACCACAGTGCTGTCCAACGCCACTGTGGACGCATTTCAAACAGGGAGAACGTCACAACCCACACCCTTACCCACATCTCACGCCACCTCTTGACACCTCTGCGATGGAGGTGAGCATCACGACGCCCAGCACTGAAATCACGTGGTTTTCTTATGGGTCACCAAGGAAAACATTTCAGACACCTCAGGAGTTGGCATAAAGGAGTCAATAATGCCCCTTCCCCTAAGGTGTTGATTTGCGATATGCAACAGTACGATGTTCTTGTCAGCCTTTGACACTGATGATACCCTCCCCCCTCCCCCCCCCTCCCCCCCTCCGCCCCTCCCCCCCTGCCTCTGGACGATTCAACCCTCCTCTAAGAGCACCGTGGGACTGCTCCCAATTCAGGGTGATCTAACTCCTTTGGAGTGTAGTGCGGCCGCAATTTCTGCTCTAGTATACATTGGTGGAACCACTAGGGAACACTTCCACTCCCTACAGTTTCCAGATGTCCACAAGTAGGCACTAGAGCAACAGAATTGGGCTACTCAGCTGAAGGATGTCAAGGGCTTGCCTGCCGATAGGCGGTCGAATCAGTCAAAGGCTATCTTTGTACAGCTACATTTTTAAAGTGCTCAACAAAGGTGCAGAAGTGGCACTGAGGGTGCTGCCAAACTGTGAGGTCTTAGAGGGACCCTCTGCAACTTCATCCATGCATGTGCCAATGTTGTACCTTCGCCTCCTCGCTTACCCACCATGAGCACGCCACAGGAGGGCGCGAAAATTATGAGATGAAAAAGCATAAACACCCTTTGTGGCCTCGAATCACGCCAAATTTCGTCGAATGGTTTTGAACGATCGCTACTGGTTCCACCGCATATGCCGGAGAAAAAATTGCGGTCGCGCAGCACTCCAAAGGGTCATGTTCAGTGGAGCTGGAGCACCACGATGTCGTTATAGGAGAGTTGAATCGTCCAGCAGAGTAAAAGATTGCCAGAACATCGTTTCGTTGCACATCGCACTGCAGACTGTCGTTTTCGATGGCGAAATGAACGTAAATAAAAGGACCAAGGGAAGGAATGGTTCCATTGACGTCCTTTATGCCACGTTCTCAGGACTTTCCATGTCGATTCTGAGAAGCGGTGCGCCCACCCATAAGAAAACCGAACGCAGGGTGTGGCAGCTCTGATCTCCATCGGAGAGGCATCATGAGAAGGTGTGGATTGGGCTAATGACCTTCCCATCGTGTGACACTTCCGCGGTGCGTTGGTGTCAACGTGACATCATTTGCCCACTTTACACCTCACGAGAACTTCTGAGCTCTAGTCTTTTCTTCGCATGTGTCGACACCTTGCTGTCTGAAGCGACGCCGACTCCGAGGTGCCGCTGGAGGGCACCACGCTTTTGTGTCATTACAGAGGAACGTTGTCGGCACCCTTCGAGCCAAATGTCAAACTTCTGGGTCGTACCGGAGAAAAATGACGGGTTTCGAAAATGTGACCTTTGAATTCTTTTGAGGAGTGTGTTTATGTATGGCTCTTCATCGATGTCAAGCAAACGGATGTAAGCATAAAATAAAATCGAGTAAATATTATACAGTAGAGGACTTCCGGCAAATTATTCTATGAGCATTCGTTGTTCTCGATGATATATTAAAATAACTCCTACGTTTAAATTCAGTCTTCGTGGCTATACAGATACACTACATTATTAGGTCATCAGACAAGTGAATCTGAGATTCAGGACCTTGAAATATTCACAAGAAAATCATTTTGCGAATCTCGGTCTCAGTGAAATTCAAATAAATCGTTGCGGTGCCTGATTAATAACACGTTTTCGAAGCAGCGGGGCAATAACAAGAAAGCCAACGACCGTTTAGCAGATTAAGCATCGGCTGGCGGGTACTGCAAGCGCTGCGCGTTTCGTCGTTTTTGCCGCTCCGTAACGCCCAATAAAGGGGGCACCACCGCCTGTCCGCAGGTTCGTCCGCGGCAGTATATTAGTGGCGCGGCGTGTAATTAACATGTTTATTTACCGGAAATCGTGCTGGAATTATGTCCGCTTTCTTGCATTGCCGATCCAAGATAGCGCGCTACAATGAAGAGCGCCAGAAGCTGTGTCAACATTATAAACCAACGTAAAATACTGCGGCGCTGGCTGCCCGTAATATCGGTGGCAGGCTGTGTATCAAGAGAGACCGCCCAAGATAGCGAAGCGGAGGCGCATACGAGATATACGTCTTTCGGTGTACGATGCAGAACGAGATAATTCGGCACTTGTCTTGCAGAAAATAGGCGTTTCACTCCAAATTTTGGTATTCTGATACCCTTTCATGTCCAGTCTCTGTTAGCTCTAAAAAAAGGTGTCATTACGTTACTGAAAATGAATGAACAGCAATGACAATTACAGCTTTTGTAAAGCAAGTAGCATGACTCGTATCTTAAAACTGCAACACGTACTAAGAAAGGTTGTGTCGTCCTGGTAAGCTCCCTCGAACAAGAAACTGTGCTCAGTGGTTGGCAGGAAGTAAGGGTCACATTCGTCTGCAAGAAGGGTAGTAGATGTCATTCATAAAACTACTGCCCACTGTCATCGGCATCTATCTGTTTTAGAATTTTAGAATGTATTCTGAGCTCATACGTAATGAGTTACTTAAGTACCTACTATTTTCCAGCCAGCTTAGATTCCGGAAACATCTGTTATATGACGTCCAACTCGCGCTTTTACCCATGTGGTATCCTGAAAGCCATGAATCAAGGCAGTCAGCTAAATGCAATCTTTCTTTCTTTCTTTTTTTTTTTACGATAGGGTATCGTACGAAATTTGTGACTACACTGAGGATTTGTAAATAGGGAGGTCGCAATATGTTATCTTGGATGTAGATGTAGCTTCAAGTGCGCCCCAGGGAAGTATGTTGGGACCCTTGCTGTTCACGTTGTACATGAATGACCTGGCAGTTCAGGTACGTAAGACGTTTTGATGATGACGTAGTTATCCAGAATTTTCTCATTTTACAAGAATTGAAGGGCCATCTGTTTAATTGTTAAAAACCATTCAACAGCCAAGATCACATAAAACACTTTTTTTTTTATTTAAGACTACCGGTTTCAATATACTATGCTGTCATCTTCAGGTCTTAAAGTCTTTTGTTATAAAACATGTCAATTATGCTGACCTCACACACAAGATATCAAGTGGATAAAAATATCACACCTTTTATAATGTGTTGTTTTTATCCACTAGACATCTTGTGCTTAAGGTCAGCGTAAAATGAATATTTTTACAACGAAAGACTTTAAGATCTGAAGATGACAGCATAATCTCTTGAAACCGGTTGTCTTAAATAAAAAAAAGTATTTTATGGGATCATGGGATCTTGGCTGTTGAATGGTTTTTAGCAGCTATCCATAACGAAATACTGTTTGATAAAATCTGCACAAAGCTTCATGCAGATCTCGATAAGATTTTAAAGAGGTGTAACTTGCTCCAAATCAGATCTGTAATATTTTACGTATAACAAAACGCCAAACCATAGTATATTATGACTGCAATTTCACCAAGTCACCAACTGAATGATTACATAAGCTCTGGTCGCAGACTTCGGTTGGAGGTAGTGTAACCTACACCAGAATGTGAAAGTTACAAATGCTACCATAAAATAAATTTTGTGGTATAATTAGGAATTGTTGTGCCGTTAAGTCATATTAGGAGGCTGGGAAAATGCAGTCAGTCTACAAACTACCTTGCCTGGGATAAAGAGTTGTGAGACCCAGCCTAGAATATTTCTCAAGTATTTGGAACCCATACCAAACAGGTTAAAGAGTCGATACTGAAAGCATACAAGCAAGGGCAGCAGTGATGGTGACAATTTTATCTGAGACATGGTAGAGGACCACGAAATACTGAAAACTTGAACTGGCATATTCTCTGAGATGACAGGCAACTACCCAGCAAACTCCTACCTGCTCAGTTTCAAAAATCAATGTTAAACGAAGAACGTACGAATGTGTTACAGCCTGCTACGTACGCTCTAATCGACACTGCGAAGGCAAAATTAGACTCGTTTCCATACGACAGAAGCATTTAAGCCACGGGTGTACAAATTTGCTATTATGGCGAGCCGAGAATCTTTCACTGTCGCTAGGTAAGGGTCGCAACTTCAAAACTACCGTGCCGTGAGGAAAATTATTATTCCTAACTGAGGTCCCCCTTCTAAATTCTACCTCCTTTTCGGAAGGAAAAAGAAGAAGAGTGAGAAAATATTACAAGAATGAAAAGTGACAGGCGCGCCGCCATCAGATCAATGGCGGGAGGAATGTGGGCGGCGGGTCACGGTTTGTGCATCACTGATCTAAGCAGTCTTTCTTCTCGCACTTCATACGCAAATGGAAAGGGAAGAAACCCCAACACATGACACCATGGGAAATACCCTCTACCATGCCCTTCACAGTGGTCCACAGAGTAATAATGTAAATACAAACCCAACAGACTCGCTACGGTACTTCTGGTGTTGATGAAGACTGTACCCGTTTGGTAACCAGAGAAACCACTGCTGACATGACCAAACAGTTACACTACTGGCCATTAAAATTGCTGCACCACGAAGATGATGCGCTACAGACGCGAAATTTAACCGACAGGAAGAAGATGCTGTGATATGCAAATGATTAGCTTTTCAGAGCATTCACACAAGGTTGGCGCCATTGGCGAAACCTACAACGTGCTGACATGAGGAAAGTTTCCAACTGATTTCTCATACACTAACAGCCGTTGACCGGCGTTGCCTGCTGAAACGTTGTTGTGATGCCTCGTGTAAGGAGGAGATGTGCGTACCATCACGTTTCCGACTTTGATAAAGGTCGGATTGTAGCCTATCGCGATTGCGGTTTATCGTATCGCGACATTGCTGCTCGCGTTGTTCGAGATCCAATGACTGTTAGCATAATATGGAATCGGTGGGTACAGGAGGGTAATACTGAACGCCGTGCTCGATCCCAACGGCCTCGTATCACTAGCAGTCGAGATGACAGGCATCTTATTCGCATGGCTGTAACGGATCGTGCAGCCACGTCTCGATCCCTGAGTCAACGGATGGGGACGTTTGCAAGACAACAACCATCTGCACGAACAGTTCGACGACGTTTGCAGCAGCATGGACTATCAGCTCGGAGACCATGGCTGCGGTTACCCTTGACGCTGCATCACAGACAGGAGCGCCTGCGATGGTGTACTCAACGAAGAACCTGGGTGCACGAATGGCAAAACGTCATTTTTTCGGATGAATCCAGGTTTTGTTTATAGCATCATGATGGCCGCAACCGTGTTTGGCGACATCGCTGTTAACGCACATTGGATGTGTGTATTCGTCATCGCCATACTGGCGTATCACCCGGCGTAATGGTATGGGGTGCCATTGGTTACACGTCTCGCTCATCTCTTGTTCGCATTAACGGCACTTTGAACAGTGGACGTTACATTTCAGATGTGTTACGACCCGTGGCTCTACCCTTGGCTCTGAGGTCATCAGTCCCCTAGAATTTAGAACTACTTAAACCTAACTAACCTAAGGACATCACACACATCAATGCCCGAGGCAGGATTCGAACCTGTGACCGTAGCAGCAGCGCGGTTCCGGACTGAAGAGCCTAGAACCGCTCGGCCACACCGGCCGGCGGTTCTACCCTCCATTCGATCACTGCGAAACCCTACATTTCAGCAGGATAATGCACGACCGCATGTTGCAGGTCCTGTACGGGCCTTTCTGGATACAGAAAATCTTCGACTGCTGCCCTGGCCATCACATTCTCCAGATCTCTCACCAATTGAAAACTTCTGGTCAATGGTGGCCGAGCAACTGGCTCGTCTCAATATGCCAGTCACTACTCTTGATGAACTGTGGTATCGTGTTGAAGCTGCATGGGCAGCTGTACCTGTATACGCCATCCTAGCTTTGTTTGACTCAATGCCCAGGCGTATCAAGGCCGTTATTACGGCCAGAGGTGGTTGTTCTGGGTACTGATTTCTCAGGATCTATGCACCCAATCTTAATGAAAATGAAATCACATGTCAGTTCTAGTATAATATATTTGTCCAATGAATACCCGTTTATCATTTGCATTTCTTCTTGGTGTAGCAAATGTAATGGCCAGTAGTGTAGTTACTCACCAAGATCGCCAGCACTCAGCTCGATACACACATGTTCCAGTTCCACGTAACGCAGTTAGTGCATCTGAAACTTGGCAAGAGGAACGTGGCTGATGGTCCTGAGGGTGCTAATTACTCGTTTATCAAAAAATGTGTGGCACTCATCCTAGCAATCAGCGACAGACTCGACTTGCACAGTCGTTAATTCACAGAACTATCCTTCAAAGTGACAACTGATCGACCTTGTACCGCCACTACAATGCTTTTATATATACACTCCTGGCCATTGAAAGTACAACGCTATAAAGGCGGCTCGAACAAATGACGCTGATACGCCCTCTAAACCCGCTGGGCAGAACAGGTAATTAGGATTGTGGAAAGGGCCAAATAAGGCTGTGGTCAATTTCAGCTTCTAATTGTAATTTATTGTAATTTTATTAACACTTTTACAACCAAAGCGGCACATAGCCGGACCTTTAACGAATGCAACTCTTTCACGGCTGAAGGCCTCCAAACAAGAAATCTTAACAAATCAACAAGATAAAATATTTTTAAAAAATCACAGCAAAGTAAATAAAACAAACATATGCAAGGTGCAGCGCCAAAGGCTGAAGGTCACGATTAAGTTGCAAAATTTTAGAATATACTACCATAGACTTCAAAGGCAGAAGGCCACAATGTTTAAAACAAGAAATCTCAGAAATCAACAAGATAAAAATGCAATTAAAAGGCAAATAAAATAAATAAAAAACATATCACGGGTAAGTGGAAAGCCTCAAGGCAAAGCAGATAGAACAAACATATAAACCAATTGCTGAAGGCCACAATTAAGTTTCAGAATTTTAAAATATATTACCATAACCTTTTAAAGGCAGGAGGCCGCAATGTTTAAGCTTGAAAGATAAATTAAAGAATTAATTTTGCAAAATTTTTAAGAAAAAAGAAAAAATAACCATAAGCCTTAAATTTTAAGCAGCTGAAAACAGATAATTAAACGTCGGTGGCAATCAGAAGCCTCCAGGGAGGTCGGTCTGCCCTCGTTCACTTAGGCGAGACAGGTGGTGAGCCCAACTACACTTGATCCGTCGGAACCCAACCAGAGGACAGCCACGGACCGACCGACACAACGACTAGCTTCCCATGAATCAGTACATGAGAACTCAAACAGATAAGGTTACAAACGTGATAATCCACAATGGAGTATATACACTCCTGGAAATGGAAAAAAGAACACATTGACACCGGTGTGTCAGACCCACCATACTTGCTCCGGACACTGCGAGAGGGCTGTACAAGCAATGATCACACGCACGGCACAGCGGACACACCAGGAACCGCGGTGTTGGCCGTCGAATGGCGCTAGCTGCGCAGCATTTGTGCACCGCCGCCGTCAGTGTCAGCCAGTTTGCCGTGGCATACGGAGCTCCATCGCAGTCTTTAACACTGGTAGCATGCCGCGACAGCGTGGACGTCAACCGTATGTGCAGTTGACGGACTTTGAGCGAGGGCGTATAGTGGGCATGCGGGAGGCCGGGTGGACGTACCGC